>NC_068281.1:19090949-19396783 GCF_025860055.1 Xyrauchen texanus
GCCCAACTTTTTAAATGCAAGATATACTTTTACTTTAATTCAACATGATCTACCCATTTTAATTTAGAACTCAAATATGGGGAGAGAGGCCATGGAAATTAAATATTTTATCTTATCAGAAACAATGTCTGCCCACCTATCTTGTTTATTGAGTGTAAGTTATACATGTGGTTAAACTATTTTATAGAGATAAAAAATAAAGAAATCTAACTATCACTTGCATGCAAAACGTAATACAATATTCACAGTATTCATTTGACATTTTTTTCCACTCGTGCATTGGGTTGCAGAAATTGAGGGCATTGTTGCACGTGTGCTACATGCAGATAACAAAAGCATGTCACTTGCCACAAACAGTGTAAAATGGCCTTAAGCATCTGGACATTCAGATCCTTACTTAGTAAAACTTAATCATTTCACATGCAGAGTGGTCATTTCTCCCTCAGGTAAGCCAAACGTTTTATTGTGTCTGTGGGGTGCGAGACGCGCAGCTGTGGCTGTGACTCGCGTTGAGCTTTGACTGACAACATACAGACCTGTGGTTTTATTTAGTAAATAAAGCTCTCTGGATTCCCATATTGAGTTTTACCTGTAATAATGGCCATTACGATAAAATATTTATCGGATATGGGGCATTGCAATCTATTTTTTAAACAATCATCACAAAATCTACTTTACATGAGCAGAAAGATTGCATCACATTTAAATGGTTATTGATTTACACAGAACAGAAATCAAACGATAATTTGCTGAAAATAACCAGAACTGAAATAACAGTTTGCATAAATTACCTTCTTAGATCGTCTCGATTCAGTCAGATTTATTGAACAGAATGTGTTTGTCCATCTGTAACTGCGTGTGTAACAGTAGTCAAGTCTGATGGACATCTTTTTCATGATATTATTTTATGTTGCTTCATAAAAGCCTATATTGCAATCAACAGTTTTTTTTTTTCTAATTTCGGTGTGTCCCGCACGGCAATGAAAGGCTCAACTGGACATGCATTGGACACGCAGAACCGCAATCGTATACAGATGAGTGTGTGTGTCCGGAGGGTTTGCGAAAACTGGATGTCATCTTTTCAAGTATTGTTGCATTTCTGAAGTTTTATTTTTTAGGTCATGCATTGTCTTTCAAATCTAAAGTGAAGTGCTCTTGTCCTTAAATTTTCGCACCCACGTCTGTGGACTACGTCACTTCCGCCTTTTCTGTGATAGAGGAAATTAATCAAAATAAATCGAGTAATCATGACAGCCCTAGTTTAGATGAAAATCTAAACATGCATTAAGGTTTCTGTGAGGGTTAGGTTTGGAGGTAGGGGACAGGGGCCGGTTGCACTAACCATAATTAAGTTACAACTATTTGTGATGTAAATGGGCACTATAAGTCACAATTTACACACTACTAAATATGTAAGCATTGCACCATTAAACTTAGAACGTAACCCTACAAATAAACTATATATTTACGGAAGACTCTAACCAGGAGTAACGGTTGCAATAAAAAAGCAGACTGATATTTTATGAAATCAATGAGCTCATGTTTTGCTAGACAGTCATCAATCATTTTGACATACATTATGATGTTGACATTTACACTCGTTTACATTTACAAGAGAGAAAAAACTTTTAAGTGATTCAAAATATATATAGGATATTAAAATGAAAAAAATTATATTTTTCCAGCCTTTTGTATTAGTATTTATCACTCATTTAATTTAGATACCAATTCCAATATATTGTTATTTACACAGGGCAAATATACTATTTATCATATGCACCTTTATTACATATCGTATTTTAATTGGGATGTAATTTATTACAGCTGACAGTTACACGAGCAAACAAGGTTTGAACATCAACCGTGATGTTCAAACTGAAATTCACAGCTTTTTAACAGTTCTGTGTACAAATGTGAAGGATGTTTATTGGATCAATACAGGTAAATGTAATATTAAGTGAGTAAGCATTACTTTACAGAACGCTTTCTACCTACTAGTTAAGTCTTGCCATAAGAACAAGTGTGTAGCGCGGAGGAGGGAGGTGCCGAGCCGGAATGACGCATACCCAGACCCCAATCAGCCTGATGAGGCGAGCGAGGGATAAAGGTGACCAGAGATGACAGTTTGAGAGAGAAAGAGAATTATGGGCAGCTGCAATGTATGTGTTTATGTTTGTGTGTTTTTGTTTAAGTTTATCATTAAACTTTATTTATATTGTCAAGTCGGTTCTTGCCTCCTCCTTTCCCTTATAACCCCTTTACATTGGTGCTGAACACCGTGAGGGAGGAGGGATGCCCGTTGTAGTGTCCTTGACACTGCTGTCCACCCAGGGGAGCACCACTGCTCTCCACCGGGGGATGGAGTATCCCGACCGCCCTGATGTGGGTAATGGCCAATATCCATGAGGCGAGGAGGGACTGGACTCCCCGACCGCCTGGAGCAATGGAGCCACTGCCAGGGGCGGAGGAGTGCCCTGCCGGCTGGCAGAAACACGGAGGGGTTGAGGGAAGACCGACAATAAAACAGATTTCAGTAGGGCCTGGGATTTTACATGGCAACTGCCCCAAAACTTGTTGAGTGGGGGTGGGGGGATTAGCCAAAAGTTGTTGAGCAGGGGGTGAGGGGGGGTTGTTCACTGTCCTTTTCTGCATATCGTGGTGACATTTTGTGGTCCGTTCAAAATAACGCGGCGGCTCATTTTAGCTTATCGTAGCCCATGCGGCACGTTTCGCGGCCGACCCACCAGCCCGCTCGGTTCTCCGATGGCAAGTCCGCCCCTTATCGGCCTCAAAGTGTGTCAGCCCACCGCGAAAATGACCGGTATGCTAGATCACCAGTCCAGCCATGGGCCCTACTTAAAAACACTTAAGCAAAGCTTTCTTATTTGGGAAACACTTGAATGGAACATGTATTTTTTTATTTACTATTTACATTGAAATTTTACTTTAAATAGTCTATGGGAGTGTGATCAATACCACATTTTCATATTTGTATATTTTGACTGTGGTATCGAAATCGAGAACTGTGAAATTTCACTGGTATCTGTACCGACTTCTGAAATCCATGTTTTTGGTATCACGACAACACTAGTTTAAAAGTAATTGTTCTGTTTTAAAGTTGTTTTTTATGATAAAATTCAATGAAACTTGTTTTTTTTATAGCTTAGAAAACATGTTTGTGCAGATCAAATATGGTGAATTCACACACATCTACAAGATTAACATTAATGCACATTATTAAATACAACTGTGCTTGCATTCTTGTCAACTTCCCATTTAGCACATGCATTTCATTCAAAGTAATTCCCAGTACAGTAACTAAATATTATAATCCTTCTGGAATATCAAGGGTTTAAGTGAAAAAAGAGCAGGATTTTGAGCTTGATAACTGCAGATAATGAGCCCTAACATAAGAAAGAACTTGCAACCTGTGAGTCATCAAACCCAATCCTTAATCATTAGGCTACTAGAACCAGTGACGTGCTGTGATGTCTTAAAGAAGCTAGGCACTGAGTTATGAAAGCCAGATTACCTGATTTATTGTTTAAGCTAATAATACGTAATAGCATTACGCACAAGTGCGGCATATCAAGAAATGTACAAATCAGGATGTATATCATGTACATATCAAGAAATGTATATGTATTTTATATATGTTTTATATATAATATACACGATTTTGTTAATATATCTTCATTTGATATTATTATACAAAATTCAGTTGTCAAAACACAGAACATATAACAGAACATAAGTTGTTTATTTTTTACAACATTATGTGCTTATTTTTTTTTTATGTGCAATCTTCATCTTTATAACAGAAGATACAATACAACAATCTTCAAGATACAGTAAATCTTCAAATGTGTAACAGATTGTCACCTTAAAAACAGTCATTGCGTGGTGGTGGAACAAGCAATGCTATAGAAATATCACAGCGGCCAATGTTTGTCAGTCAGCAAAAGTAAAATCACACACTGCTCAATAGAATATGAAGGCAAATGGCTTGCATTAATTCAACCACATTTATCAATTCAATATTAAGCCCAAAATAGTTTTTGACTCACCAATCGGTAGATTACTTGTACATAAAATCCATCCGCCGCTCTTTCCTCGTGAAGGCGTCGATCACAGCTTTGTAAATCGCGTCTTTACAGGCAATCAGTTTGAAATGATCGGATAATTTTTGGGCCCATTTGCTGTACTAGTCCATCTAAGGCTGGCGTAGACCTCCCTCTTGCAATTAACTCATATTTTGAATTAAAATCGAGCTTGGAAAAATGTCTTAATTCCGTGATTACGGCCGGTGCTGTCATTTTGATTTTGATTTTGGCGGGGATTAGGCATACGCTAGCTGTTGTGTAATGACGTTAGCTACGCAAATGTCCAGGAATATCTCGATTTGAATTGGTCCATGTCTGATACGTAACGGAGATGATTACGGGCATAACATATTTACGTCAAAAGGCACAGCAGATTTGTGCTTTTTGACGTACATGTTAAAGAATACAGGATCGAAGTGCGCATGCGCAACTTGGGTTTTCCGCTTGTCATCTGCAATGAATGGACCGTAAAAGCACTGCTTATTCTACCATTTGTTTTTAGTTGATTATTATGCGTAACTGCTACATTTGTCATCATAACGTCTAAACAATTGGAATTACATATTGCATATATAAAAATCACAAGAATAAAAAGTAAAAATACAAATACAAGTTTATTATTTAATAAACATTTTATTTTTGAATTTTGGCAGGGTAGGCAGTGCCTAGTTTGCCTACCCAGACCGCACGTCACTGACTAGAACGCCCTCCATTTTGCAACCTTTCATTACAATGTGTCGACATAACTACAGTATTAAACCAAACATAAAGGAAAAAGCACAACAATTAACTTCACTACACTGCAGACAAAAAGCGTGACATCAATACAGAGACATGAGGGTCATGTGGAGCTCACAACAAGGGTCTACGGTGTAACCTAAAAACAGGAAAGTAACACAAGTGGTTTCCAGATTCACCAGGGAGCTTCTGTAAGTGTGGTTTCCAGCAAGAACCCTTAAGCAGGTGTTTCCCATTCAGGGCACGTTCCTTCTATTGACAAGCTGAACAAGAGAGCCTCAGTGAGGACTAAAATACTACTGCTGACTAAAAACGTCACTTTTCGGCTTTGATGAGCCATCTCCTTCCGGAGCTCTCTTTTGCCCGAATTACAATCTGGAGTTGTATGTCCAACACACACAAAACAGAGGACCATGGTTTTAACCAATAATTTTCACCCCTGCACATGACAACAGAAAGGCTGAAAGACTGAAGGGTGTACATGCCACAGTCTGTTAATAACTAAAATGGGAAACATAATACTTGAGCCATCCCTGTGATCTAATTAAGCTAAAAAAAATTTAAAAGATGCTTTATCTGGTAACATCTAAATTTTCACATCAGGTAGAAATAGCTATGGTAACAACTGCCCCTTTTCACTTTTTACTGTGTACGGACCCTTCTTCATAATGTCACATATGATTTCATAATATTACAAAATAAAATTGACAAACTAAGTTGGGATATTATTAGCATGATCACACATGAAGCAGGAATTATTTTTCCAATAGTACCTAGCAACCAACATCAGGACTACGTCCTCTGTATATTATACTATTTGAATTTGTTGGTTGAATTCAGAATTTAGCATAACTCAAGTGAACTGTTATTGTAAAATAAAAAGTAACAATTTAAAAAGGTATAATTTCATTACAAACTCTCATATTTCTCAATAGTTTTGCTTTGGAACATCAGCTGAATGCAGTGTGACTTAGTGTGTGTTACAGAATTGAGAAAAGTAGCAAAAAGTACAACCTATGCTCACAAAAAGGGAAGCTGAGCATCTATCATAATGTTCAAAACCTAAAAGTAGTCTTACAACACAGAGAGAAAACTCACAAATCTGACAGAGGCCTATTCAAAGATTTCAATAATCAAATAAAAACATTCACCAGTTCAATGATCCCATTGCATCACTCTGAATTAATTATGTCTATCATCACAAATCAATTTAATATGCTCTCACTATGGAATATGCCTCAACAGTGCTGCCGTTCTTGCTTGGAACTTCTCGTAAGGAAATTCCTACTCTGCACAGCAGGAAGTAATGCCGTGAATTTAAATCTGAACCTAGGTCGGGCCAGACTCTACAGGGAAGTCAGTGAAAAGTCTGGAACAACTATTCAAGGAGGTAACACCGATACATATTTATGCTTTGCTTGAAAACAACTTCCTGCCCCATTCCGTTGGTGGGTGTAGTGTAAAGGGAGTGTGTGATGTCCGCCTGGTCCAACGGCTTTCAGGAAACTAAAGAGCAATTTCTAACGCTTGGATTAACTTGAAGCTTCCATGATTATCCCCCACTCTTTCTCCCCCCACCATAATTTGGCTGGAAGGGCCCCAGCTGCTAATTCTTTATAAATAGAGTGTTGCTCAGATCTCCTCCAGGGAGAACGGGGCTCAGAGGAATAGCTTGGGCACAAATCAGGCTGGAAAAAGCACAACATACACATTTTGACAAACATATGGGACCATCACTGAGGATGAAATTGAGGTACATGTGACTTCGACTTGCCTCACGTGGATTCAACAATCAGACAAATATAAAAGTGACAACTGGCTATGAAGCAGCATGTCAGGTCAAGAAAAGAGGCAAACAAAGTTTGTTTTCGTTTCTCTTGTTAAATAAATGCTCACCACAAAAATCCTAATTAGAATTCTATGAGCTGAAAATGTTACAGATACAATATTACTGGTTACCAGGGCTTTTATTGGGCCTTCCATGCTTTGAAAATTTGTTTGAAAGAGAGCAGAGACCCTGAACTACAGAACATTAGAGTTTTACCAGTTGCCAATGGGTTGAAGGTTTTCTTTCTCTCAGCACACAAAGAGAACTAGTATAAAGCAACAGAGAAAGCACTCTGACATTCAAGTGAGGCTTCCTGTCAAGGGTACATGAGAGGCACACAGTGAGAACTGTTTACTCTCACAGAGAACATTAGAGGTCATGTTATATGAAGCTAAATTTTTTTCATGCGTAATTGTCAGTATTTATATTTTGTTTTTTTTACAATCAGTATGACAAATTAAAACAGTCTAGAACAACTAACTAAGGAATAATTGACGACGGACCGTTGATTTATTGAAAAATAATGCACACCAAAGGTGGTAATCTGATCACGACATGGAGCAGAGTGGCCGGTACACCTCGGGTGTGCATTGTATTTCAATAATTCAATGGGCCAGAGTCAATTATTCCAATTATACCATGGTTACCACACCTTAGGAAATCGTTCAATGTTTTATCTCCAGATCTTTGCTCCTGAGAGTTTGCATGCGCATATGTGTGTGTGTGTGTGCGTGCGTGCGTAAGTATGTGTGTCAGCGTGTTTAAGTGTAGGTGAGACCAGAGAGAGGGAGCACAAGGGTTTTCAACCGAAATTGATATAAATGTAGGATATTATAGATATTTTTGTCCATCTTAACCGATTTACTTTAACCAGTGTATTTGTTGTATATGGTTATTTTGCTGTGGTAGCCTGTACTTGTGTGTATTGGGGGGGTGAGCAAAAGATAGAGAGGAGAGAGAGAGAGAGAGAGAGAGAGAGAGAGATTGCGCTTTTCAACCGAAAATGAAATACATTTAGGATTATATAGAAATTGTTTGTCATTCTTATACAATGTACTTAATCAATAGTTTTGTATTAATTGGTTATTTTGCTGTGGTAGCCTGTGCGGCTCTTTAAAATAACTTAAATGATTTGGTGAAGTGATATGGAAGTGTTAAGCTGTCAAGAACTGGAACTACTTCATAGACTGGCGTTTATTGAAAAATAATTGCACTCCTTAGAACATCCATCATCCAATCAGAAAGCAAGCATTCAAAAGACCTGTGGTATAAAAAGACTATAATACACATAAGCCTCAAAATCCCCATTAAAAGAAAGACTCATATTACAGCCGAAATATCGGCAACAGGAGGTCAAATATTTTTGTGTCTGCTATATATTTGGGTCTATATGTGCGTGCGTCCCAAACACACACACTTCTGCACTATTCTACTACGTCATTTTGTAGTGCAAGTCGCACGAGTAGTTGTTTTACACTGAAAATGCAACAAAAAGAAGTGTACTACAAGAACCCAGATGATGTACTTCTTCTGTACTTCTGTCCAAACAGTGTTAGAAATGTTGGACACTTCATGCACCCAGCGCTTACAGCTTGCCATACATAGTGGAAGGGTTGGCGTTACCTGGCAATGTTGTTGGTCTGACAAAAATGTGTTAAAATCTAACAATAAGGTTCCTTTGTTACCATTAGTTAACAACATTAACATGAACAATTCTTATTAAGCATTTACTCATCTTTGTTAAACATTAATTTCAACATAAAGCCTACTAATAAATGTACAAATCAGAAGTTGTATTTTTTTTACATTAATACACAATGAACTAACATGAACTAACAATGAACAATTGCATTTTTATTAACTAACATTAACAAAGATGAATAAATTATAACAAATATATTGTTAATTGTATGTTCAATATACCTTATGCATTTACTAATGTTATCAAATGGAACCTTATTGTAAGTGTTACCACAATGGAATATAATGAAGAATATAGCAACTAGCAAAACATCAATGAAGGCAGAACCTTACAGATTTAAGTTGAATGCTTTAATATCACCCCCTACTGTGAGAATATGTACATACAGTAGCTTAAGATACAAATGTTGAGCTGAGGTTGGATAATGTGATAAAGCTAGTGGCAACACATTGCATGTGTTCGAAACTTAACTTCCGTCAGCTGTTAAATGGCAAATGCTTCAGTGTCGCAAAAACCGTTAAGTGTCCCATTTGGGACAATACTACACATTAAAAATTCATACACTACATGGCTGAATGGATAGTATATTCAGAGTTGGTGTAATGCATTACCAAGTAATGCATTACTGTGATTAAATTATTTTTTCCTTAAAAAAAGTAAATAAGGGATTACTCTTCATTTTTTGGTAATTTAATAAGTTACTTCTGATGTAACTGCATTCATTATTGTACTACAGACTACAAAACAATTCAATATAAAACAATTGGAATTTGAAGACTAATGTTAAAATATATGTTCCCTTTACAAAAAGCTTCACTTTGATGCTGCGCTGCTAAGCGCTACAGGGAACAACTCTAGCTGTGAACCGAGCTGAAATAGTGTGTGTAACACATCAATGAACATTGACCGGAATTTATAGCCTCGGTTGATGTAATCATTAGATGCACCTGTGGCCAGGCTATAAATGGATATGTCACCAGGTGTCGTCAGAAACTCTTTTTTCAGAGCGATTCTGTTTCTGTGTTTCACAAACCCTGTCAAAACTTTCTTTCCTCTGTTAGGAGTTAGAATCAGTTAGGCAGTGTGCAGTGAACGTTGTTCTCTTTGTTCTCTTTTTTCTTCTCTCTTCTGTTTAGAAAATATTATATTATATATATATATATATATATATATATATATATATATATATATATATATATATATAAAAAAAGAAAGAAAAGAGAGAATGACTGAAAGCCGCAAACGGTGCATGTTCCCCTCTTCTTGCTCTATAGCTGAAGAGGACACACATCAGTTTTTGCTCTGTTTGTTTGGGGGTAAGAGCACGCTGCTCTCGCGTTGCAGCAGGGCGGGTGCGAGCACTGCGATTTGCTTTAACAGGCAGAGTGCTTCGTGCTCGCCTCGCTTGCTTCCGGGAGTCAGAACTCACGAAAAAAAAAAAAATAAAGATCGTTCCTGGGGCTCTTGCATGGATTTGGCTGAGGAGCAAGAGACGGGTTGATCCCTTTCTCTCACTCTCTCCCCAAACCCAGCTGGTCCTTCACATGATCTCGAAGCGCATTCCGACGCTTCTTCGGATCATGAGGAGGATCACGATTCTCTTCCTGCCTCCGAGCTTTCCGTCCGCGATAAAAAAATCTACGGCGGAATTGCTTGATGTTGTTACTCAAGCGGTTGCCAGATTGGACTGGCCACGCGAAAAAGAGACACCAAACCCTCCAAATTAGGGGATAGATTTTATCTTCCAGTCTAAGAAAGGGAATGCCTCATGAGTCCCTTCCCTTCTTTGATAACCTCCATGAAGAGCTTTTTCGCTCATGGAGGAACCCCTAAAAAAAATTAAAAAAAAAAAAAATTAATAAATATATATATATATTTATTTTTTTTTTTAAAAATTTTCTTCCCGTGTTCACATACCCTCGACATCATTATATTAGACCATCATGGGTGCTGAGGCACGGGGGTATTCAGTGATGCCGCCGGTCGAAGAGACGCTTGCGGGCTATCTCTCGCCGGGCTCGGCATCGTCACTTAAGAAGCCCTCTCTCCCCTCAAAGCCTTGTAGGACAACCTCCACTTTAGTGGGAAGGGCTTATCAAGCAGCAGGTCAGGCTGGTGCTCCTCTGCACATCATGCTGTTTTACAGGCGTACCAGAATGACCTCCCGGACGACCTGAGTGTGGGTTCTGCGCTTCACGAGCAAGCCTCAGACCCGCCTCAGTCCTGTCTGAACGGAGGCTCAAAAGCAAAGCGTGGCGAGTCGTGCTCCTCCTCCCAGGGATTGGGGACAGTCTCGCCTCCCTCGCCAGCCCCCGAAGCAAGACCTCAGGGCTATCATTTCTAGTAAGAGAAAACCCTGACGGTCTTGCGCCTAGATTAGGGGTAGCTCCCTCGGGACGGGCGCGTGCTTCACTTCACCCCTCCCGGTACCCCCTCGAAGCCCCTCCATTCCCGCCACCTCTTGGTGTTTCGGGTTGCAGAGGCTTCCGTCAAAATTGGGTGTTTTTGCTGTTCCTGCATTTTATTCAGGACGCGAAACACCTGACAACCCCTCAACAGGAAGTGTTCAAATATAATACCCATCTCAGAGATCCTGGCAGCGTGGAAACTTCTGCCGGATATATTCTTTTCTGTGGGTCTTATAAGGGCATCGGGATTTAATTCACTCGCCGCTTTTCCGTGTTTCAACGGCGTGTTCTCACTACTGTAAACCGGATTTCTTTTTTTGTAAAAACAAAAAAACTCAATCTCCTGGTTAAAGGGGCCATGGTATGTGTTCCCCTTCCATAGAGAGAGTTAGGTTATTACACTAAATACTTCCCGTTTCCCATGGAGGGTGAGGGGTGGCGTCTGGCTTAGATCTTAAAGCTTGAACTACCCGTGGGTGTTCAAGTCCAAGATGATGCCTGTCAAGACGGTCGTGTCTCAAGCCCTACAACTCGTTTGGCTGGTCACCATCGATCTTATGACGCACTTCTATACTTCATTTAGAAGTTCTGCCACAACATGGAAAGTTCCTGAGGTTCACTTCCAGGGCTGAAGTCTTCCAGGGTCAGGTTCTTTCACTCAGCCTAGCCCTTTTACCCACACATTCACAATGCATGATGTAGCGCTGGCTCCTTGCGACTCCGGGGCATCTGGATTCTGAATTATGTAGACGACTGGCTGATCCTAGCGCAGTTCCAGGAACTGGCAGTTCAGCACAGGGACATCGTCTTAGCTCATCTGTTTCTCTGGGGTTGAGGCTCAACGCCAAGAAAAGCGTCCTCTCTCCCACTCAGAACACTGTCTATCGGGGCATCGTATGGAGTTCAATCACAATGCGGGCACAACTGTCTCCCGCTAGGATTGAGTCCATTCAGATCACCCTAAGCAAAGTCAGGCTAGGTCAAGGTTGCACTGTTATCAGTATCAACGATTTCCAGGTCTCAGGGCGACCGCGTCCACGTCCACGGTGATCCCTCTGGACCTTCTGCTCATGAGACCATTTTTATGTTGTGGCCAAAAGCCAGGGGATTTCTTCCAAGGGCCAAAACCCCTAGGCTAAATAGGGTTACGCGCCTCAGGCTTCGTTCCCTTTCTATGTGGTTCAGACCCCGGTTTTCTGCCTTGGGTCCCACTCTAGGTGCGTCTTGTTGTCGCAGACTGCTAACGACAGACGCCTCCCTGATGGGCGGGGTAGCGGCCTTAAGTGGTCGTCCAGCTTAAGGGGATAGGAGGGTCGTCCACTCGGTTGTCACAGTCACTGTCTCGGGTTGATGGCTGTATTTCTGGCCCTGAAATACCTCCTCCTGAGGCTGCCATGTCTTGGTGCGGGTGGACAATACAGCGGTAGCCTCTTACATAAATCATCAAGGAGACCCACGTTCTTGTCAGCTGTATTTCTGACACGTTGGGTTCTCCTTAGGGCCCAGGGCAAGCTCCTGTCACTCAGGTCAGTTATATCCCTGGATGCCCATATATGGGAGCAGATTTACGGTCCAGACAGAAAATACCAACGGGGGAGTTAAGAACTCCACCCTAAGGTAGCAGTTGACCAGAGTTCGCCAGCAAGGGTTTTTGCCTCTTACTGATAGCACCGCGCTGGCCGAACAGGGCTTGGTTCTCGGAGCTAATCTCTTCCCTCGACGGCTCGCCTTGGGCGATTCCGAACAGGAAGGATCTTCTATCTCAGGCACAGGGTAATATTTCATCCCTGCCCCAAATTGTGGAATCTTTCATGTTTGGCCCCTAAGGGTACCAACTGAGGGACACAGGGCTCTCTCCTGAGGTTATCGAGACCTTTTTAAATGCCGGGCTTTTTCCACTTGGAACAAGTTTGGGTGAGATCTTAGGGCAGAAGAGGACCTCTTCGCCTATTTTGATAGCGCAATGTCTCCTCTACTTCTCCCTGAAATCACCCAGCCCCCTTGGGTCTGGACGTTAAGACACATACATGACCCAGAATGCGTCTGTATGCGTATCCCCGGTTTCTCTGCTCCCGGGAGTCTTGGCAATGTTCACCAGCAAGGGTCTTGCCTCCTATTAATGGCGCTGCGCTGGCCGAACAGGATATGTTTCTCAGAGTTAATTCCTCTCCTCGACGGCTCGCCTTGGGCGATTCCAAACAGGGAGGACCTTCTCATCCTTGGCCCGAATTGTGAAACCTTTCATGTCTGGCCCCTAAGTGTACCGAATGAGGTTCATAGGGTTTTCTCTTGAGGTTATCGAGACCATTTCAAGTGCTAGGGCTCCCTCCACTTGGAACTGATCTGGGTAGATTTTACAGGGCATTAGAGGACCTCTTCGCCTATTTTGATAGCGCAATGTCTCCTCTACTTCTCCCCGAGTTGCCCAGCAACCCCATGGAGGGGCTGATCGTAGTAACGCATTCATAGCACAAATGCACCTGCATGCGTTTCCATCTACTAAAGTTCTTATTACAGAACCAGTTAACTGCCAGTTTGCTTCAGTTCTGGATTTTCTGTAGAAAGAACTGTCAGCGGGCACTTGCCTCGCCACTGCCAGGTTCTATGTGGCCACTGCGGTTTGCCACGGCTTGGTGGGCGGGGTGCCCTCAAAGAGGCATCCTCATTATTGCCCGGACCTACGAGGCGAGCGGTCAAGCTTCGCCAGTAGGTTTTAGGGCACACTCTACCAGAGGGCTCTCCTCCTCTAAAACATTGGCTAGAGGTCTCCTTCTGCAGCAAGTTTGTGATGCGGCAGGTTGTCCTCTCCGCACACATTCATTGGATTTTTCTAGTTTGGATGTTCTGCACTCCGGGCTCTTATGCCCTTGAGTCGACATCTCAGCTCATGCCTGAACAAGTTTGTGATGCGGCAGGCTGGTCCTTTCCGCTCACATTCATCAGTTTTTATGACAAGTTTGTGTTGCGATCGGGTTCTCTTCGCACACATTCATCGAGCTTTATGGGTTAGATGCTTTGCTACTCTGGGCTCTTATGCCCTTGAGTCGACATCTCAGCCCATGCCTAAACAAGTATGTGATGCGGCAGGCTTGTCCTCTCCGCACACATTCATCAAAATTGAATGGTTTAGATGGTTATGCTACTCCGGGCTCTTATGCCCTTGAGTTGACATCTCAAGCTCATGTCTGAGACCTCTCACGTTTTTGTGAGTACACTGCACAACCGTAGGGGTCCGGACAGCCCCAAGTGCGGCGGCGTGGGTATTGCGTTCCCCGTAGCGCTTAGCAGCGCAGCATCTCGTTCCGCTTTTTTCAGGGAACAAGGGTTACACATGTAACCCGAGACGTTTTCTAATTTAACGCTACCTCCTTAAATTCTTTGGCCAGTTCAAGAAAAATTTACTTGATTTTAAAATATTTATTTGAAAGAATTAAAATGACAATACAAGGATAGACATGAATCTGTTCATCTAGTCGAGGATGAAATGTGTTTTAGAAAGTAATTAGTAATACGTAATGAAATTACTTTTCAGACAAGAGTAATTATCACAGTAATCTAATTACACTGTAGAAGATGTAATTAGTAGTTAGTAATTAATTACATTTTTTTTGTTGGGTGAGTAACTTACCCAACACTGAGTATATTTTGATGATGTTTGCCAAAAGATGTTAAGGGGAGGTGGGATGTTTGCTGTCCTTTTCTGCATATCACGGACCCGTTTTGTGGTCCATTCTGCGGCGGCTCATTTTTGCTTATCGTGGCCCATTTGGCAAGTTTCGCGGCCGATCCACAGGCCCGCTCGGTTCTCCCGTTGATCATTCCGCCCATGATCGGCCCCAAAGTGTGTCGGCCCACCGGAAAAACACCTGGTATGCCAGATTACCTGTCCAGCCCTGACCCCTGGTGTATGCTAGTTCACTAGTTCGAAACCTAGGGCATGCTGAGTCACTCCAGCCAGGTCTCCTAAGCAACCAAATTGGCCCAGTTGCTAGTGAGGGTAGAGTCACATGGGGTAACATCCTCGTGGTCGCTATAATGTTGTTCGTTCTCGGTGGGGCGTGTGGTGAGTTGACCACTATCACTATGTCTCTGTGGCAATGCGCTCAACAAGCCACGTGATAAGTGGCACAGGTTGACGGTCTCAGGAGGCAACTGTGATTCGTCCTCCGCCACCCAAATTGAGGTGAATCACTACATGACCACAAGGACTTAAATTCCAAATTGGGAGAATATATATACAGGTCCTTCTCAAAAAATTAGCATATTGTGATAAAGTTCATTATTTTCCATAATGTAATGACAAAAATTAAACTTTCATATATTTTAGATTCATTGCACACCAACTGAAATATTTCAGGTCTTTTATTGTTTTAATACTGATGATTTTGGCATACAGCTCATGAAAACCCAAAATTCCTATCTCAAAAAATTAGCATATCATGAAAAGGGTCTCTAAACGAGCTATTAACCTAATCATCTGAATCAACTAATTAACTCTAAACACCTGCAAAAGATTCCTGAGGCTTTTAAAAACTCCCAGCCTGTTTCATTACTCAAAACCGCAATCATGGGTAAGACTGCCGACCTGACTGCTGTCCAGAAGGCCATCATTGACACCCTCAAGCAAGAGGGTAAGACACAGAAAGACATTTCTGAACAAATAGGCTGTTCCCAGAGTGCTGTATCAAGGCACCTCAGTGGGAAGTCTGTGGGAAGGAAAAAGTGTGGCAAAAAACACTGCACAACGAGAAGAGGTGACCGGACCCTGAGGAAGATTGTGGAGAAGGACCGATTCCAGACCTTGGGGACCTGCGGAAGCAGTGGACTGAGTCTGGAGTAGAAACATCCAGAGCCACTGTGCACAGGCACCAGAAACAGCGGCAGAAGCGCCTGACCTGGGCTACAGAGAAGCAGCACTGGACTGTTGCTCAGTGGTCCAAAGTACTTTTTTCGGATGAAAGCAAATTTTGCATGTCATTCGAAATCAAGGTGCCAGAGTCTGGAGGAAGACTGGGGAGAAGGAAATGCCAAAATGCCTGAAGTCCAGTGTCAAGTACCCACAGTCAGTGATGGTCTGGGGTGCCATGTCAGCTGCTGGTGTTGGTCCACTGTGTTTTATCAAGGGCAGGGTCAATGCAGCTAGCTATCAGGAGATTTTGGAGCACTTCATGCTTCCATCTGCTGAAAAGCTTTATGGAGATGAAGATTTCATTTTTCAGCACGACCTGGCACCTGCTCACAGTGCCAAAACCACTGGTAAATGGTTTACTGACCATGGTATTACTGTGCTCAATTGGCCTGCCAACTCTCGTGACCTGAACCCCATAGAGAATCTGTGGGATATTGTGAAGAGAAAGGTGAGAGACGCAAGACCCAACACTCTGGATGAGCTTAAGGCCGCTATCGAAGCATCCTGGGCCTCCATAACACCTCAGTAGTGCCACAGGCTGATTGCCTCCATGCCACGCCGCATTGAAGCAGTCATTTCTGCAAAAGGATTCCCGACCAAGTATTGAGTGCATAACTGAACATAATTATTTGAAGGTTGACTTTTTTTGTATTAAAAACACTTCTTTTATTGGTCGGATGAAATATGCTAATTTTTTGAGATAGGAATTTTGGGTTTTCATGAGCTGTATGCCAAAATCATCAGTATTAAAACAATAAAAGACCTGAAATATTTCAGTTGGTGTGCAATGAATCTAAAATGTATGAAAGTTTAATTTTTATCATTACATTATGGAAAATAATGAACTTTATCACAATATGCTAATTTTTTGAGAAGGACCTGTATGTATGTATGTATGTATGTATATATATATATATATATATATATATATATATATATATATATATATATATATATATATATATATATATTAGTATAATTATATTTAAAGTGACATACAGTATTTCAAATATGTCAGCCAAAACATCATACTACAGTTAGTGTTACTAACTGCAATGCAATAAGAATGGTGATGTGTGGATTGAAAAGAACGTACTTATCATTGTGAATAACACAATGTTTTCCTGTTTACTGATCATCACTGCTGTTGCAGTTTAATCTGGTTTCAACGAGCTTTGTATGAAGCCTTCAAGGTTTTCTGTGATTACCACGGGACTGCACGGTGCGAGCGCAGAGCAGTTTCTATAGCGATGCGTGCAAGGGCTCGTCCCGCTCGGCTTTCACTCTGCGGCTAGCAGATGAGTTGCACAAGAGGGCCGGTCTCACTCAGCTCTCGCGCTGCGGCCAGTGGATAAGTTGTGTGGGAGGGACGGTCCCGCTCTTCTTTCGCACTGCTTGGTTTAATTGGGTAGTGGCGAGTAGCCTATTTGGTGTTTTCCTTGCAGAGCAGTAAATGCCAGCACTTAATAAATGTAGGGCAACTGACAGGCCCAATGCTCGAATGGCCCACCAGGAAATTGCAAGGTGTGCCATATGGCCAGTTCATCACTGAAAAAGTATGTGACATTGTGTCGAATGTTCAGAATTTTCCACATCATGCCAGAATTTTGGGTGGAATAATATTGGAAAATAAACCTTTAAACATAGAATACTATAATACTGTAAACATTCTTAGTCTGATTTGAGTTTAAAATTGTGTTATCTTCAAGAACTATTATGGATTTCATGGCATTTAATTTTATACATGAAGCAAGAGTTGTGTTCCTGTGATTTTTCAACATGGAGCGCTTCAAATTGATATTAGGTCAAGGGGCTGTTTCTGTGGAGAAACCCTGAGAAGAGCAGACCCCCACCCCCACCCCCATCCCATGCCTTTTTCTCTTATTCACTACACCATGGGTGGAGCAGGTTGGGTTCAAGCACAACAAATTACCTTAATATGGGTTGACAGAACCGTTACATATTAAATCAATAAAAAAAAAAGAAGGATGAGAATATTTTGGAAGCCAGGTGGGTGGAACACAGTGCTAAATTGCAGTCCATAATTTTAGCTTAAACCCAATGGGCCCTTTTGGCGGAGGCAAGTGTTTTTTAAAGGAATCTCAGCAGTGGACATGTTTGGTATTTGGTGGCCCTTGTCCTCCAATTGTGCATACTCCATGGTGGCTGCCTTCTCTGTGGGCTTGGTACGCTCCACAGACAGTACCGTCTGGGGCTCAAACATAGACAAGATCATGTTTGACTTCACCTTTGCTCAACCACATCTGTTCCCATGCCCCTGAAGGCTCTATGCTTGCACAGCTACAAATCTGTGAACGCTGCAGCTAATGTGAGTGAGTGACAGCTCAATATGTTACTTACATAAGTCTGAAAGTGTTGCTGAACTAGGCATGGCCTTGAAGTTAATGCTCACCACCTAAAAGTGATATTTCTGGTTATGAACAAGACAGGATTTAATGAGATTAAGCATACAATTGCTTTTCCTAAGCAACTGAAATATAGCTGCCTACCTAGCATTTTTAAGCATCATTGATACACTTTAGATGCAAAGTCTGTTTACAAGAGTAGCTACCTTATATAGGCCTATACACCTTGTATAGGCCAAAATCACTGACTGTATCCCTCAAGGATAAGGCAGTCCCAGAACACACAATGACAAAGAAGTGATGAAAAATGAATCTTAGAACAATCAAATTTAAAGTTGAATATTTCACCCATTATTTGTGTGCGCTATGTATTTTTGGGCTTTTAAGTATCACATCCTAGCAAATTAGTAACCAGCTAATGTCGTACATTATTGGAATAAACTGTGAGCGTTAGTCAACAGTCATGCACTTCTCGTGAGTAGCAGTGTTTGTAAGTTCCTGCCTATGTAGAGTAGTCAGTCACTTGTGAGATTCCACATGGGATGCTGCCATAGAAGCTAGCTGCCTATTTAGACAGCTGACACTGAGGTAGCTCACTAGGGTTTGGGACAGAGTCTTGGCCATCATTTATAAAATAAAGGATTGATCAGTTCTTTGGGGTGTCAGAAACAAACCCTAGCGCCAAACTGACATGAGGTAAAGCATGCACAGCAATGGCAAAGCATCCTGGGGGACTTTCTATGGGGCCCAAATTTTGTTTCCGTTTAATTTCCACTTCACAGAGAGCAGGACACATTAACAACCCTTGGGAAAGTTTGGAGAGCTGCCAGCGGGACTGGAGAAAAAGCAAGTAGAGCAAAAGGTCATTCCCGTTAACAGAGCCTCTGCTACTGCTTCTTATTGTTGAACAGCTCAAGCTTTTATCCTCCTCATGTCATTTTACTCTGCTCTAATTATGTTTTGGATTACTGCAGCTCTCACAGTCTCTACTGTCACTGCGGCATAGTCAATATTCAGAAGGTAACAACAGGCTTTACACTGTTCATTTCTCATTGTCAACGTGTCAGGATTTTCTTGAAGCTGAGCAGCTGACAAAGAGACAAAGAGGAATTAAAACTATTCAAAGCATTGGCACAAGCTTTCATGCTTTTATACCATTTGACAGTATGCACATCCATCTGTTCTGGTACATTTAAGGCCTTGCTTTCACTGGACACATATTGTAAATTAAGCAAAACTATTTGTCTCCAATGAGGTGCCACTCTCCCAATCAGGACAAGTTGTTAAGATTGATGAGTAAAACAAAAGTGCCATTTAAAACTAGGGATGCGTGAGATTAGTCGACAAATCAACATAACGGTTCTGACGCTGCATATTCTCAAATTTGTCAAAACTTTTACAAATGTATGTTTGACTTTTTATTTTAACAAAGGCTGTGCTTAAATTACTGTCATCTTAATGATACACATTTTAATTAATAATACAAATATTACTAAAAAGAGGATATCTGGAGCATATAATTTTAATTTCAAGTAGCAATTAAATCACTTTGGTGGTGGTGCGGGAAGCAGATTTCTAAAACGTTGGCTTGAAAGTCGCTATGGATGTTTTCACATTAGAATCTTCTTTAAATCTGTGTGTGTTTTTAAGTTATTTTTCCATTTAGTGGGCTTTTTCCAAGCGCAGGTTGGTCGCCTCAGGTGGGTCAAGTCACATCTTTCACAAGACCATGTTGATGTGTTAATTTACACGATATCAAAAAATCTATACTTTTTATAATGTAGCCTAGAAAATGACTGTTTTAAGGCTAGGTATGCCATTTTTTTAAATCTACCGATTAAGAAGGCTATTTTCAACGAGGTGCCAACTGCTTAATGAGTTAAACCATATTTTATTCTGTGTGAGCGTCATGTTTAGAAAACATTAGGTTTATTGTACTTCTCAGGGCTATTTTTTTCTATACTAATACTTTTCTATTTCTATACTATACTATATATATATTTATTTTCTTTTTTTTACATCTTAACTGTTAGGTCTATTGGTTAATGTTATTTACCGAACTGAGCTGTCATATTAGCTCAATGTGCACGTCGTGAAATACACAAAGCTATTCATCAATTTTTTTTCTCTCTCTCTCTTACCTGTTAATAATTGTTATGTTTTAATATGTTATGTAAATTTTACTTGGATAAATAAGTTTAGTTTTGTACAAAAAGCCGTAAAATGTACCATAGAATAAAAAGGAATGTAAAAAAATAAATAAAGTTAAATTGAATGAAATTGAAAACAAAATATGTTTGTAAAACCACAAGTCTGAATTTTACCATATATGTAAAGGAAACATGAAATCAAAATGTATTCCATCTGTTCCATCTGAGTTACCCATTCACAAAAATAAATACACGAGTACACATACACAAACTACTGGACACAGTACAAGGTTAGAAGTGCAAGATGAACTACAAGTACAAGTTCAAGTAGAGGACAGTTGTTTTGAACATAGAGGGACACACAATGGCTTTATGTTTGACATAAGAGGCAAACCATTACAACCACTCTAACCCAATCACATGAGGGGAGGAAAAGGGTGGAGATGGACTTCAGAGGTTTATTTGCTTTAGGACCCCTGCAACAGGTGTGACTGAAGGTTTCATCAGATTTACAACATGTTTACAACCTTCATATCCATTCCAAATGCATTTTTTGGTCCTTAAAATGCTTTTGAGACCTAATTTAGGTGGGGCAATGTAAATAGCACTAAAACATTTATGTAATATAGTAATCGTCTATTTCAAAAAGCCTCAAATAAATTAAGAATTTTTCTGTCATTACTATTAGTCCCTTTTCGTGTTGTATCTATGTATCAGGTGTCATGGCTTTTAAGAAAGAAAAAAAATTGATCTGTTTACATGCAGAGGCAGTTTAAGCAGTAAAACACTTTGTCTGTACAGTGGGTTGTTACAATATGGCCCAGAACCAGAAACAAGCTACCCACTTCAAGTCACAAAAGAGACAACAGCATCACTCTTCCTGAACAAAGACAAAGAGTGCATCCACAAACCTGCTCAATACAAAACCCTTGCACTTCACACAGTACATTGCCATGCATGAAATCTAAACAGGATTCATTTAGTAACTGTAAACATAACAATAATGGTGA
This sequence comes from Xyrauchen texanus, assembly GCF_025860055.1. Lineage (NCBI taxonomy): Eukaryota > Metazoa > Chordata > Actinopteri > Cypriniformes > Catostomidae > Xyrauchen > Xyrauchen texanus. The sequence goes on from NC_068281.1 coordinate 19,112,164, forward strand.
CAATAATTTATTACATTCATTACATCGAAGTATTTATTTGAATTATTTACATGCTAAGTCCCCTTGAAAAAAAATATCATCAGTCATTACGGAAGATAAATTGTTGGAACATATGTCAAAATGTCATATGGCCTTGCACACTTTCAACACTCTCAGCACGCAACTGCAAATGTCCCATCAAATGCTTTCGATCAGTCCATACGCCAGATGTTTTTTATCATCAGCACAGTGATTGTTAGCAAACATAGCTGTCAGGGCTCAGAAACATTGCATTAGAGCCTCTCAATTTCTGACTCAGTAGACAAGTTTAAATTCCCTTTGTATCATTTGGGTGTTGATTATTACAGTATATTCCATTACTGAAGCAGTGGATTATATATATATATATATATATATATATATATATATATATATATATATATATATATATATATATATATATATATATATATATATATATATATATATATATATATATATATATATATATATATTTTTTTTTTTTTTTTTACTAAATAAAAGTATACTATTGAGGTTTAATAGAATGGTAGTAAATAAATAATTAAAATGAAAAAGTCTTAAATTAAAGTATTTTTCCTCTATCAAAATTATACCACATTCACTGTTAAATATATCCAAGTGACATTTTGTTCTAATTTCTTTTCAGAGCAAAAAGACCCTGTGAGGAGGTTTAAGCTTTAATCTTGAAACTCTTGCAAGAACTTCTAATGGACACAAACTAAACAGCATAGTCTGAACACTCTCAACAAAACAATTCATTATTTTCTCTACACATTATGAGAAGACAATGCTAATTAATCCACTAAAAAGAGAGTGTTGGACAATTACAAAACTGTGGCCTGATGCACAATGCTTTGACCTGCTTAAGTTTGACAACTGTACTAACTCATGGCAAATTTTGTTTTTGGACAAAAAAACGTGTTAGCTTTTTTGTTAATCAGAAATAAATATATAATAAAAGATCAAATTAAATGTGCATATAATATATAATAAATAAAATCTGATGAGGGAAAATGGAAACAACTCTACAAAGGTTACCAAATTAACATTTTGTGAGAGACTCACCAATATGGCAGAAAATTGTTTTTCCTCCATGCTTTTGAAACTGTCTTCGGTGTGGGTCCCCTTTCCAGAAGGATACCCGTAGTGGCCACAGTGTGTCTTTGCTCTCTGGGACTCGTCTTGAGCTGCTGGAGTATGTCTCTGGTGCAAACTGGTTCTCTCTCAATCTTTTTTCTCTCTCTCTGCTACTTGCTGGTTTGCATTATTGGCCTGAGGTGGCGTCTCTGCTTTGTGCTAATTCTGTGTTAATCCAGGAACTTTTCTATGCTGGGAAAGGGACATGTGACATGGAGAAGGAGGGTGGAAAAGGGGGGAAAAGAAGCTATTATGGTATCTCCCAACTGTGTTATTCTCTCTTTAAATCAATCATGTCATAACTGCTGATAAGCACTAGTAACATTGACTATGTGAATGTAGATGGAGATGGCTGGGAGTGTAGATGGGGTTTATATCAGACTACAAAGACTGATATTTAAGTACACACAAGAAGTGATGCAGAGGATGCTTACATGGTAAACTCATGCTAAAATGTAGTATTTTCAGTATATACAGTAACTTAAATAAACAAAGGGCTGCAGTACATATAGGTGCGGAACATAACTTTAAAATTGTGATGTTGCACAAGGCTTTATTATCTGTTGTCTCTCACTGATTCTGACCAGAAATTATGAAATCTGCTCAGGTCACGTTTGTAATACCTTTACAAATTTGTAATGGCCTACTTCACAATCAAAGACATACTGCCAGTTTAAGGCAGGGCCAAGACTCAAGTAGCACTTCACCAACTGGAGCCTCTTAAATCACTCATGTTGTACTAGTGACCAAGTCATTCTGACACGAGCCAACACTGCAGATTACACATCCTGATTTACAGTGAATGCTTTCCCGGAAAGACAGTCTGAAATTAATACCTTGGCCTTGATTTATAGCACGTCCATGGCCAAGTGAACTTTCACTCATTTTAAGGCAACTACATTTTCATTCATGCATTGATGTACAATTGAAGTTAAATTCTGTCAATGAGAACATCAGATCACTGGGGGTATGTGGGACAATGTATTAATGAGAGCATCAATTTAATCAAATGCATAAAAATGACCTGAACTGGCCACAGGGCAAGGATAAAGCATATACAATAGATTAAGTGTCAAAGCCCCACTACATCACAAAAGGATGTTTTTATTTATAAAAATCAACAAGTTAAGACATGAGATAAGCAGAGAGAACAGACCCTCACTTATAAGTAATGAATAATTTGACTTGCACCACACAAAACATCAAACTTTGTCTGAACACTTTAGCAGTAGCATAAGTTTTGTAGAAATGTATGTGAAAATGGGTAATAATAGTAACAAATTATAATAATTATTATTACTACCCTAAAAACTGTTTGCATACACTAAGACCATTTAATTAAAGTTTAAAATTAGGCTAATATTAGAGAAAGTGAAATCAATTGTAGATAAAAAGTGTTAATTATGAATGCTGTGTTTTGTAAAATATCTCTTTGCTGTTTATACCTACTGCAAGTTCACAAATGTTTGGTTTGCTCTCATCTAACAACAAAAACCCACATGTGAACAATGAATGTGTCTCAAAGGCACCATTATTATAGTTATATAAATCATTTGTATTATTAAATTGAAGCATAATGTTGGCTATAGTGTTGTAAGATGTATATTAACATACCACTGTGACTTGAGAGCGAGACCCCTCCCCATACAAGTTGAATCTTTGCGTGGCTCATGCATCTGAAGGTATCGGGTCATGTGGCAACCGGAAGCTGCCATTACCACCTGCTACAGTTGGAGATAGCTGAAACAGGACCCACAGCCACATAACACAACATTATGTATGCGGTAATTTAAATGCTCCCCATGGTCGCAAAAACCTCCCTCCTACAGAGGGCGCTTTGGGGCTGGGAAAATGTATTCCACTACACAGTCTCATTAGAATCTCAATCCAATGTCGATTTATTGTCTGTTGATTCTACATGCATTTCTAGTAAACAAATATGCCATGGGTCACATGTCTCTGCACATGTCTCTGAGATCCAGTAGAATAACATCAGGGACAACAGACATGACCAATTTTGAAATCAACATCCCTGAATGGTTATCCCTACAAAGTTCTTATGTTTATTAAAAGAGCTGGGAAGTAACAGATTACATGTAATATTGATTATGTAATCTGATTACAAAAATCTTGTAATTAGATTGTTACATTTTAAAAACTCAATCAGATTGCAGTTCCTTTTTATGAATTACATGATTAATATGGAGGTAAATTCATGACATAGCATAAAAGCATGTTGAATTGCTCTAATTGAAAAAATAAATGCATTATATTATCAGTGCTTGCATTTAAATGCGTTGCATTTACTGTGCTTGCATTTTGGAAGGCTGAAATTTGACATGGTTATTTTTTGGCCAAATATTTCATTTGGAAACATTTCACTACTAATTTCATTATTGAAAATTAAACAACAAATATTCACCTTCCAAAGTTATTTATCAAAATATTCAGTTAATTTGAAAATACCATCTATATTTTTCAACAGGTAATATTGAAATATTTCTATTTCGCTTAGCAAAATTCGCTTCTGGAACTGCAGGAAAAGCAGCAGGGTACCGATGCACAATCCAAGCCTGCTTTTCGTTCTCACCATTAGGTGGTGCAATGCAATTGGGTTTTGACTGCTGAAGACCAAAACTACAGGTAGAGAGAACAGCGGTGTACATTTTGATAGTTTGTTTTTCAAAACGGTTCATGGGTAGAAAATAGATGCATTTTTTATTTGCACATGTGGGTGGGCATGAAACGCACCTTTCCACTGACTGGTCAACCCCCATCATCATCAGATCCTCAATGCCGTGCAACAGAATAACTAACCACCGCTGCTCAACTTTTAATGCATCTACATATCTCTTGCATTAAGCAACTGGACTAAGGAATGCCTGTGACACAAACTGTACTAGTCAGGGAAGGGTCTATTTGTGCCAACATTCTTCTGCGTATGCATGGGTTCTGCAACCTACGTGTGCCTTAGAAATATTAGTTGTCTGTTTTAGAAATAGCCCATCGATGTCCCTCGCATCTGCAAGCAACATTTCTTAGCCTACTTCTTAGACACACAGCCTCTTTTCTTTAGCTGTCAGCTATCAAAATCTCTATCAAAAGGTGAGGTGAATATGTGCACCCACTGGACTGCGCAAAGCGGATGAATTTACATTGTAGTGAAGTGCAGACCCCCATAATTGTATTATTTAATTGTTTTGTGACACAAAAAAGTGGTAGATCATTTAAATAATCACTTTAACAATCTTTTTAAAGCAGTACCCTTAACAGTACTCAAAGCTTCTTCTTTTTTTTGCAAGCTTTGGCAAATCTAATCTAAAGTCAATTAGTTTTCAACTAGTTCTTCCACAGAGGTGCTCATTGTTGTAGCCTGGTAACTTCTAAACAACATTTTGTTATCTGATAAAGTGATAAAAGCATGTGCACCTTATAAGAGCTGTCAGCCAATCAGAATAGATTTTCTGACAGCTCTTGCAAATTATGCTGCAATTTACATCATGTTGCTGTGAATGGTATGTGGCATTTCATACTCTCTGAGACTGAGACTAACCCTTAGCATTGACCAAATTAAATTCACATTCAAACATACTTGACTTAATTGTTTAGTGTTTTACAAGTACAACGACTAAAATATAGAGAGTGCAAAATAAATCCATATCCATACCATACCACGTTTTCAAATAATAATGAGAGACTTATATTACAATTAATATTCATGTTCAGATAAATTCTAGCCATTTCTGAAACTCCAACACACCAAAGAATATGTATTTTCCTATTTCCTGCTTTGTAGTAAACACTAAGTATGTAGGCATGTGCAGGGAGGTGGGCACCCACCCGTGAGTCTTGCCCACCCAATCAAACATTTTGGAAACACTGTTTTAAATAATAAAAAATATATATATATATAATTTTTATTTATTTTCCAATTTGTGCATTGGTTAAAAGCAATATGGGGACGAACCAGAGAGTCAGAAACATCACGCGAGCGAGAACGTAATAAGATCTGTTTTTGTGCAATGCATAGGTTTTTAATGCCCATAAATAAGTCTGGTGTTGTCTCAGTGTGCAGTGACCATGTGGCTGCTGTTAATGTACCACAGGCTCCCTCTTATCAAATATCTCCCTGACTCTCTCTTCCTCCACAAACATTGTCGGTGGAAATACTGACAAACATGGACGTTTTTATTATAAAATGTATTACCTAACTAATACAGAATTTAATTGAAGAAATTAGGCATCATTATGCAATTTGTTACTGCCTTTTAAAAAGACTATAGGTGAGCCAATTTGAACCAGTCATTGGAGGAATGAAGAAGAGGAGGAAGAGAGGGAATCTCGCATTGCATACTCTTATTAAATGTCCCATTGTATTTGATAAACCACGAAAGATGTCAGAAGATATGTTTTAGTTGCACTTAATGGGCTTAAGAGCAGTTCAAGAGCATTCATTTACGAACGCTTTTAATAACTACTTAGATAATGATGCTTTTGGGAAACACCCCTTAGAGATTAAGTACTATTTAAGTGTTACTAACGTTCTACTTAGTGCTTCGGGAAACCTAGCCAAGGTTAATAATAATAATAATAATTTATAAAATAGATATAAATGGATGAATAGATAAAATAAAATCAGAGAGAGCAGAAAGATCTACATGAAAATGATAGATATTATTTTGAGATATTATTTGAAAGCCAGGGCTTGGGAGCATATGAATGCATTAGATTTGCAAAGTAGAACTGTGAAGTGTGAACTGCAAATCGAGCCCACACAATTTTTTTAATCTAACAATTGTATGAAACTCATCTGATTGGGTAACATGGACATATAGTGCAGCCAAATTATACATGTGTTCCTTAACACCGACTAGTCAACTAATAAGACAACTGGTAAATGAGTAGTTTTAAATTGGTAGTTTTGAACATCCCTATACTGCAAATTATGTATTACAGGGTGAAACAAATGTCATTTCAGACACAACTGTTTTCAATAGACATTTACTTCTGAGAAAAAGGAGTTAACACAGCTAAATATATCAAATCATCAAATTACAATACTTACAGAATTACAATAATTTTTTTTTTTACAAGACCATTGCCAATGTAGTTATTTGTTTTAAGGCATGACTTATAGAAAGTGTCTTGTACTGGTTTCAAAAGATAATGCATAAGCATGATTTGCTCTTAGGTTGTGCTGTGACATTCTCAGTTGACTTTTGTTTTTGTACTTTTATTTTGAAATTTCCTGTTTAGTTCCTGTTTCCTAGTCTTGTCAATTCCTGTTTTCCCTTGTTCATGTGTCCAGTTTTCATTGGTTTATTGTTTGATTACTTTGATTCAGTTCTAGTTTGTCATTGGTTTTAGTTAATTGTTTGTTTATTGGCCTTTGTCACCCATGTCTTGTGTATTTAAACCCTCATGTTTGCCTTTGTAAATTGTCAGGTATTGTACTTGTAACCTTGTTGTTCTGCCATAGATTAGGCTAGCCCCAGTCCAGTCCAGTCCAGTCCAGTCCAGTCCAGTCCAGTCCAGTCCAGTCCAGTCCAGTCCATGTCTGCCATTATTAGTTAGGTCCTTGGTTTCTTGTTTTGTTTACTTTTACACTGATAGTTAGGGATTTGGTTTCACGTTTGGAAGAATAAACTGCACTTGGGTTCATCTTCACATCATCATCGTCTCAGCCTGTTTTGTGTCTTCATCGTTACAGAATACCTGACCGACCATTATGGACCCAGCAGTCCGACTCTTGGATCTTCGTCAGGGGAATCAACCCCTGGAGGCTTATGTGGTGGACATTTGTGCCCTGGCAAACCAGGTTAACTTTGGTGAGGTAGCCCTTAAAGACATTTTTCATTATGGGCTAAATGAGCCAACCTCTTGTATGCCTGTTGGTTGCTGTTCCCTCAGCCTGGCTCAATATATTGACCTCGCCCTACTGTTCACTGGTTCTGCGTTCACTGTGGGGGAGGTGGACACCGAGCCAGTGTTCCACAACATAGCCGCAAGACCAGAGCCCCCAGTCTCGAAGCCTGCCACGGCCCCGGTCTCGAAGCCTGCCACGGCCCCGGTCTCAAAGCCTGCCATGGCCAGCGAGCCAGCGCCTGTAGCCTCGACCGTCCCAGAGCCAACGCCTGTAGCCTCGGCCATCCCCATAACCACGCTCCCTGTTGGCCGAAAGAGAAAGAGAAGGAAGAGGGCACCTTCTCCCCAGTCTCTTCTTGTGCTCAAGACCGCAGAGGTCCCCTCAGAGCCTCCCACGGCTCTGCCTGCCTCTGCGCCTCCCACGGCTCTGCCTCCCACGGCTCTGCCTGCCTCTGCTCTGCCTGCCTCTGCTCTGCCTGCCTCTGCTCTGCCTGCCTCTGCTCTGCCTGCCTCTGCTCTGCCTGCCTCTGCGCCCTCAGAGCCTCCCACGGCTCTGCCTGTCTCTGCTCAGCCCTCAGAGCCTCCCACGGCTCTGCCTGCCTCTGCTCCGCCCTCAGAGCCTCCCACGGCTCTGCCTGCCTCTGCTCCGCCTCCCGAGCCTCCCACGGCTCTGCCTGCCTCTGCTCCGCCTCCCGAGCCTCCCACGGCTCTGCCTGCCTCTGCTCCGCCTCCCAGGGCTCCGCCTCCCGAGCCTCCCAGGGCTCCGCCCCTCAAGTCACTCGAGTCTTCTAGGGCTCCGCCTCTCGAGCCTTCCAGGGCTCCACCCCTCAATTCACTCGAGTCTTCTAGGGCTCCGCCTCTCCAGTCTTCCATGGCCCTTCTCCCCGTGCCTCCTACGGCTCCGCCTCCCGAGCCTCCTACGGCTCTGCTCCCAGAGACTCCAGAGCTTTCTGGGGCTCCGCCTCTCGAGCCTCCTACGGCTCTGCTCCCAGAGACTCCAGAGCTTTACATGGTTCCGCCTCCCTCGGCTCCGTCTCCTGAGCCTCCCAAGCCTTCTTCGGCGGCGCCGCCGCCTCAGTCTCTCAGTGCTCTGCCTGCCGAGTCCTCCACGGCTCCGCCTTCCAGGGCTCCGCCCCCGGAGTCCTCCTTGGCACCGCCTCCCACGGCTCCGCCCCCAGAAACCCTTCCTCACATGGTTCTGCCAGCTCCCCCAGTAACCATTCCTCTTCCCTGGCCTCCTGACCCTCTTCCTGTCCTGTGGCCTTTTCCCTGGCCTCCTGACCCTCTTCCTGTCCTGTGGCCTCTTACCTGGCCTCCTGACCCTGTCCTGTGGCCTCCTGTCCCTGCCCTGTGGCCTCATCCCTGGCCTCCTGACCCAGTTCCTGTCCCGTGGCCACCGCCCTGGCCTCCTGACCCGGTCCCTGTCCTGTGGCCACCTCCCTGGCCTCCTGAATCAGTCCCTGTCCTGTGGCCACCTCCCAGGTCTCCTAAACTAGTCCCTGTCCTGTGGCCACCTCCCAGGTCTCCTAAACTAGTCCCTGCTCTGTGGTCACCTCCAAAGCCACCTAGCCCAGTCACTCTCCTGCGGCCACCTCCCACTGACCCTGTGCCCGTTCTATGGCCGCCTCCAGAACTAGTCCCTGTCCTGTGGTCACCTTCCAGGCCCCCTGACCCAGTCCCTGTCCTACAGTCGCCTTCCAGGCCCCCTGACCCAGTCTCTGCCCTATGGCTGCCTCCCGACCCAGTCCCAACCTTGAAGTCATTCCCTTGGTTTCCTGGCTTCCCAACTGGTCTGCTCCAGTTCCCTTGATCTCTCTGCCACCCGCCTTTCTGCTATGTTCCCCCTGACCTTGCCTTGAACTGCCTGTTTGGCCTTGGTACCCTCTTGAACTGCCTGTTTGCTCTTGGTGCCCCCCTTGAACTGCCTGTTTGCCCCCCTGTGCCTCCCGGAACCACTTCTGTTCCCCTACACTCTGTGGACATTTTGCCTTTTTTTTTTAATTTTTTTTTTATTTATGGAGCGTCTGGAATCCGCTCCTTAAAGGGGGAGCTCCTGTGATATTCTCAGTTGACTTTTGTTTTTGTACTTTTATTTTGAAATTTCCTGTTTAGTTCCTGTTTCCTAGTCTTGTCAATTCCTGTTTTCCCTTGTTCATGTGTCCGGTTTTCATTGGTTTATTGTTTGATTACTTTGATTCAGTTCTAGTTTGTCATTGGTTTTAGTTAATTGTTTGTTTATTGGCCTTTGTCACCCATGTCTTGTGTATTTAAACCCTCATGTTTGCCTTTGTAACTTGTCAGGTATTGTACTTGTAACCTTGTTGTTCTGCCATAGATTAGTCTAGCCTCTGTTTTGTGTAACCTTTTAGTCTTAGTCCAGTCTTAGTCATAGTTATTTCATGTCTAGTCTAGTTTTGCCATTTATTAGTTAGGTCCTTGGTTTCTTGTTTGGAAGAATAAACTGCACTTGGGTTCATCTTCACATCATCGTCTCAGCCTGTTTTGTGTCTTCATCGTTACATGTGCACAGACATTTTGGGGGGCAGGGGCTCAAGTGGAAAAAAGGGCAATTCTCATAATTGTTATATTTAAAAAAAACAAAATGTTAAATATATTAACACAACTCTGACTTCCTTACCAATTTATTTCATATTACGCAATTGTTTCATACTCATATTTCTACAAAATAATCAGTTCACAGAGACCATGGTCTTTAGTATTCACTAGGTTTATCACAAGAGCAGGCAACAGCAAAGGAAACTATGCCACAATGTGCATATTTTCTATGCTACTGGTTTCAAGTATATAAGGGGCGGCAGTGGCTCAGGTGGTAGAGCGAGTTGTCCACTAATCGCAGGGTTGATGGTTCGATTCCCGGCCCACGTGACTCCACATGCTGAAGTGTCCTTGGGCAAGGCTAGTGCCTTGCATGGCAGCTCTGGCGTTATTGGTGCGTGAATGTGTGTGTGAATGAGACACAGTGTAAAGTGCTTTGAATACTGCTAAGTTGAAAAAGGCGCTATATAATTGCAGGCCATTTACCATTTAGAATAAATGACTGCACCAAGGAGAGGGAAATAGGACAAAGGATCCTTAATAATACAGGGAGTGCAGCAGGAAAACTTGCATTAAAAGTCCTTGTTTTTGCTGACAAGCTTGAAATGGTCTATTTTCCAATCAAGTAAAAACAAAACACCCCTAACTCAGAGTAAAGGTATAATCAAATATAAATTCTGTGAGAACACAAAGACAATAGCTACATTTCTTTAAAGGTTTATGCTAATGTTGTTTCTCTTTTTGGTCTGGAAAGGCATGATTACAACTGAGCATCTGTGGCAGCATGATACAATATGCTGCACCTCTTCAGCTCCACCCAACAGAGATAACGCACAGAAGTTCTTAAATATTGCAATGCCTCCCACAGTGATATTTACCTCATACGAGTAGAAATGCAGCATTTGTTTTTGTTTTCTAAGTTTTACAGATCTCACATGAAAAGGATTCCATTAGTACTGCTACTAAGGTATTATCTGCAAAACCTTTATAACAAACAAGCTTCTCTCTATATTCCTGATAACAACAATGTTCTAGTAAATGTCAAACTCAGTTCGATCCATCAATCTAAAGCACTCAGTCCTGCAAATACTTTAAATCTTCTGGACTCTAAACATATAGGCAATAAGATGGATGGAAAAGAAATAAAAATGGGTTCAAATACTACACTTGACATATATTGAAGATCGATTGGAATTTGCTTTGTTCACCATTTGTATTTACTGATTTTGAGTGTCCATTTTGTGTTTTCCAACAGAGAAAAACTGGAAAAAGTTCCCATGAAGTTGTGATGATTTTTTTGATGATTTTTCTGTCTGTTTTTAACCTTTTGAACCATTCCTTCAGTATAGGCTATTTGTCCACAAGTTAAACACTGGACCTCAAAGTTTAGGTCTAGTCCAGAGACATTTCTGAAAAACAACACCTGATTTACAGCATATGGAGCATTTTTGCTTATTGAGGGATCATTCAGATCGAACACGTGATTGAGTTAAAACGCAGATCTCATGTGCAAGACTCCGGGGACCCCCACACTGTAAACCTGAATAAGTTAGCAGAACAGTTACATCAGGTATTTTAAGTTAATAAACTACAAGTTTAAGTAAGAAGAACGGTCCGATTTTTATTTTGTACTACTCGTGCATGTTTTTTCTTAACATGAAAAATGTAATAAGATAACTCATTTTAATGGTACTGAACTTAAAAATCACCATGTAGGCTCAACTTCAATATGTAACTAGCTAGAACAAGCTAGTATAGGCAAATTAGACAAATCATGCTTTGATTAACATAACAATTGCTCAACAAGTATATCAATATACTATAGAATGATTTAATATTGCACCTGTCCTAAATCTAATTTCAAGCTCCTCTATTCACCACAGTGGTAACCCCCCAAAAACTTTAGAATGACAGAAACTCTTCTAAACAACAAAACAAAAAATTAAACACTAACAATGCTCTACCTTTACATTCATATTGCACAACGACATACTATATAACACTTAATTTTAACATTTACTCTCCCTGTCAAGAGCCATGTAAAGCATGCTGGGAAATAAAAATCCCCTTCCCAGTTTCAGTTAAATTTAAGTTCCTGTAAGAGCATCATCATATCGGAGTGTGCTTAGCATCAAAAGGTTTTGAAAACCCCTGCTTTAGCGCATGTTTACATAAATAGACTTTAATAACTGTGCAGAATTATGCAAAAATGCATTAAGTGTGAACAGCCCCTAACATTGTTTCCAATTGAATTTGGAAGCTCAAGCATGAGAGCATTGTACAGCATTATGACAACAACATTCCCCATTTCCATTCAACCAGCGAAGAAATATTGTTCACATAACCATTTAATCCCATCCATGTTATATTGTGGACAATTTGTGGACAGTCTGTCTGGCCAGGAATTTCAATGTTTTGATTTTTGGTCTGATGGCTACTGTATGGATGTGAGCACAAATAAATATGAAAAAAGACTACATGTTCACTAAACTTATATAAAGGGGCAGAACTCCTCTTCAAAAGGCTTTATGACAGTAAAACAAAAAGAATTATAAGAACTCATCATAAATGTCCTCATGATAACGGCATCCTATTCTGTACTGCACACTATTCAAGGAACTCTCTGAAATGTATATGAATAGATGTGTGGCTTTTAAAGCCCACTAGACATAACATCTTATGACAGATCTTTGGGAAAAAAATCCAGCATACTTTGCAGTGTTTTTTCAGTCTCATTGATTTTCAATCCCAGTCTTGCACATTCAAAAATAAAAATAAAAAACGGTTGGTGTGACAATATTCACTGTTTTAGTATTATAATCTTTGTGAAGATGTTTTAAATTCTGAAATAATTTTATCTCTCTCTGGTTTCATATCCGTATGACTTTCGTCCGAACAAAAAGAGATGAAACGCAGAATATTAGGGACTGCCAGCCTCACTCTCCATTTACTTTCATTGCATCTGTTTTTTCTTGCCATATAATGAAAGTGTATGGTGACTGTGGCTATCAATACCTAAAAATCTAACATATTTTGTTTCCCATAGAAGAAAGTATGTCATTTGAGTTTGGAACAACATTGAGCCAAGTAAATAAAGAATAACTTTTAAAGAAATGTTGAATAAAAACAGAGGTTCTGCTTTGACACTTAACGCATGATTTGACATACTGCTTTGCGCTTCTGTACCCTATCATATGTGATCTCGACATTTGTGCACAGATTGGGCCCAGATGTGGCACTGTATTGTGATTATCCTGCATCCTCTCATCTCCTCAGTGATAAACAATTATCTCAGCATGTCCAACATCAGAATTGATGTATGATGGATATAGGCATGTGCAAACTATGTTGTAACAATCTGTTACGTCATGGATGGACTTAATTACCTCTGTATGCAACTTAATGTCACAATGGCATTTTTATTCTCTTGGTTTTCAGGACATTTGAATCAATTTCAGCAACGATGTTCTTAACGGTGATGCATGTAATGTTTTTCATGTTCAAATAAATTTTCCTATCCCATCTTAATAGGCCGTAGAGTCGACTATAAGCAAGCCATTCATAGGTTATTTTCCCAAAGAAGTGTTAACAATGTGACAATAAGAAAACATTGCTCTGTTTGATGAGAATCCTGAACAGCCCGACATTGCAACATTGGCTCACACAATTGCAGGAGATTGAGATGGAAAAATATGTTTGTCCAACAAATGGTAGAAAGGAAAACAATTCTAGTGTGACTAGAACCGTATGGCAGATTGAACCTACAGACCTGCAACTAAATTCCTATAGATCAGGGGTGCCCACACTTTTTTGTGTGATGATCTACTTTTAAATAAGATCTACCAACTAAAAAAAACACAGTTTCATTTAAAATAAGAAAATGCTTGTTGGGACTACTGCATGTATCCCTACATGGAATTCATCTTCTAATTAATAAAAAAATATATAATAATGTTCAATTTTGATATCATTCAGTTTTAAAACTAAACCCAAAACACCTACAGCACAATAGATTACAATAGCCAGGGCATTTACCTTATTCTGATGACTTGCACTGAATGGAATCAGACAGTTTTGCTTAATCCGGCCAGTAGCATCGCAATTTCACGCTCTGTTCTCAGAAGTCCTTGGAAGGCGCGTACGCGCAAACCTAGTTGTCATGGCAACTGAATAAACAAAACCTCACCTGGTCAATATTTACTTGTCAAGTGCAAGTCAGACAGAAACTAAAAGAAGGAAAGACATTATATTTATTTATTTTTAAATTGAACTAAAGTACATTTAAATTTTGTGCGATCTACCAGCATTGCCTTTGCGATCGACTGGTAGAACGCGATCAACGTATTGGGCACCCCTGCTATAGATTCATCAAATCTTGGCCTAATAAATCTTCACTAATTTTAAGTATATAATAGATGTATAAAATAATCTTATTTCAATTATAATCTCTCTCTCTCTCTCTCTCTCTCTCTCTATAGTACTGTGCATCTTTTTGTTTCACAAAGACATTTGTATTAAGATGGTTTTTTATATCTGCTACTTTAGTGTGTTAACAGGAAATATAAATGTTTTACTCCTAAACATTTCTTTAGCACATAGAATAGAAGAAAAGGGAGCCCTGCAGCAGATGGCATGTCCCTCACAGTGCCAACCACTGAACATCGGGTCAGCCTGGGATTACACGAAGCAACAGAAGTAATTGAGACAGCCTAAATAAAAAGAACTGTGGTGAATTCTCCAAGAAGCTTGGAGCATCCTATCTGCCAACAACCAAGGAAAACTGTGTCCAGGTGTAAGTAGGAGAATTGGTGCTGTTTTGAAGGCAAAAGTGTTCACACAAACACTCTTTTTAGCTCTTTTTCTGGTTACTTGACTTTGTATGACATTAACTGATTAATGAAAACTATTTATGTGCTAATTGTTTTTATAAGAAATCCTCACCTTTAAAGTTTTTCACAAGTGACTAAAACTTTTGCACAGTACTGTATAATTATTTTTTTTCTCAACATGCTGTAAGACATGGGTCAGATTTAAAAACAATTTGACAATTTTTTTTTCCTGTAGAACATACCAGACCAACTGAACTGATCAGTGTTACATACTAAGAGCCTGAAATAGTAAATCATTCCAACAATCTCTTATATTCCTCTACCTCTAAAATAGCAACAGTCTTTCAGATTATGACAAAATTACAGATTTATCTTTTGTACCACTACCTAAAAAAGAAAACTGGCCAAAAGCTTTCATCATATAACTAAATGTCTATATTTAGATTTTACATATATGCAAGTGGCAGACGCTTTTATGCTAAACATACAATTCATCAGTTTGAAAAAAAGTGACAATTTTGTTTTAGAAAGAGAGTCTACCAATGCCAGATGAAAAGTAATTGCAAGTCACTGTAATCAAAGTGTCCTCTAATGCATTTGGTATTCTGGAGTCATCTACTAAAATGAAAACTGAAAATGTAGTAAAGGAAAACCAGACTTAAACTACTATGTCACCATTTTGTGAAGCATATGACTTGTGACTTTTTCCAACGGGTCATTCATCAGCAATTTTATTTAAGAAAAAAGGCTAATAAACTTATAGCATTAAGGGATGGATATCGTGTAATTATTCTGCAGATTGTAAGCTATAACTTTCAATACAGTGTCATATTTCACAGTTTAATGGCACTGATTCATGACTGGTACAAGGCAGAGGCAATTGCTAAGTGGTTAATTTATATCTCAAAGCATTGCTTGTTGTTGTAAAATAACAGGAAACACAATTGTTAAAATAAAACCTGTAGTGATTCAAATAATGCTTTAATGTCGCTGTTAACCAGTGCATTTCAAACAACTGTATAACTATGCAACTGAAAAAATTATCAACAATTTCCACACAATCTTTAAGTTGTATCTGCATGTCCTTTACTGTCAACACCTCTTGTTTTAAGCTGACTATGTTTGAAAAATAAAATAAAATGCAGGAAGCTAGCTTTCATCTCATTATTGAGGCTAGATTTTGTTTAAGGCCTTGGGAGGTACCACTTTAGGTGATATGGGTACATTAACTAATAGTACTGTGTTATACAGTACCTTGTGTAATAGCTATTAAGTGCTCTTACCATCGTTTGGTCCTTGATGTTATACTGAATGCAGCACTACCATTGAAGTTGATTTAGAAGCATCTATGTATCGTACCGGCATCTGGTGATTTATGAACACGACCTCATCACATTGATAGACAATTCTTTGTTAAAGTTATAATATTCAAAGTAAGACTCAGAAGTAGCCCCACCCCTTCATCAGAGACCCTCCCACTCATGTGAAGAAGTTAATCACATCGGTATGGCAAGCCGTTTTGACATTTATTCCTTAAAACTTGCTAGTAGAAATTTGTTACTAGTGCTTATTTTTAGTGACTAATTATTCCATTAGATACTAGTACTTATTCAACAATTAATAGTACTTATTCACTAGGCACTATAACTTTTTAAATATTTACTAGTACTAATTCACTAGGCACTAGTACCTATTCAATAGATACTAGTACTTATTCTAACAGTGACTAGTATCTATTTAAACGTTACTTACCTAGAAAGTACTAGTACTTAATTTTTAATGACTAGTAACTATTTAACCCACAGATATCCTGAACTTAATAGGTACTAGTATTATTTCCAGAGCACCTTTGCATACTATACAAATAGTATGCTGAATAGAAATGCAATGTCAATCTTTCTTAAAAGGGTAATATCACTTTTACACCCAGTGTGCCTACTGACACCCAGTGGTAGAAAACTGAAACATCAATGCTGCTGAATGAACAATTAATGGCATAGACATTACAGAACTGCTGAGCAGCATGATGAAATAAATTAAAAGAAAAAGGGTGTCATGTTTTTTCTGTATACCCCACACATACTTCAGTAATACAGTAGGCCTACATGGCTAATTAAATTATAAGAGGCAATTGTAGTCAGTTACTTTATATTTCTATTGTAGATTGTCTTATTTTTTAATCCATGATGACATGTTTCCTTAAAGATTATGTGCAATGAATTACAGTAAATGACACTTTATCTGACGATTACACCTACAAACTAATTACAACAAACTACTATGACCATATATAGGCTCGGAACCAACATTCTGAAGAGAATGCTTCTTTCTGTGTTCATAATCTTCTTTTTTTTCATTCATAAATAGATAATTAGTTGCACTCCATATGACCTTGGATCATTCTGAGGAAAAAAAAATCTGCCTATTTGCATCAGCACCTCTTTGAGTTATATGCAGTCAGTCAGTGCTTGTTGTTGAGCTCAGTTCATAATGAAATAGGCCCATACAACGGCAAGACAAAGAATTC
Organism: Xyrauchen texanus; assembly: GCF_025860055.1. Classification (NCBI taxonomy): domain Eukaryota; kingdom Metazoa; phylum Chordata; class Actinopteri; order Cypriniformes; family Catostomidae; genus Xyrauchen; species Xyrauchen texanus. The sequence goes on from NC_068281.1 coordinate 19,129,099, forward strand.
TTGGTTCCATTCTATTCTAAATTCCGTTATGTATTGGTAGATAAAATGTATACTTAACGTATATGAAAAGTAATCTTTTTTCATTCAAACCTTTATTTAACCAGGATAAAAACTCCTTGAGATTACAAATCTCTTTTACAAGAGTGTCCTGACAAGTGGCAACATTGCACGTACAAATAGTTACAGAAACACTTACAGGTAAATACATAATACACACTTTCACTCATCATATTCAAACAACTATGTAATCATAAAAAATCTAGGTCATAAATCAACTTAATTTAAGAACAGTGACAAACAGACTGACTTTCTGCAAGATCCTTTAAAACGCCTTTAAAGGAATAAAATGAAATCAAGTCCTTCAACTGTAGCTCATTTTGTATCTGATTCCATGCTGATGGTGCTGCAAAACTAAAAGCCTTTTTTCCAAAAACAGTGCGGGCTTTAGGGACTGCCAATAAAAACACATTTTGTGAGCGCAGGTAATATGTCCCTGCAGACCTTGGAATAATGTAAATTTTCAGACAAGGAGGAAGTAGTCCTAATACTGCCTTATAAATGAAAAGATGCCAGTGCAACCAACGCCGAATAGAGAGGGACAACCATCCTACCCGAGAATACAGTAAACAGTGATGAGTGCGAGATTTTAAATTTGCTATGAATCTCAAGGCTCCATGAAACACAGTGTCCAAAGCATGAAGACATTGAGAGGTTGAGTTCATGTATAAAATATCTCCATAGTCCAAGACAGATAAAAATGTTGCATTTACTAATTGTTTTTTTGCTTCAAAAGATAAACAGGACTTAATTCTGAAGAAGAAACCTAACTTCAATTTCAATTTTTTAACCAAATCTTGGACATGCATTGTAAAAGACAGTGATTAATAGTGATGCCCAAATATCTGTAATGTGACACTTTTTCGATTTCTATACCAGAAAGTGTACAAATATTTGGGACGTAGTTTTCAGTTGATTTTCCCAGAGTAAAGGTCATCACTTTAGTTTTTTTAGAGTTTAAAACCTGTTTTAAAGTCGCCAAATTATATTGCAAAATGTTAAAAACAGATTGTAAATTTGTGATTGCTTGACCTAATGTGGACCCAGAACAATAAAGAACAATAAAGAACAGTATCATCAGCATAGAAATGATAATTTGTATATTTTATATTATTGCAAAGGTTATTTGTATAAATAATAAAAGAAGAGGCCCAAGGATTGAACCTTGAGGCACCCCTTTTAAAATATTTAGGGAAGCAGAAGTAAGGCCGTCTACTTGCACACATTGTGTTCTCCCGATAAGTAACTATTGAACCATCCCACTGCTTGTTCTGATAGTCCAATAGAAATGAGTCTTTGAATAAGTATTTTATGGTCCACTGTGTCAAAAGCTTTTGACAAGTCAATAAACAGTGTTGCACAGTGCTGCTTATTGTCCAAGATATTAACCAGGTCATTGACAACTTTTGAAACAGCTGTTATTGTACTGTGTTGTTTCCTAAAACCAGATTGAAATTCATTGAGAATATTATTATTAATTAAATAATCTTTTAATTGCATACTGATGAGTGATTCCATTAATTTAGCTAATACTGATAATTTAGAAATAGGCCTATAATTATTTATGTTTGCAGGATTACCACCTTTGTGAAGGGGGAGCACATTGGCAGATTTCCAAATGGCCGGTACTTGATTCGTAGCTAAAGAAAGGTTAATTAAATATGCAACTGGGTTGTCTATTAAATCTGCAGCCATTTTTAAAAAATAAGGCTCCAATTTGTCTGGACCTGGTGATTTTTTCGGATCTAAATCCTTCAAGGCCTTCCTTACTTCTGATACAGTTATTGTCTTGAAATAAAATTGTGCTGACAGTAACTGATCAACAGAACAATCCATGGAAGCGCTTGACATTGGATTTTGTAGTGTTTCATAAAGGGAGCTAGCAGCAATAAAATGATTATTAAAACTATTGAGAATTTTGTTTTTGTCAATGATTTTTTTGTCATCAACAACAATACAAGAGGGTACTTCTGAATCTTTTTTTGCTTCTGTTAATAATTTAATTGTTTTCCAGAACTTAAGAGGGTTATTTAAATTCTTTGATGTTTCAGAAAGGAAAAAGCGGATTTAGCATTACGGATTTTTACAGTACATAAATTACGTAAACGCCGAAATTTCAACCAGTCAGACTCAAGCTTTGACTTTCTAGCCTGAGCCCAGGCTTGGTTTCGCTCCAGAAGAAGGTCAGACAATTCATTACTAAACCAAACATTATTTCGCCCTTTCACTCTATGTCTTTTGAGTGGGGCATGCTTATTTACCAGGCCTGTAAAACCATCATAAAAAAATGTCCAAGCATTCTCAACATCATCAATAAGGCTAATTCTTCCCCAATCAAAATCATACAAATCATGTAGAAAACCTTGCAATGAGAACTGCTTCATTGCCCTCTTAAAGATTATGCGCGGCCTTGTTTTAGGAATTTTTGTGTTCCTTACTGATGCTATAAGACAATGATCGCTTATATCATTTGCAAAAACAGAGGCACAAGAGTATTTGTGAGGGGCATTTGTAAGACTAAGATCAATTATTGAAGATTTTTCTGGATGTTTTTGGTTTGGTCTATTGGGGCTATTCACAATCTGAAAAAGATTAAAAGAATCACAAAATGATTTAAAATGACCAGACACTGGCAAAAGCCAGTTCCAGATAAGATCTCCTAAAAAAACAATTTCATTATAATTTAAACTTATTAATAACTCCCTCAATGAAGAAAGAGTGCCACCATCAGCTGAAGGGGGTCTATAACAACCAACAACTGTGATGTGAAGACTCTTAGAAACTTCTAAATCAAGAGCCAACAATTCAAATTGTCTGCTTATTGACTTTGAGACAATCACATTCACAATGAATGACTTTTTCACATATATTGCAACACCGCCACCCTTTTTTAGTCGGTCTGTTCTGAATAAGTTGTAACCATCTACAGTCACATCCTTAACAGAAATAGAGTTGTTAAGCCATGTTTCACTTAAAACAAAAACATCAGCACTGGTTGAAAGTGCCCAGATACGAACCATATCTATTTTGCCAACCAGACTACGAACATTCAAATGACAAAATCCCAGGCCCTTTCTGCATTTAAAACTTTCATGAGTGTCATATGACATATTTTTCTCTGGGCCTGGATTTGGGTGGATATTCCCAGAAATTAAGAGCAGCAATATTAGCAAAATTCTCTGTTTAGGCAGTTTAAAATGATGGTGGTTGTGATTGTAAATCACTGTCAAGCTTAAAAGGGCTGCTCCTTGAGACCCCAGATGGTTTTGCAGAGCCATAAGACAGCTTAGACGTTGCACTTCTAATGTGCCAGAAGTGAATAGCAAGGGCTGAGGTTGAATGACCATAGCCAGCTGATGGCTTGTTTCGCTCCTCCCCCGGAGAAAACAACCCGGACGTGAGAGCAACACCTTTCCATGGCAACGATGGGAGATTCCAATAGAGGCACACAGCGCTATCAAGTACAGCACAGCAAAAAACATCCGTGGCTTTAACTCCATTTTAGTTCAGGGATTTTGATAAATATCCATTTAAAAACTCAGGATCCTCTTTTTCAAGTAGAGTAACTCCACCACCAGCTCCGCCCCCTCCCCAGCGTCCTCCCGTGACGCAGTGCCGTAAAGCAGGAAGCGAATCCAAACAAAATAATCACCGCAAAGAAACAATGCATTCCAAAGTTACATCCAATCCAGAGAAGATATGCAACAATGCCCCCTCCAGGACGGCACCATCCCCGGACCGACCGAGACCACAACCGAAATCAGATCTCCACTCCTCCACCGCGAAGCCACCCGTCCCACAGCAGCACAAAGACAGATGGAAGCCCACACCAAAGCCGCTCCGCTCCGCGCCAACGCAGACAAAGTGAGTAAAAAAGCTTTGAGGTAATGTCTCCCTCTGTGTTCATGTAATCCAGTTCTTTGAGATATATTCAGGTATATTGTGCAAGCAGGGCACACCAGGTCACCTTCTAGGAAGCATCGTCTGACCACGATCTTGGCTCTATACTCTCTCTCTCTCTCTCTCTCTCTCTCTGGTAGGGAAGACAAATTTACCTGAGAATCAGGTACAAGCCGACACAGGTGAAGCTGTCTAAAATGTTTACGCATTCTTGCTTTTTGTCCACATTGTTTTTTAAATGCTGGTCAGATCTGTGTTAGAGGTCTGCACTCTTCAGGGGCACGAATTTGAGCCTGTATCATAATTAATAGCCATGATAGGTTTTTGACGTTATATGGATGCATTGATGTAGGCTACAGATGTTTTTGCCGCTGCCGTCCTCTCATGTAACTCTAAATAATGTTTATAGAAATTATTATACTGATTATTAACTGGTCCTTCATTTAGTTATAAATGGGGACAATGTTGCATATTGAATTGCTCTTCCACCCTGTCCTTAGACATCACACAGAACCGAATAAATCTGTTCTTATGTTAACAGCCGAAAAATGTTTTAATTTTTTTTTACATGAATTAGAACTTCAGTTTTATAATAAATACAATTTTAGGTCTTTCAACTTGTAATTAGACCAGTAGTGTCCATTAAGTAACATTAACATCGATTAAATATTTCTCTTTCAGTGTTTACTTGGTCCTGGCCCAGCACTACTCCTCCTGTCTGTCAATTTTTATCCTTGTTTCCATACTGTTTAATTTTCTGTATATGTAACTTTTACTTCAGTGTTTTAAAATGTTTAATTGTCATGTCATGCTATAGCTCCCTATCTGTCACTCACTTGACATTGCGTTGATGTAGTGACACTAGGGGTCATTCTTGGGAGCCCCAAATACCTCTGATCTTTGAGAAAAGGCCAATGGGAATTGGCGAGTGGAATTTGCATGCCACTCCACCGGACATATGGGTATAAAAGGAGCTGGCTCGCAACCACTCATTCAGATTTTTACTTCTGAGCTGTGTTGAGCAGTGAGTTCCACTGCCGTTCCATTCAACTCATGGAGAAGCGTATGCTGTTAGATATACGGCACATTTCACGGACAGCGTATTTTTAAAGATGCCTTTAGATGTCTGTGTGTACTTCCTGGATGCGGTCACTATCTCTCTGCTTCTGATGGCCACGAGCGCTTGCTGCCAGGTAATCCACCATGGACCTCCCATTCCCCAGCATGCTCGTTTTCCCCGGTTGAGTTCTGGGATAAGACAGGCTGCTCACCTCAGGGCGAGTTTAATGTCTCTTTCGGAGCTCGTGAGCAGGATGAGCTCTCGATCGCAGCATCGGAGAACGTGTTGGTGCAGTCAGATGCTAGGGACTCGACTGGGCTTCCACCTTCGGGTGTGGCCGCCCAGTCTGAGGCCAACGTGGAGCTGACCACCATGCTTGCCCAGGCTGCCGCGAGTGTCGGGCTGAAACATCTGAGCCCTCGTGGCTTGATGACTTGTTCCTGGGTTCATAGTGCCGCTTACGGCCATGCCCTCCCCCAGTCCCATTCTTCCCAGAGGTGCACAAAGAACTTACGAATTCGTGGAGGGCACCTTTTACTTCCCGGACCCGACAGAGATTCTTCAGGTGGATAAGGCAAATGTAGTACACTTGTGCCCGCAAAATGCTGCCACCTGGCGGAATCACCCAGCACTCGCGTCCAGGGCCTGAAGGTCTACGTAGTCTCTGGTGACCAAAGCCAAAGTGCCGCTGGACAGGCCACCTCCGACCTTCATGCCATGGCCCTCCTGCAAATACACCAGGCCAAGGCATTGAAAGAGCTGTACATGGGTAGTCCTGACCCCGAAGTGATGCAGGAGCTGCGCTCTGGGACTGATCTCGCCCTCTGGGCAATGAAGGTCACAGCCCAGTCACTCGGGCAGGCAATGTCCACCTTGGTGGTCTGGGAGCGCCACCTATGGCTGAACTTGGTCGAGATGAAGCTGCTGCTTCCTTAATTCCCCCATCGACCAGATTGGCCTATTCAGCGACACGTTGAGGACTTTGCCCAGCAGTTCTCAGCAGTGAAGCAGCAGCTGGAGGCCATTCAGCATATCCTGTTCCGGCGCGGTTCAAGGTTCCACACCCCATCTGCTCACCACCAAGGGCGTTCCCCTGCGGCTGCAACTCAGGCGGCTACCCCGGCGTAGAGCCCCCCGGAGGAAGCTGATGCCTCCCGCCTCACGTTCCAGCACTAAGAGCCCTAGGTAGACCCCTAAGCACCCCTGAGACAGATGACCCAGGGAGAAAGACATCTGCTGGAACCCTGGAGCTGATATCCAGACCATTCTGTTCCCCAGTGTGGTCCTCCTGTGTCTGCGGAGATCCCCGTTTGAGGCCCTAAAGTCAGTTGAGCTAAAGGTGGTGTCACTGAAGGTTGCCCTCCTGAAAGTGCTCACGTCCATCAAGAAGGTTGGGGATCTGCAGGTGTTTTCTGTCAGCGACACCTGCATGGAGTTTGGTCCAGAGTACTCTTAAGTGGTCTTGAAACCCTGACCGGGCTATGTGCCCATGATTCCCATGACCCCTTTTAGGGATCAGGTGGTGAGCTTGCAAGCGCTGCCCCGGGAGGACAGCCCAGCCTTATCGTTGCTGTGCTGTGCATGCTTTGCGCATCTACTTGGATCACATGCAGAGCTTTAGATGCTCTGAGCAGCTCTTTGTCTGCTTTGGCAGACAGCGGAAAGGGTATGCTGTCCCCTTAGGGATTACGAGCACACTCCACAAGGAGTGTGGCATCCTCTTGGGCACTAGCCAATGGCGCCTCTCTAGCAGAAATCTGCAGGGCAGCGGGCTGGGCAACACCCAACACCTTCGCAAGAATCTCCGTGTTGAGCCGGTTTTGTCCAGTGTGTTGTCAGGTACGAACAGGTAGCTGGTCGGGTGTACCACTTGCGTACAACACCTTTCCCCTCCGAGGGGAAGACGTGCGCTTTTTCCCCAGTGCGAGTTCACAAGATGGTGGACCCTGGATGTCCTTCCTCCCTTGCCCTGTGGCTTGCAAATTTGGCAGACGTATTCATGTGTGCTCGTATGCCCTGTACTGGGGTAGGTGCTCCACATGCGCGGTTACCTGTGGTAACCCCCTGTGATGTATTTTCCGTGGTACGGTTTCCCTATCGGTAGATCCACGTCTCCCTTGGGCAGAGCTTCCTTTGCCACCGGTCGCTAGCATTTGTAGAGCTCCTCCCCTTCACTCTGTGGGGAGTTTTTGGGGGCTACATGCAGACCGAGTGTACCTGCTATTAGGAACACAGCAGCTTGCTTGCACCTGCACCGGCAGTCCACGACACAACGTCGAGTGAGTGTCAGATATGGAACGTCTTGTTTACTTTCATAACCTCCGGTCCCTGATGGAGGGAATGAGACATTGTGTCCCTCTTGCCACAACGCTGTACTACCCGCTGAAACGTCCGGGACCCTGTCTCGGCTCCTCAACGCAAAACCTGAAAGAGTGGGTGCGAACCAGCTCCTTATACACCTGTATGTCCGGGGGAGTGGCATGCAAATTCCACTCGCCACTTCCCATTGGCCTTTTCTCAAAGATCAGAGGTGTTTGGGGCTCCCAAGTGTGACCCCTAGTGTCACAACATCGACACAACCTCTCATTCCCTCCATCAGAGAACGGAGGTAAAGACTGTAACCAAGACATTTCCCTACTGTTGCCATGCTCCAATAAAAAATAAGACTATAGTAATAAGTGTTCTTTATGATGATAATAATAATAATAATAATAATAATAATACAAAGGCTGCTAAGTGCATATAGAGATAGGCTACATGCCATTTACACTAAATAGCAACAACAAGCATTTTATTTGCACTAAGTGTGAATAGTGTTAGATATTATTTGCACTCAATTAAATACTAACATGCATAATAGGAGCATCACTGCAGCATGTTTATTGTGTTCATTTAGAGTCCCACACCATTCCCTACCCCTAAAAATGAACCATGGTTTACTGCAGTAACCATATATCACCATGGTATTTTATAGCAAATAACCACAAAATTAAACATGGTTACTATAATATTACTGTAGTAACACCATGGTAAATTGCATGAAAACTACTGCTTCCACCAAAAAAAACATGTTAACTACCATATTATTAAGAAAAACATGGTTAATTTTACCCATTTCATCCCTTCCTCTCAACATCCAGACATTCACACGGACCAAACCACTGCCACACAATCAACCTTTATATTCATTTTTATTTATTATTATAGTGGTACTAGGGAAATACTAAGAGCAGAGACAGGAAACAGTATGGGGGAAAGTGGGGAATCCAACCAGGGACTTCTGCTTTATAAAACATTGATTTGAAACTTTTATAATTCTGTGATTTCTCTGAAGAATAGCTGTAATGCTGAAAAAAGCATCTCTTCTTTTGTAAAAAAAATTATAATAAATACACTAATAAATACATTATATTGATGATTTAAGATGTATATCTGTCTGGATTTGATGGATAAGTGATGTAGAGATAAAATTTGTGGTAGAAGGCCGTTGGTGCATTATGATATTGTAATCCTTGTGCTTTTTTTATAGGTTTACATGAAATATAAATCTGCAGTACTGTGTTAAAGTATTAGGCACATAAGACAAAAACATTTGTCTTAAGATGGTTATTTATATCTTCAGATTTAATGTGTCATTAGGAAATATCAATTTTAGATTTCCAAACATTTGTTTTGCAAATAGAATAGAAGAGTCTTACAACAAAAGGTATGGCACCCACAGAGCCCTGACCTCAACATCATTGAGTCAATCTGGGATTACATGAAGAGACGGAAACAATTGAGACAGCCGAGATAGACAGAAAAACTGTCAAAAGTTCTCAAAGAAGCTTTGAACATCCCTATATAATTATTATTAGTATAAGTAGTATAATTACACTAACAGTGGTTAGTGTACAATTGTGCCCACACTGTTACATTATGGTCTGGCATTTTCTGTTGATTCTTTCAATGATATGAACCCGAATTTTGGTTTTACTTTTACAAATGTGATTTCAAATGCTGGGAGGGCTTATCTGCAGCAAAATTTGCTTTGGTTTTGGGAATTCTATTCAGTACATATAATCAGAAAACCTACAATATCGCTAGACAATTAATGCAGCCTTAGACATTTAATAGTTGTCTTTTATATGCCACGTTGTGTTTATTTAGTTTTTCTGCCCTAAGACAAGTTAGAGACAAATATGTATTTTTATTTGTGCAATTTAGAAATGTTGAAGTCCCTTCGCACCTGTATGTTAATCTAACTCTTGCAGTAATAATTTATCAGTCATGCAGCCTGTGTTATTCAGTTGTGTGCTGAAAGTCCAACCATCGAGGAGAACCGCATCATGACCCTTTTAGCATGTAAACGGGTAATGTTTTAGAAAAAAAAAATAAGTACATTTGCCCGCTTTGCCCAAACATTAAAAGTTCAATAAATTAAATTGTTTCTTATTAAAACAGTCCCCTGATGTAGAGATTGAATAACACATTTCTAGGGAAGAAGAGACAGCAAACTAAATTGATACGCTCAGCCTTTATTTAGTTTTTTACTGCTAGATAGAAAAGTATCTACCTTTGTAGAGCAATAGTCTCATTAGTCACAGATACACTTCAGAAAATTGACTACACAACTATTTCTGTGCTTAAAAGATACAAACACCAAATCAATGCAGAACATCATATCTCAAAAGGAATACAATCTGGCCCCCCATGCAACACTTAAAGCCCGATGTGGCCCCTTTACCAAAATAGTTGCCCACCCCTGTAGTATTAGCGCATTTAAAAAAAACTCTTTGTGACTAGCTAAAGCATGGTGTAGCAACTGTCAAACAGTATCGTGCCTAACGTGCATTACCCAATAAATAAATAAATAAATAACTTCCTGCAATATTTCGAAGGCGGAAAATATGCTAAATAAAATCGCTTTGTTTATAATGAAAACGCTTGTCAATTCAGCTTTACAGAAATTTACAAATATTTGTGAACGAGCCCTAGTAACTAATTAAAACCGGGAGTGATACTGAGCACGTGTGTAGCGGCATGAGTGATACATGTTTCTGGCAGACAATAGACCTGCGTTTGGTAATTAAGTGCTGCAAATAACACCCAAGATAGCACATGTACGTATCCGTGATGTCAGTTTTAGATATTTTCATCTGGAAACCATTACATTCTAAATAACATCAGCTAAACATTTCTAAAAGATCAGATTAACAAACATACTTAAACATAAACGTCTCAAAAACATGAACTGAATGTCTTATTGACATCCAAGTGGAAACGTCTTTTAGACGTATTGCAGGTGAGCAAACAACCACACATCTAATATACGTCTAGGTGATGTACGTGTGCTATCAGGGACATGGAGGCTGTGCGCTGAGATATCAAATAAACCGCAAAACTCCGATGTTACGATGACACATTAGTTATATTAATGATCTGAACCCTTTACAATGCGATAGATGCACAAAAGGGTGAGAGGTGTGGTGCCAAAATATTATGCCATGTCGCTGTACAGCATAGCAACAGCCTGCGTAACCAACCCATTGTGTATGTGTGGAATGGATGTCATGAGAGAAATGATGACATTTAACGAGAGACACATTCATTACCTTTTTATTCTTTACAAGATGCTGGAAGACGACACGAGGATACATACACCGCCGAACACGCTTCTCACTGTAAGCGCCGTTGCGTACCCTAGTGGTGAGTTGAAACACTGCAGGACCTGATCATACGTTTTGTTTTGTAACAAAATTCCATCAAATTGAAATGAGTAATCGTTAATAAAATAAAAAACAAATATATTACGTTTTTCTTTTTTTTTAACATTACACAATTCAATTAGCTATTAAATTTAGTGGCTAAAGCACAGGGCTGTTAATCAGGGCATTCAGGCTGTTAATCAGAAGGTCATTGGTTCGAACCCCACAGGCACCACCATTGTGCCCTTGAGCAAGGCACTTAACTCCAGGTTGTTCCTGGGGGATTGTCCCTGTAATAATTGCACTGTAAGTCGCTTTGGATAAAAGCGTCTGCCAAATGCATAAATGTAAATGTAAATGTTTAAAAATAGTTTTTTTTTTAGTGTAGCTAATGTTATAGATTGTTTTATCTATTTGTTTAGGTCAGACCTATTTATGCATTGTACTGTGCAAATGTGATGATTGCTAACATCCCAACATAATAAAAAAAAAAACTCAAGATGTATTTCATATGTTTAAGACATAATGTAAACACGCTCTTGTCTTATTTTAGGGAATCCTCTTGGCCTGCATAAATGCTGGCTGCATTGTAAACTAATTATCAACATGATGTTTATTTGTTTGATATTTAATGTATTTGTTAAAGGATTCTTGTTGGTATTTAAGGCCTAGCTTATCATTTATTAATTGATTCAGTAGTAGACTAATATCACCGTTTTGAATATTCAGTTATTAATATAGAGGGTTGCGATAGGAGCAGCACTATCAGGTTTATAAGTAGAAGTATTTTGAACTGGTATAAATTACATACCGATTTCTATTTTAAGTTACAAGTTCTGCGTGCTGAGTACAATATTTGGACCACTTGCTCATTAGGTTTAATGAGTAGTTAAAATGAAAGCCTACAAAGGTGCAGCTTTATGAATTTGATGAGATTTTGGACAATTTTAGAGCAAACATTTGTATTTTATTTTTGACATTTACAACCATCTCTGTTAGTATGCTATAGTGTGCTCTACCATTGGGATTGTTAGATTATGACAATACATTATAATTAGATTAATAACAACTCTGATCAAAGGCCGATTGTAGAAACTTTTCATGAACAACAGTGATAACGGTGCTGTTTTGATTTCTTGCTAGCTGACTCAACCATAACGTTTGTTGCACATGTGAATAACATGTTTATCGAATGATAACCTCTATGTATCTAGTAAACTTGCATTTTTGTTTTCCAATCATTTATAACTAAAAGTCACGTCAGCCTAGAAACCTATGTCAGCTTCCTCTGTTAAAAACACGAGTTCCTATACCTATTTTATTTTAATACAAGAGGGGGCGACAAAGGGCACCTGTAGCTGATCAATGAATACATGTAGATGTGGGAGAATAACTAAAGTTATTAATCTCAATATTTGTGATGATAATTATTGTTGCTGCTGATGACGATGATTATGTTATGTTAAACAATTACAGTTAATTACTTGTAGATTTAGTAGTGACAGTAACAAAACTAGCCTACAAGTGGGCTGATTGTAGTATAGTTGCAATGTAGATTATCATTTTCAGATGGTTAATGAAGTCGACGAAGAGCGTAGACCTACAGATCACATCAATATTTTTCTTTATTTGACAATCACTAATAGTTTCAATTACCATTGCTATATTAAAGGAATAGTTCACACAAAAATGAAAATTCAGTAATTGTTTACTCTCCCCTGTGTTGTTATGACCTCATAGGACTTTCCTTCTTTCTCTTACTACAAAGGGAGAAAGTTTTAAAACATGTTGTGCTCAGTGATGCCAAATAATGGCAGTTTATGGTGACTACCTCTTCAAGCTTCATAAAGGACACAAAAGTATAATTCTTATCGGCCATTTAAGATTTTCACTAAATAATACATTAGTTTCCGGTTTGTTTCCCACCAGACATTATTGTACGCCTTCAAAATAAGGCATGAGCCTCATACAATAAATGATTAGTCTTCGGAATTACACTTTTGCATCCTTTTAAAGTTTGAAGAGGTGGTCACCATCAGAAAGTTTTTTTCCTATTAAAAAAATTACGTTTAGAATTTGTTGTGGGGCCCCCCTGGACTTATAGAATCATTACCAACTTTCACCCCACTAGCTACCGCACTTGTCACACCTGTAATTTAATGACATCACAGAGCACAACTTTTTTTTCTTTTTCAAAATGTCTCCCTTTGTGTTAAGAAAAGAAAAAAGTAACACAGGTTTATAACAACACAGCATTTTCATTTAATTTCTTACTATAATTTGTGTCCACTGTTTTGTCCATTGGAGGAAAAATTATTTGTGCTATATGAAAATCTTGGTATCTTGATTTAAGGCCTTTAATCAAAGTGAGATCTCAGCATTTTAAACGAGACACTTCACAAAATGAGACATGAAACCGGAGTACAAAAAATGACAAAGCTTTTAATTGTTGCAAATCCATGAAAAAAGAAAAATCCCTGACTGAATACAAATGCAGGTATAAATGGAGATTTTCAAAAACAAAAAACTAATATATATATATATATATATATATATATATATATATATATATATATATATATATATATATATATATATATATATACACACACACACACACACACATGGGTCCTGCCCCGTTTTTATACATCTGGGAACGTACTACATAATTTACACTCTAATTGTACGTGTATCTCTTATTAAATACTGCCATAAATTAAAGCAAATTATATTACACATCTATTCACATATAACTGCTATCCAAAAAATAGTAGCTGTCCTAAAAATATAAAATCCTCTAGTCGTTTAAAATAGTTATAGTTTTTTTTTTACATATGCCTCTTCATGTGCAGGGCCAGGTGATCTGAGCGGGAGAAGGCTCTATCGCACAGGTGGCACTGAAACGGCCTGTGTCCGGTGTGTTTCCTGTAGTGACGCGTCAACTCGTCCGACCTGGCGAACTTCCAGCCACAGCCTTCCCAACTGCAGTGGTAAGGTTTCTCACCTGTGAACCGGACAGGGAGAAAAACATTTATATAGGCCTATTGAGTGAAATCTGAATCGTGTTATTTTAATTGAGCAAAAGCAACAAGTAAAACAAAAGTCTCCCCCGCTTACCTGTGTGTGTCCGCATGTGGGCTTTCAAATGAGAACTTTTTGTGTACGTTTTCCCACAGCCGGGGAATTCGCAACTGTGCGTTGCAGTCCGTTTTCGTGCCCACGAGCGACGCCCTCGTTTGGGCTTGCTGTCTTCTGGATTCAGCAATCCCAGGAGCGGTGAAGATGGCGGGGTCAGCATCACACCTGGCATTGCCGGGTGATTTGTTCGCAATGGTTCGCTAAACACGCTGTAATGTCCGTGATACTGTTGATGCTGGCCATACTGCGGTGGGAAGGACGCGCTGTTCATGAACTGTTGTTGTTGTGCAATGTTAATGTGATGGTGAGAGTTCATCTCGGTTAAGATGCAGTCTTTCGACGCTAACATGTCCCTAGACACATCGTGTTGCATACTGTGGTGGCCATAAGCCTGATGCTGAACGCGTTGGGGTTCTTGTCCATAATAATGTCCCACGTATGCGTTTGCCATCATGCAAGTTTGCTCGTGATTTTCAGTTTTTATTTTGTATCCCGCATGGTTTGAATTGTGGAAGTGTGCCGGAGTTCGCGAATTTAGAGCCCTTAATTCGGTGTACTCCAGCATTTCTAAAGGTCCTTTTAAATGATATTCTTGCGACGAGTCGCTATTATAATTCATGTCCGGGGTGAACAACTCTGCCACCAGACTGTGACCAGGACGTGCGCTAAAGTTGTTTCCGCAATAAGCGTTTGGCGTCGGGAGACAGCCATCGCTGTCGTAGACAGTACTGCAGCTTTCGGGTGACTCGGGTAAAGAATAGGCGGCCGGCTGCTGCTGCGCGGAGTTGTTGTCATTCTCTGATGTGACGGAGTTGGATAGAATAAACTCAAGATCCAGAAATTTGGATAGGTCGTCCTCGTCTTTGGCCAAAGTTGGCGATTCAACAATGCTGAATTCCACCTCGATGAGGGGTCTCATGTCCCCACCCGTTGAGCTGGTTTTAGTGGGGTCAGTTTTCCAGTTCTGGAGACAAAAAAAAAAGGATTTTTTACATTTTTATTTCGGGTTAGATTGCTTCATTTTGCAGTCACATTTGTTTTGTCAAGAAAAAAAAAATCATTATAATCGTGTATAGTGCTACACACAAATATACCTTGCAATTTAAATGAAAAGTTGAACTCACCTGAACTATTTCAGCCTGCCTTTCGTCTAAAATCTGGATGCTTGAAAATGTATCTATCGAAGGCAACAACGCATCGGCAAGGGCCATGTTGCAAATGTTAGGGAATAACTGTCCACTCTCATTCAGCTCGAGACAGAGGACGCGTCTCTAATACGATTGCCTGGCTATCTACCTGTCTCATTTTAAGGAGGGACAGAATGCCGAGTGGGCGTGTTCTCGTGTAGTTGTAACCTATCAGATTTTCGCTCTGGCTATCCTTGACAACATGCAAATATTGCCATAGCACAGTCAACTATTTTGTCTTTAATTAAGCACAACTCCTTATTTCATTAAATAATAAAGACAACTTTGATTTTACATGAGACTGTATAAAGTATTAGAAACACTAGAAAGAACATTTGCATAGAGAATCAAACATAAACACACACACACACACACACACACACACACACACACACCGAACCTGCTATCTTCATTGTAAATGTTAATTTTTTTATTCAAAACTTTTACAACTTTAACATCTGCACAAATTTCCGTAGCAATTAAAGTGACATATCGAATATGTAATTCAATCAATGTTTTGAGTGGTTCTCACGTTATAATTTATGCTATTTTTATTTCCCTGTTTTTAAAATATCCGAGTCCTAAAATTTGATTGCTGAAGGGGGCGCCACAAATCCCTTGCTCGGCAAGACTTCTAAAAAATCTATTGGGGACCACTTAAACATAATTATTATTATTATTATTATTATTATTATTATTATTATTATTATTATTATTTCGATCTTTTTATATTTATCAAATAATCTATAGACTGATTTTTATTTATACATTAAAATTAACGTACATGGTGAATAGCTAGCCTTCCGTGAAATGTAATGCTCAAAATGATTAAAGAAAATGTTAAAAGATGAAAACAGAAATTATGTGCTTTAATAATTTGCATTTTAAAACAAATAGGTTGGGACAACAATGTATGATTTCAGATTAACAACTGTGGTTGTTAATCTAAAAGCATACGTTTTAGATTAACAACCACAGTACAACCAGTGCTGAACTAAGTTTCATTGAATCGTGGCACTTCATTCTTATTCAAATTTGCCCAGTGCTATGTGTCTGATACAGGTATTAATTTATCCAGATCGATCTCTTGCTTAATTAGCATTTGAACAACGATCTTTGAAAATCTCGGGGCCATCGAAACAACATGATAATCTCAATGTTAAACAATGCAGGTACATTTTAGTTCATGATCTCTGAGTCAATAGACCTCCTCTTACAGTTGATTAAAATGCAAATTAATGGCCTAATGCTGTCGGGCTCATGTTTACAGACAAGGTGGGCAGCTTTAACCAAATACTTCCACCTGATGCCTTCAGGACGCAGCACTATCGGCATGGGTGCTGTAACCACATTCGTAATAGCCTAAACTGCGAACCAACAGAACTGAAAAGAGACTCGATAATATTTAATATCAGGTTTTTTTCCCCCCAGTGCAATAGCGCAATGTTTCTCAAAGTTTTTGCATGTCACTGGAAGTTTCTGTTCTGTGCACGCAAACCAGCTGCATGTGCACAATCTTTTACTGTCGGTTTATATACTCCAGTTATTTTTATCCGTTCTACGCAGTTCAGATTCCGGTACATTCGCATTGCCTGGAAAGAGGTGGAAATGGCAGTGGATAGAATTTCCTGAAATACAAAGAATGTAATTTTCCCCCAGCAGAGCAGAGTACAAGTCTATTTATTTTAAACGTATAACAATGTATGACTGAGGCAATCGCAGACGTGCGAAATGTCCAAGACATTGCAGTGCAGGAATAATTAATATTAAATAAATAATTAAAATTAATATGAATAAATAAATATTATTATTAATAATAATAATCATAATTTGTTAGGACAGCCGGGTGTATTTGAGTATAATGAGGTATATTACATGATAGCATTAATTATTATATTATAAATATATTTGGTTGTGCTGCTATAAGAGCCGTCATTTTTCTGCTAATCTTTGAAACGAAAGACGGAATTTTCGTTTTTTTTCTTTGTTGTTTTCTAAACACAATTAAGGAGATTACAGATTGGCAGACAGGACACAATCTTCCTGGAGACATTCAGTTATATTTACAAGATGCCTAATTTGACCAGAGAAATGATTTCATGCGTGACCAGTTTAACCGAATCAAGAGTCAGCTAAAATTGACAATAATTTTTAGCTGCAGAATTACCTCCTTTTTTATATTAACAGATATATCTATATGCCAAAATATTATAAAGAGAATAAAGTACTTTTGAATGAAGGTGTCAGGCAGCATTAGGTTTTAAAGGGGACACATCCCACCATCATTGAGAAAGTATACTATATTGTTTAACGTTATATATTTGAAAGAATATTGCAGTTGCAAATCTAAAGTTATTTTTGTTATTTTTGCCATCCTCTATCATCATTCATTCATGTTATTCATGAAGAGAAATTCCACCATTAGGTTATTGCAAATTTATATTTTGCAGTTCAGATAGCAATACATGTTAAAACTCCTCTATATGAGAGTATCGTGCTCCATTGATTTAATTGATTGATATAATATTTCATTTGACAGTCTTGTCTTGCTCATGAATTTCACCAATAACATTGGCAAACTTCTCTTTAGGATATTTTCTTTAAAATATCTGTACAATATTAATTCTGAAGAAAATTCCTGTTTGTTGTTCCTCAAGTTGAAATGATGCCCTTGGCTATATGAGTTGTGTTTGCATGACCTAGTATCTTACTTGCCTGCTTATGTACATAATACAGAAAACTATATTTATATTTTTATATTTATTTATAGTATATTATTATATTAGATTAAATATATACTCCACATTTAATATTGTAATATAGAACAATACATATATAGTCATACAGAACAATAATAAACAACACCTGTGACAAGATAAAACATATGTCAGCCAGTTAACATTTATATTTAAATGTTTATTTTTTTATGATATATTTAACAATAAGTATCCTTTTCAGCCATAATGGACTGAAGCTGTCTGAGTCTGCAACTCTGCTAACATTTGCATGTTTGTTCCTCATAAGAAACATTTTAGAACACAGTGTAAAACAGACATTGCTTTATAACAGACAGAGCAGCAGATTAGGGAGCGTGTAGTCTGTCAGAGGCATGCAAGACTTACTGCTGGACTTTTGTTTTTTTAAGGAAATTAGATAAGGAAAATGTTGATTTTATGAAAGGAACACAATCCTAATGTCTCCACCCTTACACACTTATGGCCTTTGAAAGATACGTGAGCTTTGTCAAGTGTATATGTGTGCATAATGTTTACACATGTCTGTTTATATCCATATATACAGTAGTACAACGTAATAAATATCTGTAGTTTTAATGGTAAATGACTGTAAAAGTGCTACAGAAATAAAAGGTTAATTGATTTAATATTAACTGTAAAATATACAGTAAAAACATTTAAATATATTTTAAAAGACAATACAGAAAATTTTCAATAAAATGTTGTAAGAATATTTTTTTTTAGATGTAAATAGTATTTTCCAGTATAATTAATGGTAATTTTTTTTACATATGTACTTTTTACGGTAAATTATTGTTAAAATTACAGTAAAATACAATAATCGGTTTTCCCAAAATTCCCTGCACGACGCATTATATTTCATTATGTTTTATGGGAATAGTTATGCTTCTTATTTGTAATAGTAGTTACATACACTGGGGTGTTCTGTTTTATATTTAATGAAGTTAAGATTATTTAAATTTGTGTTACGCTGATGATGTTTAGTGTTTGTGTGAGTGCAACACTGTCTCTACATGTTTATTAGCCATTGCTCCTGGAAGAGACACTATTGGTGAACTTCATGTCATCATGTGCTCTTCTGTAATTTTTACGGGGATTAACAATACCTTATAAAGTAAAAAGCTTATTTTTTACAGTTTCAGAAAGTTAATATCAAGTTTATAACTTTTTTACTGTAAATTTAACATAATTATTCTGGCAACTACAGCTGCATTTAAACATTTTTTACTGGGTAGGCTATGCATTTGTATGTGATTGTAATGGTTTAAAAAAATCCTGCATTTAAGTTTATCTTCAGTTCACATGAACTGATTGCACTGAGACTAGTAAACAAGACTGGAGGATATTAGTGTTGTATTAATTTTTCGATAGAGCAGCGGCTGCTTCTGCACTTTCTTTTACAGGAATGGATAATCAAACATTGACCCAACAGATTCAAGCCTGAAATTATACTGGCAAGATCCATCTATCACTTTGCATTAATGGTAGGTAAGCAAGTTGTAGCAGCACTCCTTAAGAAGCACCCTTCAGGGTACACAGGTCTTGAGTCACTAGTATTTAAAAAAAAACACCTGTTATACCATCTCATTTATATTTTTCTCTCTTTTAATATTTGGTTAATCTAGTGACGAATAACTGAGTCATTCACTGCACACCCACAATTATATTTTCCACAAAAACATTATGGATCGGTTCTGCTTATTCTATAGCTGTATACTCATGTTAACTGCAACACTGATCTTAGAAAATTAACATGTAACATAATATTACGGTTTTAAAATTAAAATAGAATACATTTAAACAGAAGATCTGATTCTTTCCCTTTCATTGTTCTGTGGTGTCTAAGTGCAGGTAATTTAAATACCTCACTGACTCAACCACCTAGACAAATGTGTGTGGACATTGGAGCAAATATTTGTGTCCACTGCACCGACCACCAGCAGAGCCTTCCACTCAATCTTTCTGTGCTTGTCTAGTATACAAGGACAACAAAAGGACAAGTCCTTTCACTTCCACTGGACCATGCTAAAGACTCAAGACCCATTGCAAGATCTCAGACAAGACAAGGTACAGGTGTGGACAAAACCTCTACCTCCACAGTGGTGGTCTAAATGGCCATGGGGCCAGTGTAATCATACACAGCAGATAGTTGCAGAGATAGTTGCATTTGCAAAATGTTGTTGCACATTGAGTTGCCATATGCAGAGGTTCCTCAGTCATGGGTCCTGCATGAACAGTATTTACTGTGGCTGATGGCCTCAATCACCTTTCCCTCTGTTTGTGTTCCTGTTCTAATGGCTTTTAGCTCAGGCACTTCGAATTTCAATTACAATCTAATCTAGAGTCCCCAGAATAGTAATTATCCCTCATCACACAAGCATGAGGGGAAACCCGCTGCTATCTAACATAAATACTCCACTATGCATGATCTGAATAAGGACCACAGAAACTATACCTTTGCTAATTTATCAAACAGCATATGGGCTGCCAAGGGGATGGGTCAGGGATATGGATAATCATGGAAAAAGAAAAGGAAAAATTGTGATCATTGTTTGTGTTGGCCCTGTTGAATAAAATGTGAAAACTGTCTGACATCTATAAATTTACATAATTACAAGAGAAGCTTATGGATGCAATTTGTGAAATATTTTATTACAGTGTATTAAAGTTACATATTGTATTAATATCTGTGTTATCAGGGAAAAAAAGTTGTATTGTGGCAATCAGTTTTGGGTGTAATCTGATAATAAAATTAACATTTATAATAAAATAATTCATTACAATAATCAAATTACTTTGTCAAAAAAGTCGTTTAATACATACGTTTTAAATAATCATAATCAGAGTACAGGTACAATGTGACAATGTAATGTATAGATTTTCAATTAAGGTAATTCCTTTTGAGCACATTACTTGTTTTACACATTTAAATAAAATGTATGTATAATACATATAAAATATGAATTTGTTTGTTCATATGTACATCTGTTTGCATTTCTGTGACGGCTGTAGTGTGTGTGAGTGACAATGAACAAGGAAATATAGGCATTTGAAATTTGTGTATAAGCGGAAGAAAAATTCTGTGGAAAGCATTTAAGAATGTAGCTAAAAATGTGAATGAATTAGTAATGATTACTTTTCAATTAATTAATCATTAATCTGATTAAAAATTTTAGAGACATAATCAGTAATTTGTTGATTACTTTTTGAGTAATTTACCCAACATTAGTAGCAATGGATACCAAGCAAACATTTCCTTTTGTAATAATCAGTAAAAATTTACAAGAAAATCTCTACCACAGAGCACTAATGCAACACATCAGAAATATACATTGGGGTCTAATAGTCTGAGACCATATTGAAACTTCTCACTCACTGGATGATTTAGGCTGTTATATACAGTTGAAGTCAGAAGTTTACATACACTTTAGCCAAATACATTTAAACAAATATTTTCACAATTCCTGTCATTTAACAGCTGTCTTAGGTCAGTTAGGATCACTACTTTATTTTAAGAATGTGAAATGTCAGATTAATAGTAGAGAATGATTTATTTCAGCTTTTATATCTTTCATCACAATCCCAGTGGGTAAGAAGTTTACATACACTTTGTTAGTATTTGGTAGCATTGCATTTATACTGTTTAACTTGGGTCAAACATTTTGGATAGCCTTCCACAAGCTTCTCACAATAAGTTACTGGAATTTTGGCCCATTCCTCCAGACAGAATTGGTGTAACTGAGTCAGGTTTGTAGGCCTCCTTGATCGCACACGCTTTTTCAGTTCTGCCCACAAATTTTCTATCGGATTGAGGTCAGGGCTTTGTGCTGGCCACTCCAATACCTTGACTTTGTTGTCCTTAAGCCATTTTGTCACAACTTTGTAGGTATGCTTTTGGTCACTGTCCATTTGGAAGACCCATTTGTAACCAAGCTTTAACTTACTGGCTGATGTCTTGAGATGTTGCTTCAATATATCCATATAATTTTCCTTCCCCATGATGCTATCTATTTTGTGAAGTGCACCAGTTCCTCCTGAAGCAAAGCACCAAACATGGCAGTTTTGGAGTAGTGTCTTCTTCCTTGCTGAGCATCCTTTCTGGTTATGTAATAGATACTAGTCTACCTGTTTCCTCCAGCATCTTCACAAGGTCCTTTGCTGTTGTTCTGGGATTGATTTGCACTTTTTGCACCAAACTATGTTCAGTTTTGGGAGACAGAATACGTCGCCTTCCTGAGCGGTATGATGGCTGCGTGGTCCCATGGTGTTTACACTTGCGTACTATTGTTTGTATAGATGAATGTGGTACCTTCAGGCATTTGGAAATTGCTCCAAATGATGAAGTATTTGGAGGTCCACAATTTTGGTCTTGACTGATTTCTTTGATTTTCCCATGATGTCAAGCAAAGGGGCACTGAGTTTGAAGGTAGGCCTTAAAATACATCCACAGGTACACCTCTAATTGACTCAAATAGAAGCTAATTGGTTAATCGCCTAAAGTCTTGACATCATTTTCTGGAATATTCCAAGCTGCTTAAAGGCACAGTTAACTTAGTGTATGTAAACTTCTGACACACTGCAATGGTGATATAGTCAATTAAAAGTGAAACAATCCGTATGTCAACAATTTTTGGAAAAATTACTTGTTTCATGCATAAAGTAGATATTCTAAACATCTTGCTAAAACTTTAGCTTGAAATTAGTTTTGTAGCCAAAAGTATAATTATGCCACCATATACATTTATTTAATTATAAAACTAAAATGTAATAATAAAAAAAAGTTTTTGAAATGTATGACTTTGACCAAATAATAAAGAAAAGTAGCCAATAAGTACCCGGCATAGATGGGAACTCCTTCAATACAGTTTAAAAAGCATCTTAGGGTGATACCTCAAGAACTTGGTTGAGAAAATATCAAGAGTACATTTCTGCAAATTCTAGGCAAAGGTTGAATACTTTGAGGATGATAAAATATAACACGGTTTTGATTTATTTTGGATTTAGTTTAGTCACAACATAATTTTCATAGTTCTATTTATGGTATTCCATAGTTTTGATGACTTTTCTATTATTCTAAAATGTGAAGAAAAAAAAAAATATTATTTTAAACAATGAGTGAGTGTTTCAAAACTTTTGACCAGTAATGTAAGTCAACACCCAATGCTATCTAATGTAAAGTCAACAATGTGAAGGATGTTCCATACTAACTTTCAGTAGCTGATAAGTCTCTCCCACTCAGGCTCATTCAGATTGCTGCTCCATGTCTCTCATCTCCCCTGGGGGCCTCTTTGTCTCCAAGTGTAATTGCCTCTGCCTGCTTTGGAGCAACTCTTGTCTGGGGACACAAAACTTGTCTCTGTGAATGACTGCATGTGTTTGGGGTCAAAAGTCCACAAGAAAAGCCATTCCATAAACCCCTGTCCAAACAGATGCCAGAAAAATGTGATGCATTTGAGAAGAGTAATTTTTTACACTCCAATGTCACTTATTTTTCGCTGCCAAAACTCTGTGAAATAAGGACCATCAGTTACTTAGTCATCAGAACCACTAAGTGCATGACAAGAATGAATCTTACCAATTCCATCATTTTGAGTCACTTTGACCCAAAAACACATTTTGTGCACTATGAAAAAATGTAAACAAAAATAATAAAATAAATACATTTCTAATGAAATACTGTAATTATTATATTTCTACTGCATACAATTCTAAATATATTCTGGGTCAAAGATTCACAAGCTTATACTGAACATGCTTAGGCTGAAAACATCATAAATGGTTTAAGACACAGGTTAATTATTTTGCCTATTACACCTGTATGTGCAATGCATGTAAACATCATTACCTGTGATTTGTCCACATTATTTACCAGCTTTTGATATGTTGGAATCTCTGATAGTTATCCCTGATTTTTTTCCCCCTGGGAAACTGAACAACTAGGATATAAATCATATCAGTGTTATAGACAGCTATAGACAGGTTTAACAGCAAATCTGGAATTCAACCTGCAAAAACATTTCTGGACATAAAACAACTATTGTCATCATACATTCTGGTATGAGGTATTCTTGGTAATTGTTGATGGATTATGTGTCTCTCTACATTTGAGTCTTGTTTTGTTAAACTGCAGTAGTTCTGACACTGTTTCTATCTGAATTAAATGGAAAACACTCACTGCAGCTTAAAGAAATAACACCTGCCCTTGAAATGACAGCCTTTTTTCAACTGCAGACTGTGAGTCTTGTTTTTATTCATCAGGGGTGGCTTCTACTGTAAAGAACGTGGAAAAAATATTAGAGGGACCCCATGCTAAGAGCTCACCTGTCTGGGTGATGCCTTTCACATCTGACAGACCTAAGCTCTGCTATTGTCATTGCCCTCACTTTATCCATTCATCCATTGACGTAAAATGAAGGCAAAAATGCAAATCTATGGAAACGCTCAGCAGCAAATCATGAACTATCTTTGGTAAAGAGAGAACCTCTGATTACAGTACAACAGTACAACCACAGTCCATGCACAAAGTAAATAAATGCAATATTTCAGTGGGCATATCACTGTCAGATATCGATCAGCAGCATGATTACAGCCCTAGAACTTTCTCATATTGTGACAAGTTGGCCTCAACAAGCCGTAGCATTACACATAATATCCCTTGCTAAAGAAAACAATGTTGTGTACTGTGTAACTAAAACATTGCGTCAGTACCTACCTGCAGGCTTTCAACCCATAATGAGCACAACAGAAGATATAGTGCATGTATGAAATGGACCTGCTATTGTGAGAAACACTACTTGAGTTTCCTGCACAATGTGTGTGGCACAGTCTAGGTAAGGTGACCCAACTGGGACAGCTAAAGTAGGCTTTATCAGTTAGCACCCTGGAGGTTTGTTGGGAGATAGAAAGAACCCATGTTTTGCAACAACTATTCATCAGTTTGAGGTGTGAATCCATTACCAATGAGTGACCTATCTCTAAAGGTAATTATCGAACAGTGTGTTCATTAGATAAACCTGAACTCTCAAACCTGAAGATCTCATTTTAACATTTAAATGCCTCTGTGCACACAAGTGTGGCATAAGAACTGCGTATAAATCTGTCATGGTTAAGCATCTTTACACCAATTAAGCATTCTGTACTAAAACAACCAAGCCACCAGCATGAGGCCACATTAATTAATTCCTCCTTTGTTTACGATGGAAGGTTCCTCACAAATGATTTGTGGGATCAGACTACGAACATCACCATTCGTGCCGATAAGCACTTGATGAGATTAAGGAGATATTAATCAGAATTACTAGGTTAATTAAGTAGAGCTAATTTACAATTTTCTAGCTGATAAGAGCATCGCCATTAATGTATTTCACAACCAAATATTTGAGGCAAATAGTTGCTATGGGATTTTAACACTTTGGCTTAGTTTAGTCCTGGGCTGGATTTACATGAAAACTAGCAATCACCACTGGTGGATAGCACTGAAATGAAGCTCCATGCTGTGAGCAGCATGCTCAGACTCACAAAATGAATCATGATGAGCATTCAACTCTACACAATGTAATTGACATGAAACATGTCAATAACCACTCAATGAAACCAACGTTATTCTGCACTAAATTGACATTATTACAAAAATGCAAGTACAGGACAGTTCAATGTTGACTGAGTCAAACCTCTTTTGGTGTTGGTAAACATTGAATTTTGTATATGCACTTTTATTTTGCCTCCGTTTCATTTTTTGACCAAATGCATTTTTCGATTTCAGTACTTTCTCATGCAATTGAGGAAAATCAAGCCAGGCGTTCAGGAAAAGCTCTATGCTCATTGTTAGCCAGTCTTCTGAGCAGTCCTGGGTGTTTTCTGGCTTAAACAGGTGGAACTAGTCCAGCAGTGGCTGTCAGCAGTCAGGTCTTTTAGCTGCTAATAACCCTGAGAGACTCCAGGGAGCCTAACAGTTGGTTCACACTCACCGCAGGCCCGTTCACACCTGACTGGACAGGACTGGGGCTGATCTAATTTTCTCACATGCACACTTGCTCAGAGTCAGACACACTGAGGGTTTTAATTTGTTTTATTATTTTTAACTATTTGTTGTTGTTTTCACACTTCCCTACTCTATACTTTTTGTTATATATTTTGTATATGATATAATTATAGTTTTTATGCTACTGAATGTTTGGCAATTTTCTTTTTATTGTATTTTCTTTTTTTTAAATATGCATGTATATTTTTTATGTTGTAGTGGTTGTTATTACTTCAACTTTGAGCTCTTTTAGCACTGTGGACTTCTAGAAAGTAAAGTCTTGTTACAAAATTTTTCACACACTCACCACATTCTTTTTTGTATTTGTCTAATGGCCAACAGAGTATGTACATGTATAACTGTATATATCAGTAATTTCTGTCATTTTTTTCTGAACGTCATGGAAATTCCCAAAGTGTCCTTTCCACCACCAATCTCAAATTCTGTATTGGATTTAAAAGATTCTGTGGTGAAAATGACATTGATGGGAATTACATTTTTAATGTATTTGAAATGGCAAATTCCTGGTCATGTTAAGGCTAATTTCACAGCTAACATTTTATGTAACCTAAATACAAACAAATAAATAATATTATTACACTTTTTGCATGATTTGGTAAAATTACAGGTTTATGGTAAAACAATACAAGTAAAGATTTACAGCATTAATTTTTCATCTCTAGCTTTTCCTTAACAGACACTTTTGTTGATTTTATAAACAAATACACTTCCTTTTGGGGGAAAAAATATCATGGACAAAATCATTTCGTGGAAATGACGTCATAACTGTGGGAAAAATGTATAGACATTTTTTTCACAAAACAAATATTAAATGCTTTATATTTCACTCTGTTTCACTATTATTTTTTTTAATATGTTACAAATTGTATTAACATTTCAACAATTGCAATTTTATTGAATTCCTCTGGGACATGAAAGTGCCTGAAGTTTAATTTATTATTATTATTATTATTATTATTATAGTATAGTATGTCGTAACTGACATTGTTTTTCCTAGGTTTTAATATGGTTTTGTGATTGCATGCCCTAGGTATAGCTTCCTTAAATGTGCATGTTGTGCATCCTATACGTATGCATTGCTCTGGAATCTATAGGCCTGAAATGGTAATGTAGAAAATTCATAGCAGATATAATCTTTATTCTCAATTAAATTGCAAATAACTGGCAAAATATCCCTTCTAAAGCAGCACCGAAACCTAAGGAACAACAGTCATTGTACAAATTCTCAACAACTTGACTCAACACCTCAAATGAGAGTTTCTGCATGGCTCTAGTCAACCACATTTTCCTTGTGCTGATCTCAGTACAGCCAAGAAGGATAAGCAAGATGAGATACAGTGAGCAGAAAAAACTCAACAAAGCAGGATTATTATGCAAAGGGGTAAAGGGTGGTCTTCCTGGCGCACACATCTCAGGAATTCCTGACATGGACTAATGCCAGGTCAGCCAGGAGCCACACCAACGATAATCTACTTTCAATTTGTCTGGTGAGAAAAAACAGAGAGACGGCTATGTATGTTCCTGTGGGCAGGAATCTAACTTGGCGGTGTGCCCTCTCACGTGGCAGACTCATAAATTGATCCACCCTTTATTGCCTAAAGAGATATTCTGTCAGTGCAACAAAGGATAAAGGCAGAAATAAAAAATAAAAGCGGTAGTGCAATATTAAAGACACATTGCATGTGTATAAAACATGTGACTGAAAAGGAACAAGGAAGAGCTATTTTCAAGGAGTTTTAAAATGTCTGGATGATTTTCTAATAGTAAGCTTTTGTACATAACAGTGTAATTTTCAGATTGGGTGAAGAATTTGTAAATTGGAAGAGATATTACATCAGATTGTCACAACATTAAAAAAAACCCTGCATGATTAAAATGTTGCATTAAAACCTTTTAAACAGTGTTGTTTAGAATTGTGACCAGGCCAGGGGGCTGAGATAATTACAGAGTGACACGCACAAGTATAAAAAGCTAAATTGTTCCCTGAGGACAACTGAGATCTTCAACTCGTGAGTAATAACATTACAGATGACTGTCACAATGAAACTGAAACATTGAAAAAAAAAAGGATTTAATTGACTCCCATAGCTAAAACATAACACAGGTTAGTGTCACGTGTCACTAATGTGATAGTACTTTACTACATCCCAGAAATGTGTTTCACCCAGGATATGAGAGTAATGGTTCCATTTTGGGACTTTTCCACTGCACGGAACAACTCGACTCAGCTCGCTTTTTTGGGGTTTTCCACTGTGGATAGTACCTGGTACCTGATACTTTTTTAGTACCACCTCAGTCGAGGTTCAAAGCGAGCCGAGCCGATACTAAAAGTGACGTGAAAATCCTGCAGATCACTGATTGGTCAGGGAGAATCGTCACTACCAGCGTCACTGGATTTCCAAAACGTGACATCAACTCGCTAGTTTTAAGGTTAGCAACAGCGATAACAGTATCATTTGTCCACGTGACTTTTCGAATTCGAATGTGCGCAAAACCACGCCGTGGTCAATAAACAAGGTGCAGACAGTCCACTCATTAGCGATGAGTGAAATTAAAATGTCTCTCAGGAAGTGTCTCAACTGTTGGCCGCACAGGGCTACCACCAACAGTGTAGGGAAAAGTAAAAAAAAACAACTTAAAAGTGACTACAGAACCGTCAAGGAAAAGTGGAAGTGGTTCGACCAAATGGACACTATCTAAATCGGTGAGCAATGGGAGGGAGAGTGCCCTGGACTCAGCCACGATGGAGGATGGTAAGTTTTGTTACGTTAACTCTATACTCTGCTTGAAAGCTTCACTTTATTTAGTTGACCAGCTACTGGAAGCTTGCTTCTAAAACAACCAGGCCAATTTAACTGTTACACTTGTGTAAAATCACTATGCAACAACTGCTTTATGCAGCACAATGAGCTAGTAGCTAACAGCTAGCGGTTGTGTTATTGTTTTGGTCAGTTTGTGTCATGTTTAAGATGATGTCATGTCAGTAGTGGAGGCGCAACTATGACGATCAGCCTATAATCCCACCCACATTGAGATGGCACTAAACTGCAGTGGAAATGTAAGCTCAGAAACGTAAAGCGAGCAGAGTTGAGGCAAATCGAACTGTAACCTGCTGTGGAAAAGTGCCATTAAAGATAAGAGTATCTGGGCTGGTTCTTGTCTCAGTGCTTCTTCAACAGTCAGATAACAGCATTTCACAAGCCTTAAATAACAAGGAAAAGGAAGTTTAGCCCTTGGTTAGATCAGTAGTGGAGCTTGTAAATCATAGATGATCAGATGGCACAAAAACAGTTATTTAGTTAATAATATTCAGAATTAGCATGGTTTCAACCGCAATGAGCATTAACTATACAGTTAAGAGGTGATTTGTAAAACAGTCACCTTCCAACAAACCCCCAAGAAGGAAAAGCACTACTGCTTTGTGAGCATTGCACTGGAATTCTCTCAGTCCTTAGACCTGAGATGGTAATAAAGAAAAGTAATGGCAAATATAATTATATTAACTTGCTAGCAAATAAAATTGACTTTACTTGAATACAGTAGGTTTGCTCTCTTATTGTCCAGTCTTTTGAGTCTTTTGGATTAGGTAAAACTGTTACAATCAAGTGACCACATTTGTGGTGCTGTCCAAACATCTGCTCTCCTCGCTACATGGTCTACAGGGATTCCAGTCCACACAGAAAACCAGATTAAGCTTTCACAACATTTTAGGGTGCTATGTATTTTAGATGATTCTGAGAAAGAGAGAGCACATTTAACACATCTACTAGCAGAGTTTAGGGGAGTCTGAGCTGTTATCTCTCTGTCCCCTCTTGTGTTTCCGTTAGAGCTAGGTCACTATCACAGCCCGCCTTTGGTCACTCTTGTCTGTAATAAAGTGATTACTGCTGATCAAACCTTAACAGAACAATATGCTCAAGCTGGTGATGGACTGAGCAACAGACAGTCACAAAAGGAACCTGTTCAGGGCTTGACACTTAGAATTGAGTGTTTTGGGACAAGTAATAGGTCATTCACTTAATTCGTCTGAGTAAAAAGTCACAGGTCTGGAAAGAAAAAAGGACATTTAAGTAATAGTTGCATACTCAAGCAACATGTCAAAGTTTCTGTTGCATGTTTCCTAAATTCCAACAGATGCCTAATCTAATAGTATTCATATGCAATCAACTCAAATCACTGCAACAGAAATGTAAACTGTGCTGGGTTGGAGAGGAGGCTATTGTCAACTGGTAGTTATATCATGTTACTTACGGTAGTCGAATAAAGAAAAGCCTCCATCGCCATCATTTACAGCAGGGAAGCTCACAGTTCTATGGAACGATACCTTCTTTTTCATCATGTTATTGCAGCAAGATCTGCCATGTACAATAAAGGATTTACATTATAAAATACCAAAATTTCAGTAGTCGGAAGTGAAATTTGACGATTCTCGATACCAGCTTCAAAACCACAACAAATAATAACACTCATTTGTTATGTAAGAACTGCTTCAATTTTACAAGTAATTATTTAAGGCTAGCAGGCTAAACGGTCAGTAGTAAAGTAACAAAACAAATTCAAATCAAGCAAACAGTGCCTTTTTTAACAGCATTAAAATTTACCAAGTATTCAAGTAAACATTCAGAATGAAATACAAGATAAAACTACTGCTGGTCGTCCCTGTATGATTATAATACTTTTGTTTTTATTTTTAAAGCTACTAAATTTCTCCATCCAAGAGCAGTGATGGGTTTTCTCGATTTCTTGTTATGGTTGTTTGATTAATAGGCTGTTACCTAGTTCTTTTATTTTACATTTACAATACAAATTCTGACATTTTGATACAAATTCTCTTTTTCCCCACTGTTTATGTTCACTTTAGACATAA
Organism: Xyrauchen texanus; assembly: GCF_025860055.1. Taxonomy (NCBI): domain Eukaryota; kingdom Metazoa; phylum Chordata; class Actinopteri; order Cypriniformes; family Catostomidae; genus Xyrauchen; species Xyrauchen texanus. Next base: position 19,159,792 of record NC_068281.1, read on the forward strand.
ATCACTGTGTTTACATGAATACCTCAACAAGATGACTAATTTGGCGGAATGTTGAAATGTATTTGACCATAAAGGCACGAATCTGCATTACCACAAGAGTTCTCAAAGCACACTTGCATGTTCAGCACACACACATAAGCCGCCTGTCTGCACACACATATCACAGCTATTACTAGATCACAAGCTAATTATCAAATTTCACAATTTAGATTTTTTTCAACAGCAGAATAAGAATATGAAATTTGTAATAAGTGACAAAGGCCTAGGATATATTACAAATATAGAGGGTTATTTTTACATTATTGACGTTTTAATCAGGTTACATGTCCGGTCAGGCACGTACAATTCCTTTTCAGTTGTACCTTCAAAAGTGAACAAGCATTAATGTCAATCCCTGCTGTTATTCCTTTAAACTGTAATACAAAAGATGCTTTCAATTTCCAAAATGTTGTAAAATAAAATGGATAAGTGATGTTTGTGGTAAATGCTTTATATTATTTATATTTATGTTGTATATATTTATGAATATATAAGTTTATTGTTTGCTAGCACAATTTGCATTATATACAAGTACTTACATTTATATGTACGTAGAACAAGTGCTAAAACAGCACTATCTCTTTAAGAAAACCAGAGTTCAGAATTTGTTTTGGTTGAGCCCAGTGCATTTTAATGAGTGTGAATCAGTCTTGGGATTTTAAGAATCAATATCAAAATTATTGAAATATTGATAGCAATTTATCTGAAAATCTATTGCTTTACCTAGCCCCAAAACCTTTATTAGTTAAACAAAGCAAACAATAAATAAAAAAAAATTAATTGCGTACCACCTGGAAACGTCTTACGCACCCTGGTTGGGGATCATTTTTTTTCAGTATTATAGTCTCTCTTAACAACACACTGGCAACTGACTATCAACCGACAGCCTGAATGTCAATACAGCACAATATAACCTACTGTATATTTTATATATATTATTTTTATTGTATACATTTTACTCTACATTGTATATAATTATTTGTATATTGTGTTGTGTGTAATTACTGTATGTGTATATTATAAATGTAAATCGTGTTGTGTATATCTGATGTTTATTGTAATTGGTATATGTCTCATCACTGTCATGACTGCTATGTTGCTTGGAACTGCACACAAGACTTTCACCAACTATTGCACTTGTGTATATGGTTGAGTGACAATAAAGTGATTTGATATGATTTGGTATAGACTACTGCTTTCATGACCCTTTTTAGAGCCTGACAGCCCCTGGTTTCCATCGACTTTCATTGTATGGAAAAGATCAGAACACATGAATCAGAACTTCTAAACTGTGTTTCATGGAAGTCATAGGGGTTTGGAAAGACATGAGGGCAAGTACTGTACTGTTCATTTTTGGGAAAGCTTTCTCAAATCTGTAAATCCGGAAGCTATTTGTGATCCTTTGATGATGAGAAAGCATAGGCTGATGTCTCCTTGCCACAGCCAGCCATTGGAGTAGGAGCCATGTCTGACTTGCCCCTTCAGGTCCCTAGTGTGCTTCAAATGAGTTGTGACAGGCATATGACACAACGGGGATCTCAAGCAACCTCTTAAACAAACAGACCAGCAGCAACAGTGTGCCAGTTCATATCTCAGACCACACAGCTTGACCAGACCCAGCTTACTGCACATCGCCATTTTCCACAGGTCCTCGAAATGGCGCCTGCGATAAAAATCAGCCAGGACCACATGAAGAGAAAACCAAAATCTAATTACACTATTACTGCTGCAGGTTGAGATAAAGGTCCCAATCGCAAATGTTCACAGCCACTGGCAAAAATAAATGTTTTCTTTTTTCTTCCTCTCTTTTTTTCCAAATGTGGCACATGTTGGCATCCTGCCCAACATAGCAAACATCCTGTGAGGAGGATGACGGATCTTAATAAACATTGCATGTATGTGTACATATAGTAACTGGCATCATAGACATTTGTCACAGAAACAAGGCAGGAAAAGTAAGTAGACTTTCTATATTTGCGAATCTTGATTGCATCCTTTTGGTGGAAAAGAAGATGTCTGGAGCAAATAAGGACAACCAGGTAGAAATTAAGTATTTTGTTTAGGAAGTATCACAATATTTAGCCTCACTATACTGTATTGGTATTCTAACACCAAGAATCTATCTTTTTGTCACATTTTTCACTACAATGTTTTAGGAGAGAAAAAGAGACATAGTAAGTGTATGAAAGGACAACATACTTGTAAAGCTTGACTGAAAATGTTTTTGTGTAATGATAAACACCCTGGATCCAAGGTACATGTATTTCCTCATGTCATTTTTCTTCTTAGCTCTAGGATAAAGAAAAGCAGACGGTTCAACACTTGTTGCACAAAGAATCGAAGTCCTCTAAAAATGATCTCTCACAACCCAGATATCGATAAAATATTATGTTGCAAGCTCCTTGCTGATTATTACCCAAACTGCATGTTAGATATTCATTTAGTTTTATCTGACAGTTGCTGAAGCTCCAAAACATTTTTAAACAATCCAATGTCATTAAAGTTTTCTGTTTACTGACTATTTATGTCTTTCTTAGAATTGTTGACTCATTCTGTATTAACGAGTCTGTGATCTTATCATCAGCTTTCAAGTGTTCAGACAAGTCTTATCCAAGCAGTTGTCATCATGTCATGCAAATTGTTGTTCACATTACTGCTGTTTTATCATTCATTTAATAAAAGCTACTAATCTCATGTTTTAAAATGATCCAACACTGTGTCATCTGTGAACGTAGTGTATATTCATGAGTCTGTCTCTCTCAATCCAGTGTCACACAGATTATAGGACACTTTATATAGTTTTCACACATTTAATAAGTATAGCGATAGCAAATGTATATCTTGAGTGCATGTATTAGCTTAATCGGCTGAAGTTTAAATGCATAAATGTTTTTTGTAAATACAGGTTGTCATAGATTGTGAGTTGAAGGCTTTTTTCACGAGGCACTTTCTAAGGATAGACAAAGACTTTTCTATCAGTTGCATTTTTTGTCCTGTTTAAAACTAGCTAGAATTAGAAGAAATTGACAAGGAACATCTAAAGTCACTTTTTTTCTGGTAGATTTTTACAAATAAATGTTATGTAAATTGGCAAGTGAAGCAATAGACTTGCTAAACTCTTCCTTGTTAAACCTTCTCAAGCAGGTTCACAAGGATCTTCATTGCGTGCAAAGGCAATCAGAGAAGAACATTAGCATAACTGAAAAGGTGTCCCTCTGCAAATGTGATGATATACACTCTAACATTGGACTGATATTACATCCAAAATCTAGAGTTACACTCTGCTCCATGTTGTATGGATATATCCCGCCTTAACCCTGCAGTTGGCTGCCAGTATCCAGTGGCGGGAAGCAAAAGGCTGCTAGAAGCCTCTTCTTCATCCCTGGAGGACCTTCGGCAGTACAGATTGTTAGTCTTGCTAGTGCCTGGAGGCAAAAACTGGCATTTTTCTATATGAAGGTCTCCCAGGTGCCTGAAACCATATAGTGCATCCTACAAAAGGTAATTAAAAAGAGCAAAAGCATGCACAGAGAAACTGTAATGCAAGTCCTTTCCTTTCAGAGGCCTGTTTTGAAACTGCTGTCGGAGGGGTAAACGGATCTGCGGTGGCCTGGCTAAGAGCGAGGAGGAGGAAGGGGGTGTGATTAAGGATGCCTCAGGGGAATGAAGCAGGATAACCAGGCGAGGATGATTTATCTCACTGTGAGAAAATCCAAGGGCTATGCCATGGCGACACCCACCCTCCCTGTCTATGGAGCACTGTTACCCGCTCCCACAGCCTCTGGTTTTTAGAGGGATCTTAAAGAGATGGCAGTTTGCACCAGGATACAAGTCGAGACATTTTTATTTGTTTAGCACTTTTCACAACACACATAGTTTCAAAGCAGCTTTACAGAAAATCATGCATTAACAGAAAATTAAACTGTAATATCTATAAAGTCTTAGAGTGATCATTGTGTAGTTAGATTAAATATGATTGTAAATTGTGTATAAAAATGTAATAATTAAAAAATAATTGTATTAGAGCAAGCTGAAGGCGACTGTGGCAAGGAACACAAAACTCCATAAGATGTTGTTTAATGGAGAAAAATAACCTTGGGAGAAACCAGACTCACTGTGGGGGCCAGTTCCCCTCTGGCTAACAGCATGAATATAATACCAATATTAGTTATTTATGTGCAGTGCAGGTCATGGTTTAAGATTAGCCAACTAAGTATTAAGGTCCAGTGTTTATTTTTTTTTTTTTACAAAGGATACATTGGTTGTTAGTCTTGACTGATTACTGTATCCTCACTCATTTAATTCCTCCACTGTCAGGATTTATAATTCAACATCTTCTTTTTGTATGACTTTGCTTACACAAAAAGGTAAGACTTCCATTCAGATAGAGACAAACCCAGCAACAAACAGAATGTCAAATCAATACAGTAAACTTTAGCTAGACTCATATCCAACACATTATTTTAACCAAAAATCTGTGAACAAATTTGTTTTTTCATTCCATATGTATTATTGCAAAACAAATGACTGATATATGTCAATAACCTGTAGGGTACAATAGGGCTAAAGGCACCCCTTAAGGAAATTTCTTTTTCTTGTCACAGAATGTCTCAAGATAAAAAATTATTAAAAGTAAATATATACATATATATATATATATATATATATATATATATATATATATATATATTATATATATATATATATACATAAAATACATTATTTTTTATTATTGAATATTTCTAGAGCAACATGCATTTTGAACAGAAAGCTGATTTGATTAAAATTGTGTTTTTTTAAAAAGGGTGGTGAGGGAGCCTTTTACACCACACTTGGGGTAAAAGTCTCCCTCACTTGGGGTAAAAGACCCATAGGGGGTTTAATGTCATATCGTATACATATAGGGGCTATAGTTATAGTGAAATATTTACTATATTAACAAAAATTTACAATTTACAACTAATGCAAATGATTTTGAGACAGCAAGCAGCTTTTTTGAGTGACAAATTAAGATTATGATACTTAGAATAACTACTTCAGAAAAAAGTCAACCATTTCTTGTTCATTTCAAACAGAATTGACATTTTATTACATCTTAATTATTCTATAAACAAATGAATCTCCATTATGAGTGAATGAGTGAATGTGCGCCCACTTTGAACATTTTTCAAAACAAATCTATTTCCCCCTTTAAATAAAAATCCAATGTGTTTAATAGGGGCCTTTAGCCCCTGCAACAAGGGGGCTTTAACCCCAAATGACATACATTCACTTATGGGACAGTTATTGAAAATGTTAGATTTATTGACCTTAAACAAAACTTATAATGACAAATTAGTATTTTGTCTCAGAATAAATTTGTTAATTTCAGGGATTTTTATTAGCTACATAAATTTACAGCATTTAAAAATTATAATAATATATAAATAGATCAAATTGCCTTAAAATCAACGTTTAGACATTACATGCAATGATCTCATGGATCAGGAAAATTGTACCATGCATAGTGACAAACAGATGTTTAGGAAAGTGCTGTGGCCATTTTTGATGCCATTTAGTGTTTTGTGAGAAAATAAAATCAATGGAGCCTTTTAACCGTCTTGTTCAAAACACCAATATTTTCTTTCATCTGTGGAATACTAAAGTTATTTTCATAAAATCATTATTAGGTTTAAGGTTTGGGTAAGGGTTAAATTTATTTAAAGCTTTCTTATGATTCCACCATCTCATACTATTATTATAGCTTGTCATGAGACAAGTTGATTGGGTTGTATGTAACTAATAATTCATCTCCTATTACATTCAACTGTCATGGGAGCAAATCAGCAATACAGCCATAGAAAACTATATAGTGAATTTATGGATATTACAGAAAAAGTGGAATGACTACATTGGTAGCATTATTGCAAAAGAAACCCTTGATCACCCTTTCAGGGTTCTTTACACAAGGCTAAATACCAAGTAAATAAATAAATAAATTGCCAACAAATAAGTATGATTTAAAATTATTGTAATATGTGAGAAGAAAGATGCCACAGAGTGACACGAGAGACATGAAACTCGCACAGCTATGTAGGAAAATAAATTCCATAGGACAATGGTCAGTTATGCGTTTAACAGCCATTATACAAAAATATTTGGCTTCTGAATGCCACAAATGGCAAATGAGAAAGAATCAAATAATGAGTTATAGAGTTAAATCTGACATTATCCAGAGGAGTTCTTTGAGATGGATGGCCACATACAATCCCATCCTTTACTCTTCCTAAATGTGATCAGAAATACTCAGAATTATTATTAACTAGTAATTCTGTGACTGGTATTAAAACAATATTAAATCCTATAAATGCTGGGACCATTACACAATCCATTAGTGATCCTGCAACTGAGGCCTAAGGGCAACATTGATAAGCAGCCATGAGGTTTGACCACTTCTCAAAACAAGAGACGAAAAAGAAAAAAAGGTAATTTGTCTCATAGCCGGAGGGCGGGATCACCTTCTCATGATCATGCCTCCCTTCCCTTAAGTTTTCCTCTCTTACCTGTCTCAGAGTGACACTGCTCTGAATATACCCTCCCGAATAAAATTTTGACATATTGTATTCACTGTAATTGAAGCCTCTTCAAACTCTCTCTTTCTGCCTTTTTTTCACTTGTGCCAATGTCATCGCATCTCAAGCTGTGATCTCCAGGGAACTCAGAGATCAAACAAGCTGTTTCCAGTTGACATTTCTAACGGAAGTGGAGATATTTGCAAAGCACTGGAACAGTAAGAGCTAGCCTTTGAAGGCTTAGAGAACATTCCAGACGTCCGTGATCCATCTTAGAGGCATTTCTGATTCACGCAAGTCATCACTGTATATCTGATTAAAGCTCCTGAAATAGATATGCGTTATTGAAACCCTCTCAATTAAAGATAAACTGTAGCCTCATTATGTCAGAAAATAAATAGTGCTGCTTTCTAATCAAGCAAACAGGAAATATGTGTTACAAAAAGCCCAGTACATGAAATGTTACTTTTTCAGGGTGTTCAGGTAAACATATTGCCCTTCAAAAAAAATGAAAACATATGGGTACAATATTTAAAAAAAGACCATATAAGCTGAGAATAATGGTATTTTAAGAGCTCTAGAAAAGATGTATTTTCGAAATGACACCCCAAACAGCACAGAATGTGATGAAAATAAGCCACTTCATTGATTAATTGAGCAATTTCAAAATGGAAAATTCTTGAGTGTGGCACGAGGGGACAACAGCAGTGTTTTCAAACACTCATTCATACCATGTACAAGAGTGCTGGGTTCAAGTACATCTCATTCCGCCTGTGTTATAGCCGAGGTTTGTAGATGATTTGCACTTTTGTAAAAAGCCTTTTGTTCATGGTGCAAAACCATTTTGCATTATCATTTCCCACAGATGTGAGAGTTGTCTCATTCAGTAGTCTGTCACAATTAATCCATCCCACAATTTGTTCATAAAGAGGCATGATAACGTATAATGTTTTGCAGCTTCTCCACTGGGACTACTTATTGAGACATTAAGATGTATTCTGTTTTACGAACACACATGATAGTTTATAATGCAACAACCTATATTGCAACATGCTCAACATGATTTAAGCCATAGGAATAACTGCACAGGGAGAGCTGATGCCTGTTTCTGTGACGATGATTGTAAAACAACTGCAAAAACCAGATGGAATCATCTATTTGAATTTTTTTTTTCAAGGTGTCAGGGGTATGAGGGAGTTTGTGTGTTGTATTCCGATATCTCCCTGAGCCAGCTCCAGTCTGGGCACTTGGAAACAGGAAGACCCCTCTAGCATTTTTGTGAAATTATGGAAAAGGTCAGGCAACTTTCCCATATGGAGCAAAACCTTCTGAATCCACAGACCTGCACCTGGATAAGGTCAACTCACATGCACAAACAGATTTCCAGATCACATCAGAAACATATTAATGACATCAACAGACATCATTACTATTTTTACCTGACAACATAATCAAGCCAGAGCCATGAGATGACATTAGGTAATGTGGAAAAACAAAAATAAAATACAAATTTAATATTGCAAAATATCAGATAAGAACTGAATGGTTACAGCAGTGCTGCTTGACATCTGACATTTCAAAGGCATGTGTTGCTGGCTAGTTTTAGCACGTTGGTCAACCTCAGTCCAACACTTATATCTAATAGTCAAGCATATAACTCACAAAAAAGGTTTTGCTATTTGCCACATTTGCCACCTAAAAACCTTTCTTATCTAAAGGCTTATGCTTATTAAATGTTTTGTAGACAAAGGTGTCAGTGAATGTCATCCTAACATAACATAAAAACAAAAACAAGCGTCCTAGGTGATTACCTCATGAAGTTGGCTAAAGGATATCCCAGAGTGTGCAGTTCTGAAATCTAGGTTACTTTGAAGAAGCTAAAATATAAAATAGTTTTGATGTGTTTAATATTTGTGGTCGCTATATAATACCCATATTATACAGAACAAAGAAAAAAAAATGGAAGAAAAAAAAACCTTGGCAGATCTCCTAAGAACTCATTAGATAACAGTAGGCCTATACCACAGGTCTGTTGAAAGCTTGATTCTGATTGGTTGATAGACGTTCTAAGGTGTGCAATTAATTTTCAATAAACGCAAAGCTAAGAAGCAGTTCCAGGTCTTGACAACTTAACGGTTCCATATCACTTCACCAAATTTCAAAGAGCTGTACAGGCTACCAGAGCAGAATAACAAAATAAAACGAAAGTCATTCGGATAAAAATGAAATAATTTCTTTAATATTCTAAATGTATTTAAGTTTCTGTGGTAAGAACCCCTGCGGTCTCTCTTTCGACATAGGTCCTACATTTGCACACACAGACACTCGCGAGCAACACACAGAACCGTGATGTCAATGCACCCCTGCGACTTAATCAATACAATAGTTATATTATCCAAAATATATTTTAATATCTGTGGAAAGCGCGCTCTCTCTCTCTCTCTCTCTCACCCACACTCTCACACACGGGTTCTGTTCTTGCAATGCTCTACACAGGCTGCAATGTCATGCGTTATTCACTCCTCACGCGCAGTTCAAGGGAGATTCGACTTGCAACTAAATTCAATACAGGTGACATGAGAGGAATATTTCAATACTCTAATAAGCGTAAATATGCATAGCACACAAATTTTGAATAAAAAAAGAGACAATATATTATATTAAACAATTTATCGATACTTTTCAGTTATTTAACTATTTATAAATACATATATAATAAAAAATTATCTCACTTTATCCACCATCTTGGATTTATTTTTCCACCGGGATCATCAATTTCTCATTCATAATTTCACTTATGTTGTATCAGAGAGTAGGCCCTATTTAGCAGGGACGGGCCACTTCTATTAAAATTTCGCCCAACAAGGAGCACGCGTACAATGGTCAATGTATGTAGAAAGCAAGTCCTGCCTTACAGGTAAAAGAGCTAATCACCTTTTAGATACAGACATCACCTGTCAATCAACTCAAGAACGTGCATCCTATTTAAGTAGATAGGAGCTGCACTAGCATGAATGGAAATAGCCTCACGAGAGCGTTCCAAAATGACCGACAGTGGACTGACTTGCTAGAAAGATTTGGTTGTATTCTTGTTCATTTTGTAAATAATTTTTGATAAAAACGCCTGCTAAATTAATAAATGTACATGTAAATCACTGTGCAATATGGGATCACCTACCCAGGGAAGGATAAGATTATACATTCTAATAATTTGACCAAAATAGAGGTATCTTAGTAGACAGCATATTTAAGATACCTACCTTTTGGCACAGCCTTTCACCTTGGGAGTGCACCTATGATGCCTTAAAATGCTGCCTTCGGAGGAAGCTTACTTTTACGGATTAAAACCAGAAAAATCTTGATAAAAAATTCTGAAAGATGTCTTGAGGTGTGGTAACCATGATATAAGCAGAATAATTAACTCCTGCCCATTGATTTATTGAAAAATAATGCAAAACCGTGGTGTGTAAAACAGTTTCCGTTGTAGCCGCATTACCACTTTGGGGTATGCATTATTTTCCAACATTTCAACGGTCCGTACTCAGTTATTCTTTACATGACCACATATGTACTTCCAGCGCTGGGTAAAACCTTTTTTATGCCTAATAAATGCCTTTCCAAAGCTGTGGAAATCAGAATTTTTTGCAACCTTACATAAACTGATACATTCCACTACATTTTTATCAATATTTAATTAACACAACTGGCTGCAGTTTTTGGGAAGCTGCAACCTCATTACAGTGGAATCTGATAAATCCATGGAGCATTCCCCAGCAATAACAATACTGAATTGGTGTGGCTGGCCCCTGCTGGATTTATCAGTAGGTGGTTGTTAAAATTCATTCTATCATTACCAGTCAATGTCCACCCACAATGATACATGTGTGAAGCACATCCTTTTTAATCCTGGCCTTTATACAGCTCTCAAACACAATATGTGAAGAAGCAAAAACCAATAAAAAAAAGTGTGAAATGCTAATCATAAAGCAATTTTATATTTTTTATTTTTTAGATGTTCAATAGAGTGATATTCAAAAAACATATGCTGGGCATTAACTAACAGGCTGAAGCTGACAAATTGCTTATAAAAATAGATCAATACACATATCATATTTTGAGGATTTGACCAACTAAATTTATGAAATACCATACAGAAAAATAAGAAACACATATACATTTTATAATGGAGCATAACTGATTTCTGGAAAATGTTTGAGAATGAGGTGTTCACTTACAGCATGACATAACCTGTGTCTGCATGACACATTGTCACATCTCTATCTTTACAAAATACGAAATACTTTACAAACACTCTACAGCAAAAATCTTATTTCATGCTACTTTCTCAGGGGCAGGGAAAATTACACCCTGCTTCTATAGATTTTTGGCGTGGCTCGAATACACAAATTTCCTTAAAATCTTGGGTATGGTAACCCCCCCTCCCCCCATCCCCATGTCTAACCCTGTCTGAGAAGATTCTACAGGAGACGCATGCACAATATTGTCCCACCACCATCATGTCCAGCAAGGTGTTCAGAAGGAACGTGGACTGCTACCACTGATGAAAATAGAGACATGCAGGATTCATTTTGGAGTTACTTGAATGTTCTGCAATAAAATTAAGTCAAGGATTTTGTCAACAACCTGTTCCGTAACAGATCTTCTAGTTCCATAGTAACAGGACACGCAGCACAAGAAATACCCCTACTGTTACATATAATCCCCTATAATTAGTACAAGCCAAGATAATTGTGTGAGAAAAATAATACAACTCCTACAAAACACACACTCATCACATCTTTCACAGGAAAATGTAAAAAACTATTTAACACCTCATTACATAATATATGACTACACCCAGACAGAGCTGAAATTAAAGTAACAAATGTATTTAATTTTTGCAGCAAATAGGTTTCCTCACATGATGATTCTTCTCTAGATATTTGGATGAATCTGAGTCTAGCACAACCCATTTCTGCTTATGCTGATTACAAACTGAACCCAAGTTCGACTACTGTAAATCTTTTTGTGCACTAAAAAAATAAAAATGCAGTAACTACAGTAACATTGAAACTGCGAAAAACAGCTTCAAATGTTTTTGAATGAAAAGCTTAAATGTGGATTATAAAATAGTCTGGTTTTCTCAAAATGTAAACTGAGCCAAATCTGTCTGTCACTGGTTCTATATAAACCTGCAATATCAACCATCACGGGTCGGCTGTGGCTCAGGAGGTAGGTGGTTTAGCTGCCAATCGCATGGTTGGTGGTTCGATTCCCGGCCCACACGACTCCACATGCCAAAGTGTCCTTGGGCAAGACACTGAACACCAAGTTGCTCCCAATGGCAGGCTAGAGCCTTGCATGAGTGGTGTATGAGTGGGAATGTGTGTGTGAACGGGTGATTGGGACACAGTCTAAAGCGCTTTGGTAACCTTTAAGGTTAAAAAAAAAGGCTATACAAGTGCAGACCGATTTTCATGCTTGGTCATCATGATTTTCAACCCTGGTATAATTTCAACCCAGTACAATCCCAAATTTTTCAAATTTGAAAAAGTTGGGACAGTATGGAACATGCTAATAAAAACGTAATGTTTCTATTAGCATTATTTGATGTTTTACCTTGTGAACAGATTTTATTTTTCTTAACTGAAAAAGTGAGATGACTGCAACATGATGCCAAAAAATTGAGACAGTCGGGTGTTTATCACTGTGTAACATCACCATTTTTTCTAATTGATTCTTATTAAGTGTATGGGCAATGAAGACACAAGATTGTTAAGTTTAGCAAGCAAAATCCCAGGCTGCACAATTAGACAGGCCTTCATTGTTGTGTTTTGCTCTTCATAATGAGCCACACATTCTCAGTTGGAGACAGGTCAGGTCAATCTAGCACCTTCACTCTCTGCTTAAGCAGCCATTCACTTGTAATCTGGGCAGTATGTGGTTCGGCATTGTCCTTCTGGGAAACCACTTCTGAATGCAGTTGATCTCCGATCCCTAAAATGTCACTGTCTTAAAAAACTTTGTTAGTCTGTAATGGATACCATAACATTGGTTGGGGAATAATTCAGTAAACCATTATTTACAAAAAGTTAGTCAGTCAAAACCATTTGCACTTGTATCCAGAGATTCAATTTAAGGCTTTACTAAGCAAAGCAAAAGCCATAGATTAACACTGGCCACAAGCACCGCTGAGTTATCTCGGTTTCATCTGAGATGGATAGTAGAATAGTGGAATCGTGTTTTGTGGCTGATGCAGTGCAGGGTGTTCAGCCACTCTGGGGCCCGAGTGATAGGGAGCCAGCGACGGCTACACAAAAGGTAATGATTGAAATGACCTTGGGCACAACGGCCGATGAAAACGACAGTGGGGGAACCGGAAAATGCAATGACAATAATTTGGTTATTTTTATTTAATTGCATATTTTTTACATTCATGGAAGAAATTTTTCTTTCTCTGAAATTTTTCACAGACCCCCTAGATCCCATTCACGGTCCCTTGGGGGTCCCCAAAACACAGTTTAAAATCTCCTGGTTTAAGAGACCTAATTTAATTACTGCATTTTTTCCTTTGCACGGCAGTATTCTATCATCCTAATGCCTAGCATTTACCATAAAGCAGTGGTCATTAGCATTAGTCCTTAATCACACACAACGCCAAATATAGATGTGGGACAAGATACATTAAAGGTTGGATCTTGGTGTGGTTTAGACTCACCTGCCCCAAAGGTTTGGGGATGAGGTCTGAGAGCGAAGTGGTGCCCTCCTAGAGAGCGGCCGGAGGCTTCAAGGCGGTCCTGGGAAAGGAGCTGCATGCTGAGGCTCAAGAGGAGCTCTCCGCCTCTCACGGCAGGGCCTCTGTCAGTCAGCGCTGGCCCCCTGCAGCCCACAGAGTTGCCAGGACACAGTAAAGAGAACACACAGGTGAGTGTAAGGGAGAGGAAGCATCTCTGCGTGGGGGCTTAGATATAATACTGTATAATGTTCTCAAAGGAAAACAACTTGATGGACAAATGGGCCATACTTGAGGACATTTCAGAGAGTGTTTTGTTTTCTTTGAAATTGACATTTTTGAGTGATGCAATAGTGGGAAATTATACAGAGAAATTCTGTTGAAAATATATATATATATATATTTTTTTAGTTGAAGCAAAATAAGGTAATTTTCTAATAATGCAAGATTTATGAGCTTCTTTGTTCTTGTGTAGATTATGGTATGTACAGGTATTAATCATTAAGTGTCATGTGCCTGTAGTTGTTTAAAAAAATATCAGGAATGAAATACCATACTTTGATAACAAAATAACAACAGTAGCATGTTTGAAGTGTATTTTCCATGCAGCCATGTGTAAAGTAGCAGTGCATGTCGCATTTAATCAGTTAGCACTCCTTTAACAACCTGATGTTGTCTTGGAAATCAGCCTGAACTGTGAAAGTGTTTATTAATTTAAGCTGCATTACCATTTCTAATGCAAACAATGCCACATGGTTTGTTATGAACATCTGCACCATGCATCCAAATTTGTTTTGATTGTGAACAGAGTGTAGCGAACAGCTTACAAAAATTCCATAAATCCTGGCAGGAGGTAGAGGTGTTTCCATGACTGTGACACTTTTGTGAAGTGTTCCAAAATAAAAGCACATTTTCCAAGGGAACAAATATAAAGGTCGAGCATAAAAAATAAATAAAAAAAAAAGTTATACTTTTTTAGCCAACACCAGCACCTATAATGTGCCATACTCCAGTGAAAAGGCTTACAGTTATCAACAAAACCATTTATACATAAATGATTTAATAGAACCTCAACAGAAACTAATGAACTAATTAAGTGTATTGAGTCTGGAGATATTCACATTGTGTAGATGTGTGTGCATGTGAGATTAATCACAAGTCAAAGCAGAACCCACCTAAGCCTGGGGAAGAGTGCAGAGGAACTGTTGGAACTCAGCTGGATGCCACTTCCTGGACTATTAGTCATCAGACAATAGGTGCCAGTTATAATAACAGAAAGAAGAAAGAGACAGGATAAATGAGTTATAGTGCACTGGGTATCATTATAGTTACTAACACGTTAGGAATGAAATACATAAATGTTACAGATGAAATCCGAACAATGCTCAGACCTTCTGTCAAATTTCCTGTTTAAATACTGTCCATCTCGTCTAACTATCTCAAAGTTTATTGGCTGGTGAGAAAATTTGTGAGATTTAACAAAATCCATTTTATAAGGACAGCAGTTATCCTGACCTGATGAAAGAAATTGCATGGTGAATTAAAAGTCCCATGGTGGTGAGCTGTCCTGGTGAGTAACAGGCAAACGTGGTGAAAGTGGTGCCACTGGTTTGTACAGGCCTGTTAATATGTGCCTGTCACGTAGACCATTGCATGCACATTCAAGTTCTGTTTGAGCCAACCTGGCACAGCAGAATGAGAAGTAGCTGAATCTATACATGCATTGACACCGTACATGGGTGCGGTTACACTAGTTCTAGATCAGCTAGTTCAAGGCTTAGTCATACTGTACCGTTGCCAAAACAGACACGTTGAGATGCACGTTTTGGACGGATGTTGGCACGTTGAACAACCATATTTTCACAGTGTGACATGTACACGTAAATGAAACTTATCATAAACAATGTTATATTTAAGTTAGGCAATATCTGCGGGTTGATAGTGAAGTATATAGCGAAATTTCAGGCTCATGCATGGCTAGACTGAAGGGGAGGTCAGCTAGTATCATGTCTCTTTTATGAGTGGTACTTGGTGGGATTCTTTAAGATTCCACCATGCAGGGCGAGGCTGCCCACAGAGGAATGTTGTTGCTGTTTTAAGTGACTATTACTGCCTGCTGGCTCTCTTTCAGTCAGGCCTCTATTGCCTGGGGATTCGATTGGATTGGAGCTGTTAAGTCTTGTGTTCCATGAGGCTGGTCCCAGGGGTAAATTGATGGGAGGCAGGACCCTCATTCAGGCCCAGTGGGGGGCTACAATCACAGGCCTGCCCTAGCCTTTGGGCTGCCCTGCTTCCAGCTCAAGAGGCCTCAGCGGGACATGCTCTACTGGTTACACAGCGCAAGTGCCAAAGCAACCCCTTACAAATCTATAGGTTTAGCTAATGAATCAACCATTCATGCATTAATTGAGCATTGTACATCTGGACATTTCATTAATTAGTACATTAAATTAAATATTTTTGTGGATTTGATGGATGTGTTGATATGTTATGAGCAAAAAACACTGCTTCATTCCCACAGGTGGAGCTGCACCAGATGCAGGCCTCCACCCTGACAGTTCCAATCCCACGCTTTTACTGGGGTATGATAAACAGAGCTCTTGACATCCGCATTGTAACTTAAAGCACACATAGAGCTAAAGGAAGAGGTGAGACACAGTGCATCGCCAGCCTTAAAAATCTCAAAAAATAACAACAAATAGTCCACCTAATTCCAATGGGGCTAGCCTGGGTGGTACAGGCCACTTAGGATGACGTTTTGAAGTTTGAAGAGGTGAGGTGAAGGCGAAGTTCTTCATGTCCAGGGTTCAGATTTAGTGGTGGTCCTTACATGTGTGTGTTCATGCTGTTGAAGTTATTGGGCATTAGTTTATGCTTCAAACTTGGTGAAGTTCAAGTTTGTTAGGTCACTATTGACAGATGCCATGCAGTAGCCTTTAGTTGGGTTGCACTAATAATGAAAATAAAACTCAACAGTTAAGCATACTGAACATCCTAATCTATGCCTTTAAAAATTCCTCAGTTAAAGAGTCATCCACTCTTCTAAAATATGTTTTAACAATATAAATAGTCAAAACTTTATGAACTAGCTCCCAGAGATATCCAACTTGGATGCTTAAAAAACAGCTTTGGAGGAGTTCCCATGCTGGGAAACTGTTGCCCTCACAATTTACAATCATTTTAATAATCTTTCTAAAATCATGAGAAACCTTTAGTTCAAATGTGTCTAACCTTTTAATTGATATGGATCAATAAAGTGGCGCTCATTTTATTATCTAATAAGATATTCAAAATACATTCAAAATAATGCAATTCACACAAAACAATTACTTGAATAATTTAATCAATGACACATGTTTTACATTTTCAAAAAAGTAATTTTGATGTTTTTATGAGGCTTTAAGACAAAAATTTCAAAGTGGCGTAAACTTCCAGAGACAAATAATACACATTTAAAAAGTTCTTTAAAAAAAATAAAAAATTAATAATCAGTGAAACTATTTTGTTTGAAAATAGTATTAATATTTAAAACAGTTTCATCCACCAAATCAAAATCAGGTGGTATAACAAACATACAGACAGGATCCCTTTAGACTATTATGATTTAGTGTAATGTTTAAATGATTTTGATATTTTTATGAAAAGGCACATTTTGTTCAGGTCAATTGGAGTACATCAGAAAACTCTCTCTCTCTCTCTATATATATAAATTATGTATATAATTTTTTTTTAATTTTTTTTTTTGAAAAGTCATAAAATCAATTTATTTGTAGAATGCTTCAAAATAAGATTTCTCATTTTTTATTTGTCAATGACAAGAATGCAAAATGAAAAAGTAAAAAAAGTTCACAGTCACACGTATATACAGGCATGTTCCTGCAGTGTTTAACATTCAAGGTGATACTGTGGTTAAACTCTTGAGTGCCTCTTTGCTCGTGCCTCTGTTTTCACAGGTGCATGCTGCTGGTTGTTTTAGGCAGAAGTGGGAACATTAGACTGAGCGATATGAGGAAAGAGGTGGACAGCCCACGTCATCACCTGCCCAGGGTCAGGTCTACTGAAATGAGGCAGAGTGCTCATGTCTAACAAATTTATGCATCCTGATACAACAAGGCTGACACAAGGGCGCAAAGTGATTCCTCCACCCACATTTCTGCATCTTAGTCATAAAAGTCATAAACCAGATTTGTTATCCCATCTCCTGGGGAACATTAAGGAAACTGTGTTGGCCCAGGAGCCATACTGTTCTTCAAAAAGCTTTGAAGAACATGGAAATTAGAGTGCATTTCCTTCAACAATTTTCATGATTCATGTTGCTCTAGGGTGTAATTCAGAAAACAATCAGGAAAATGCTGGTTATCATTTGGTGTTCTGTTCTCTATGAAAGTTGAATTATTTAGGAATTATCCTAAACAGAGAAGGCTTATAATACTGAACTAAATACAAATTGTAATGTCACCTTTATGCTCAAAATAACTTTGTTATAATGGTTAAAATAGACCACAATGCACCATTGATCCCTGGCTTTATATTTACCTTAAATTACAGGTACGTAATGCCATAAAAGGTCCTCATTAACCACTTCAAATTGTCAGAAATAACACAGCATGGCTGCATATCAGGGTGAGTATTTAAGAACTGAGGGCAGAGGGGCACCTGGGTCGCAAGATCGAATCCAGGATGTGCCGAGTGACTCAAGTGAGGCTTCCGAAGCAACCAATTGGCCCAGTTGCTAGGGTGGTTAGAGTCACATTGGGTTAACCTCCTTGTGGTCACTATAATGTGGTTCCCACTCTTGGTGGGGCACGTGGTGAGTTGTGCGTGGTTGCCACGGAGAATAGCGTGAAACCTCTGCGATAACACGCTCAACAAGTCACGTGATAAGATCTGCGGATTGGTGGTCTCAGACTCGGAGGCAACTGAGATTCGTCCTCCACCACCCAGATTGAGGCGAGCCACCATGAGGACTTAGAGCACATTGGGATTTGGGCATCCAAAAATAAAATACATTTTTTTTAATAATTGAGGGCAGAGGATGACAAAAGGTAGGCATCCCTGCAGACACAAGTGCACTGGCGCAACTGTACATGATAAAGATGTGGTCTATCTTGGACATCATTGCTGCTCTAGGGCAAGACAGTAGGATGAGTAAATATGTGCCATCAGATAAGCTCGTCTCTCCTGTTCCTCCACATTACTGACCCCACTACTGGAACCTGAAGCAGTGCATTTAAATTGAGCCCACCTGTTCAAAAAGCACAGCTACCATCCAGCCTCCAATTAAACAGTTTTGTGAATCCCAAACATGGGCGCACATATTTTAACTGGGTACTTTGAAAGATTGTGATTTTGCTTTGTTAAACGTAAAAAACTGAAATTTTGTCTTAAACAAAATTTTGACAACAAAAATATAAGGGCTGTCAAGAAATGTCTAAATGTGAGGCTAATTTTTTGTCCAGTTCAAAACTACTACTTTAGACAAAAAAATCCAATTCACACACACACACACACACACATATGTTTGGTTTCCATGTTTTATGGGGACTTTCCATAGACATAATGGTTTTTATACTGTACAAACTTTATATTCTATCCCCTAAACCTAACCCTCACAGAAAACTTTCTGCATTTTTACATTTTCAAAAAACATAATTTAGAATGATTTATAAGCTGTTTTCCTCATGGGGACCGAAAAAATGTCCCCACAAGGTCAAACATTTCGGGTTTTACTATTCTTATGGGGACATTTGGTCCCCACAAAGTGATAAATACACGCACACACACACACACACACACACACACACACACACACACACACACACACACACACACACACACACAAAACGAATTCTGTGTAACTGAAGCTCTATGATGATCAGTTTATTCATTTATTTTTTTTAATTTCTAAATTGAAAATCATTTTTAGAATTTTTTTCTAGTGTAATTGTCCGGAGACAATAAATAAATAAAAGTCTCATTAAAAGCTGAAATTCTTAAAAAAAACAAAAAACAAAAAAAAAATGTTGCATAAATCAATTGGTTACGTATGTAACCTCCGTTCCCC
Organism: Xyrauchen texanus; assembly: GCF_025860055.1. Taxonomy (NCBI): domain Eukaryota; kingdom Metazoa; phylum Chordata; class Actinopteri; order Cypriniformes; family Catostomidae; genus Xyrauchen; species Xyrauchen texanus. The sequence goes on from NC_068281.1 coordinate 19,179,179, forward strand.
GAGGGAGGGAACGACACGTTGTGTCGGAGAAGCGACACTAGGGGTCTCTCTTGAGCGCCGATATTCACCTCTGACCTATTGAAAAGGGCCAATGAGAGTTGGCAGTCAGTATTTGCATACCCGCCCCGCATCACGGGTATTTAAGCGGGGCAAATCACGGAAGTTTAGTCAGGATTTTTCTGAGGAGCCGGAAATGGTCCGGCCACAACAATGGCTCGGTTCAGCGACATGGCGGAGGAAAGACATAACGTGTCGTTCCTCCCTCGGAAACGGAGGTTACATACGTAACCAAGCGTTCCCCTTCTGTCGCTCTCTCCACGTTGTGTCGGAGAAGCGACACTAGGGGACCCATTCCAATCTTGCCATGCGCCCGTGTGCGTGAACCGCCCGATACAGAGGCGGGCAGGGATTTCATCCAGTGCCGCGCATCGTCTGTACCTGGCTGCACGTACCCTTCCCCAATGCCCCATAAGAACATCGGAATCCTTCTAGTTACCCTGGGAGGGAACAAGGTAATGTTTGCCAACATGGGAGCGGGCCAGCCTGGCTGGGCCTCTTTTCTCTCTATGTTTCTCGCATAGAGCAATCACGGCCGGGGCCCTTACACGCATATAGGGAAGGGGGTCTTACACAGCCCTTGCGGAGACCACACCTGCCCTTTTTCTTGGGGAGGAAAAGTGGTAGACACGTCACACGGCCGTCTTAGGGCTCATGTGGAAAGTATGGTGCGGTGGTAGATCCAGCCTCGAAAGGGGGGAGTTGCTACAGCACGGTGACCGGGGCAGCTGTAACTACCTAAGGGAGACACGGGGGTCCGCTCGTAAGGGGACAGAACCGTGGAATTACACACAGGGGGAGTCCGAGCAGGAGGCCTTACCTGTGGAGCACCTATACCAGTACAGGGTAGCCATCAGGGTACCCGCAGTGGCTTGTGTCGGCGAGTTCCTCCGCTGAACTGCGGACCCGGAGGGCTGGGGGGGAATTGACCAGGGTCCCGACTCGGAGTGGGGCGCCCTGGGAAGAAGGCGCACTACTTTACCTTGACGTCAGGAAAAGGGTGCTGGGCGCAAGCGATCCACCCGGCCGGTCGGTCTACGTGTTACCGAGTTCTACGGGCTCGGACCTGACAAAACACGAGACGCAACCGACTCAACGCGGAGGTTGTAAAACCTTGCGAAGGTGTTGGGTGTTGCCCAACCCGCGGCTCTACAGATGTCTGCTAGGGAGGTGCCCTTGGCCAGTGCCCACGAGGACGCAACACCCCTTGTTGAGTGAGCTCGGACCCGCAAGGGTAGGGGCACGGCCTGGGTGTGATAAGCTAGCGTGATGGCGTCGACAACCCAGTGGGCGAGCCTCTGTTTGGAGACGGCATTCCCTTTCTGCCGTCCCCCAAAGCAGACAAAGAGCTGCTTAGAGCGTCTGGTGCTCTGTGTGCGGTCCAGGTAAATGCGCAGGGTGCGCACTGGACATAGCAACCAAAGGGCTGGGTCTGCCTCCTCCCGGGGCAGCGCTTGCAGGTTCACTACCTGATCTCGGAAGGGTGTGGTAGGAACCTTGGGCACATAGCACGGTCGCGGTCTTAGGATCACAGACGTATCTGCCGGACCGAACTCCAGGCAAGTGTCGCTGACAGAGAATGCTTGCAGGTCCCCGACCCTCTTGATAGAGGCGAGCGCGATCAGCAAGGCCGTCTTAAGAGAGAGGGCCCTGAGTCCAATGGATTCAACCTCCGGGCGCCTCTTAAGAACCTGAGGATCAGGTTGTGCTTACCCAAAGACTTGCCGTCTACAGGATCGTGGTGGGCGGCAATGGCGGCAACATACACCTTGAGGGTGGTCGGGGACAGCCTCCTGTCCAGCCTCTCCTGTAGGAACAGGAGCACTGACCCGATCGCGCATCTCTGCGGGTCTTCAGTTCGGGAAGAACACCAATCTGCGAACAAATGCCACTTCAGAGCGTAAAGGTGCCTGGTAGAGGGGGCTCTGGCTTGGTTGATTGTATTCACAACGGTCGCCGGTAAGCCAGCTAGCTCTTCCGCATCCTGTCCAGGGACCAGACGTGGAGGTTCCAGAGGTCTGGGCGTGGGTGCCAGAGCGTGCCCCGTCCCTGAGAGAGGAGGTCCTTTCTCAGGGGAATTCGTCAGGGAGGAGCTGTCGCGAGAAGCCTGAGTTCTGAGAACCAAGTACGAGTGGGCCAGTAGGGGGCCACTAACGTGACTTGCTCCTCGTCTTCCCTGACCTTGCACAGCACTGTGCAAGAAGGCTCACTGGGGGAAATGCGTACTTGCGCAGCCCCGAGGGCCAGCTGTGTGCCAGCGCGTCTGTCCCGAGGGGGGCCTCTGTTAGGGCGTACCAGACGGGCAGTGGGAGGTTTCCTGGGAGGCAAACAGGTCTACCTGGGCCTTGCCAAACCATTCCCAAATCAGCTGGACCGACTGGGGGTGAAGCCTCCACTCCCCGCCGGGCAGGCATTGTCGTGATAGCGCGTCCGCTACGACGTTGAGCTTGCTGGGGATGTGAGTGGCACGCAGCAACTTGAGTCCATAGGAGGAGACGGCGGGCGAGTTGCGACATGTGGCTTGAAGGAAGCGAGGCAGTCCAGCACCGACTGAGCACGCTCGCTTGTGAGACGTGCTGTCATTGAGACTGAGTCTAACTCCAACCCGAGAAAAGAGATGCTCTGAACCGGAGTGAGCTTGCTCTTTTCCCAGTTGACCTGAAGCCCCAAGCGGCTGAGGTGCCGAAGCACCTGGTCTCTGTGTGCGCATAGTAACTCTCGAGAGTGTGCTAGGATGAGCCAGTCGTCAAGGCAGTTGAGAATGCGGATGCCGGCTACTCGTAGCGGGGCAAGGGCCGCCTCTGCGACCTTCGTGAAGACGCGAGGGACAGAGACAGGCCGAAGGGGAGGACTTTGTACTGAAACGCCTGGCCATCGAGCCGAACCGTCAGGCGGGTTGGTGTGCGTGGCAGAATTGAGGCGTGGAAGTACGGCGTCCTTCAGGTCTACCGCTGCGAACCAATCTAGATGCTGAACACCAGCCAGAATATTCGTGAGCATCTTGAGCGGGAGTTTTAACAAGGCCCGATTGAAAACTTCGCAGGTCCAGGATTGGACATAAGCGCCGCCTTTCTTGGGTACAATGAAGTAAGGGCTGTAGGAACCCTTCCTCATTTCGGTTGGAGGGACGGGCTCTACACGCCCTTGGCTAAGAGGGTCGCGATTTCGCGTGCGCAGGGAACTGGCATGCTCGCCGTGTACTGCGGAAGCGGACGCCCTGAAGGGGCGGAGCCGGGCAAACTGAATTGTGTAACCGAGTCGAATGGTCCGGTGCAGCCAGCGTGATGCGTTGGGAAGCGAAAGCCACGCTTCCCAGCTCTGCACTAGGGGCACCAAAGGGACGCAGTATTTTGGACGTACCGGCGGGCCTCGCAGCGGGCGGAACAGGTAATGCAGCGTCGGGCGGCTTCGTTGCGGCCTGAGGCTGAGGTGCTGAGAATAGACTCAAAGCACTTACCTTGCTCCGGCGCCCGGCAGGGGCGGGTTTGTGACTGAGGAGGAGGTCTGATGTTGGCGTCCTCTGGACTCGTCTGAACCGGCCGGCGGGGACAGTCGTGGGCAGGCGGAAGGCGGGATCGCCGCGTCCGGTGTACCGGGACTGTCGTAATCTGAAAGCACATTGCCGTGAGAACGGCATTTGCGGGCCAGATGACCCAGAGGCAAAGGAAATAGCTCTTTTATTGAGAATCGCGGGTACCACAGCCCCGTCAGGGGTGTGGCAAATGAAAAACAAAGGATTCTCCACCCGGCCCTTCACCGGGGATGGAGCGGTCTTACCACCTCCGGAGCTAACGTCTTCGGCTCTGGGTCGACTGTCTCAGGAACGCTTGGGAGCCTTCCGGGTCCTAGAGGGGGTTTGTGAGACAGGGGGCGTACGCCGCCTGCGGGGTGCTCGACGCTGCCGCTGAGAGCTGGGCCCGGGTTGGGGCGGAGCAGGAGCTGGTTTCTTCACCGCAGGGGGACGCCCTCGGCGAGCAGACGGGGCAGGGGCCGTAGCGGCAGCTGTGCGGCAGGGCATGATATGAGAGATGGCCTCCGTCTGCTTCTTCACCGCGGAGAACTGTTGGGCGAAGTCCTCGATGGTGTCGCCGAAAAGGCCAATCTGGGAGACAGGTGCGTCCAGGAAGCGGTTCTTGTCAGCCTCACGCATCTCGACCAGATTGAGCCAGAGATGGCGTTTCTGGACCACTAGGGTGGCCATCGCCTGTCCGAGTGCCTGCGCTGTGGCCTTCGACGCTCTCAGGGCGAGGTCGGTCGCTGAGCGCAGTTCCTGCAGCACATCAGGATCAGGTCCACCCCCGTGCATGCTTCTGAGTGCTTTGGCCTGGTGGACTTGCAGGAGGGCCATCGCATGCAGGGCGGAGGCAGCGCGTCCAGCCGCACTGTAGGCCTTCGCGTTGAGCGAGGATGTTGTCCTACAGGGCTTGGATGGGAGTACGGGGCGGCCACGCCAGGAGGTAGGGCTACCGGGGCATAGATGGTACGCAACTGCCCTATCGACCAGGGTAGGGCTGGGATAAACAATTATTTTTTAAACGATTAATCTAGCGATTATTTTTTCGATGCATCGATTAATCTAACGATTCATTTTTTTCAGTCCGATTCGATTTCAATTCGATTAATCGACTTGTGACAACACCGGTAATACCTGTTTCATCGGGGGTAGGGGTGTATAAAATGTAAAAAAAAAAAAACATTTGCCGGGAGTTTGATTGACTGGCGATCTGATCAATCAATCATAATACGCCATTTTTGTCCGACAAAGTAGTCAGGAGAGAGAAGATTAACGTCGGTGGATTTGAATTTGAATAATGGATTGTAGGCTACTGTACTGACATCTTTCCACAGTTAAAACAACAGTCCTTCTGATGTAGGCTACATTCATGTTTAGCCTATTTGATGCTATAAATTAACCAAGGAAAAGATGATCGGTTCACGAGCAGCTTTAACTGAGGCAATCTGTCACGACAAATTAAAGAGCCACAAAATAGCAGGCCTATTTATGGTTTAATTTTCTTTGAATGACCAAATTTGAAAGTTGAGACTTTATTAAATGTTACCTGCTTGGTCCTGTCTGTCAGCGCGTTGTCAGTGTCCTCTATGTATTTTTCACGACATTCATAGCTATAAGCGCATTATTAATAGCTATAGCTGAAAACTTTAGGTGTCGAACAACGTATTATAGCCTACTCCAACATCGAGTGCAAAGTGGGGAGTTGAAAAAAACTTACGGTGCTCTGTCATCTGCGGCTGCTCCCGGGTGGCGCTAGAATGGAAGGCCATCTCCATTTTGCAAAGATGACATATCACGGAATTTTTTCCTTTTAAATTAAATAATTCCCATACTTTAGAGGAACGACTGCATGCCGCCTTGCACTTCTGATAGTCTGAGGAGCCACTCGTGTTGGCGCCGGCCATCTTTGTTTTGGGTCTGACAATTCTATGCGCATATTTTGCGTCGACGTCATCCCAGCCCTAGTGCTGGTGCATTGCCGTGGTGCTAGAATGGAAAGCCATCTCCATTTTGCAAAGACGACATATCACATAATTTTTTCCTTTTAAATTAAAGAATTCCCACACTTTAGATGAACGAGTGCGTGCCGCCTTGCACTTCTGGTAGTCTGAGGAGCCACTCGTTTTGCTTCTACTCTCCGGCGCCACCATCTTTGTTTTGGTCTGACGAATCGATGCGCATATTTTGCGTCAACGTATTTTTTGCGTCGACGTCATCGATTACGTCGACGCGTCGTCCCAGCCCTAGACCTGGGGAATCGGCCCGTATCCGTGGCGCTCTCCGCCGTCGAGGGTGGTGAGAGTGGAGCGGGTGGCACCTAGACGAGCGGAGGGCAGGGCTCTCCACGTAGACGTCAGCTCGTCATGCACCTCCGGAAAAAACGGGACCGGGGGGATGCGAGGCCGCGACGGCGCTGCCCCAGGAACCAGTCATCCAACCGTGCAGGCTGTGGGGAGGATGCAGGGTTCCAATCCAACCCCACGCTCACGGCGGCCCGGGAAAGCATGTCAGACATCTGAGCGTCGGCCTCAGCCTGGGCCTGCTGGCCCGAAGGCGGCAGTCCAGGGGAGTCCTCGGCATCAGACATCACACTCTCCGATGCAGCGGCAAGCTCATCTGCTTTGGGCTCGGGAGGATAGACAGCTGGGCCGTGAGGCGAGCCACTATCGCCGTGAGCATAGACGGGGACCAGCGAGCGTGCCGGGGAACAGGCTTTATTTCGCGGGGGGCTACCCGGCGAAACTACACCCGCTGCCGCCCCCAAATCGCCCCCAGCGCCAACCACATCGTCCTCAATCCCGTGGGAAGAAGGAGCAATGCGGGGTGCAGCTGGGGTGACTTGCTCTCTGTTGAAAGCAAGCCGCGACCGCAACGTGGTCATGGTCATGTTCTTGCAGTGAGAACATGAGCCATCCACAAACGCCGCCTCGGTGTGATCGCGGCCCAAACACACGAGACAGCGCCTGTGGCCGTCTGAAGTGGAGAGCACTCTACCGCATCCAGGAACAACACAGGGGCGGAAGGGCATCTTAAAAAAGACGCGTCCTGAAAAGGACGTTCAACGCCACTGTGTTTTGCTCTTTTAGAGAAATTACTCTTTTAATAGAAACTGCTCTTTTAAATACACAATGTGTGTGTGTGTCTGTGCTGTCGAAGCACTCAGGGGCAACAATGCACGTCGTGCAATGCTTGAAGGAGAAAGCCGCTGTTGTGCACCGTCAAGATCCAACAGCATGCAGATCGTCAGAGGAAACAGGAACGTTTGAGTGGTGTGTAACTCGCAGCAAACTGCAGACAGACCATCGGCTCCAAAGAAATTTTCTGACTAAACTTCCGTATTTGCCCCGCTTAAATACCCGTATGCGGGGGCGGGGTATGCAAATACTGACTGCCAACTCTCATTGGCCCTTTTCAATAGGTCAGAGGTGAATATCGCCGCTCAAGAGAGACCCCTAGTGTCGCTTCTCCGACACAACGTGGAGAGAGCGACAGAAGGGGAAAGTTCAATAACTACTATATTTTATTATTAGATTACAGTGAGGACCCTAAAAATAATAAATCTTGAAATGTATGTCTTAACACATTCAGTTACTTTTTAAGGAAACAAACAAACAAACAGATTTATCTATTTGCGATTCTTTATACTTGTTTCACTCAAGCTTCTCCACAATAATTCAATGTTCTTTCCACTTTCATCCCATTAAATATCTCAGCCAATCAAACAAATATTAAATTAAAAGCAGTTAAAACAACAAGTTCTAGATTTCTCAAACAGCTTTTTTTTTTTAGAGAGGAAGCTACTTAGTGATTCTGTTTTTCAAGTATTGACTGGTTTTAGTTCAAAATGTTTCTAATATTGGCAATTGAATTATTTTTTTTTAAATGTAAGCGTTCTAGCTGGGAGACTAGCATCTGTACATCATCGCACCATTAGCTGGGTAATTCCTAGCCAATCACATGTAAGCCAATGGGTGAATGAGTCACAGTGTAAAGCGTTTGCATACCGTTAAGGTTAAAAAGGCGCTATATAAGTGCAGACCATTTACCATATAAGTCTGCATGCTGTTTCAGTGTGCTAACACGGCAACCTCCACCACCAGTTGGGGTAGGCTCCTCGCCCCTGCCTCCTATCTCCGGCAGGATATGACGTTTCCGAGTACAACTACTTCGGACCACCTTACTTTTCTGTTTTATATTCATCAAATAAATGTCATCTTAAATTTCACTCAAGTCTGCAAGTCTTCCTGATAGAATGACATTCATGCAAAGTTGTATGCAGTCCCATAAAATAAAGGTTACTATAAATAAGCTTCTGCAAACTAAGTTGTACTTGGCACATTCTACATTTCGCCGCAGTTTCCTGGTAAAAATAACATCAGAGGAGCTCCAACAACTGTGAGTTTTATTCACTTTCACATAAGTGAATAAAACGCATACGAGTACAATGGCTATTTATGACATTATAAACACTTATTTTTCACACTATTACACACACATTGCTATGGCATGATATCAACACACTTTTACTATAATGCATCATTTGAAAAACTATACATTTTAAAGCTTGTTTTACAGACCCACCTATATTATTATTTATTGCAGCATGATAATTAGTTACCGCGGTAGCTCACCTAATAGAGTTTTGAACTTTGGACTCAGAAGTCAAGCATGCAAGCTTAAGTGTCATAGAAGATATACATGAACATGAAACAACGTGGTTGCATCAGAAAATGTGCTTTTCATGTAGAATTTGCTTTTAAAACACTGTCTATTCAGTTAGGTATAGGCATTGGTTTAGGTTAATAATTTTTACTCATTTCTCTTTGAGGACACTACTGAAGTTTAGGCTTGAGTTTTAGGCTAGGGAGGTACGTTTTACTCATTAAAGCCTCCATCTAAAATTCACCTTACAATCCTTGTGTAATTGCAGCATAATTTAACTTGCACTGGGAAACTGCAGCCACACGTGTAATACAGCACGTAATTTTGGTTTGTAAAAATGTTACCTTGGTCACGTAAAGGTCATGAGATCAAGCTAGTTGTGTCACATGCTATACAAGATAAAAGAAACACACTTTTGGTCTAGTGTTGTTCAAGAGGTACTTACTGATGAGGCTGTGGGGGTATACCTAAAAAAGGAAGGGAGGTTGGGAGGCTATGTATTTCACATTGAAGTATTATGTGAGAACAAATCTTATGTGAGCTAAAGCCCTGCGTGTAGAGAACTGTTTTACTGCCCACTGTATGATCTGGATGAAAGCTTGGTCCCCTGCTAAGAGAATGAGATTCTGATCTTTAACTCCACAATCAGCACCCATCAGTTCCCACTAATTATAGAGAACAGCCATACCACTCACTCCAGCAGTGACATTCTCAGATCAGGACCTCCATCATGTTGGACACATATGTTTCCCCCTACAGTCATCTAGGGATTGTCCTTTTCTCACTGCAATTCATCATTATTTTAGTTGAGGTGTAATTTTCCTTTATTCATTTTGTATAATGTTTTGTAATCCATGGTATTACAACACTGTTGATTTAAATGTTAAATACACATCTAGAGCAATGTAAACAGAGGCATTTTTTCCTGCAGTTACCTGGTGTAAATAGAACAGAACATATGGATGTGTACAACAGGAAATGTGAAAAGGTTTAGGATACAAAATTCTTCTTTGAAAATTATAAACACACTGTATGTTAGCAAATTTACCAATACTTGCTATGAATACAACAAGCACTGTCATCTGATCACCACTGCAAATACTGTAATTCCAGAAAAATCTTTCAGAACAGGAATTACAATGTATTTTAGCTGTTGATGAAGTGTTGTAAAACTGGATAGATTATGATTCCAAACTGCACCTTCATCTGAGGTTAAACCATTGGTTTAAAAGCTTGTCCGCATGTTTGTGTTGAATCTGACCCAATACAAACAGCAGTCTTTGATGTCACTAGGTTCTAGGGCTCTTTTGGCATGGAGACTGACAATGTGCTCTGATTTTTAACAGCACAGATGGTGAGACGGAAGTCCAGGAAGCAAGGGCAAGTAAAGGAGGGGCTCAGGATTGCTGATGGTTTAATGAAGTCTAAAGGTCTTCCACAAAGCGGAAAAGGAGGCTCTGCAAGCTTTCATGGATGGACAATACAACAGCCTCACCCGATTTGTAGCAGTGAAGCCTGGGAAAGACTTATTTTCTGCAGTTAAACGCAATGAGAGATAAATTGGAGGAAACCTCTTTATGATCAAATGTAATCAATGGCTCAATTAAATAAAAGCAAATAATCAAACTAACTTCTGAATAAAATCCTTAAATACTGTTGACTAATGACTTCTTAATACCTCTAAATAATGAAATTGTGCTCTCAGTGTTCTACTGACCTCTGGACTCCTCTTACCTCCCTCTTAACAAAAGGTTCCAAACAGTGCACATATTTGAAGATCAATTAGCCCTGAACAGATCTTGAATAATGTATGGTGATGAGAATAGTTTTAGTCTAAGCTTAGCTGTTCAGCAGCAGAATACATACTGGTCATAGAACAACTGTTCTAGTATCTCGTTCCAAAAAAATGAGTGAGGAGGTCCATTTACAAAATTTACCGTACAGAAATACAGATGCCAAAAAGTTGATAACTTTTTTGTTGTTGTTTTCTTGCACAGGTACTGCCCAAGTACAAAGATACTTCACAACACTAGAACAAGGAATTGTTTTAACCATTCCGGTATCAAGCACAATCACATTAATTAAGTACTGGCCAATCATAAGGGCCTCTGCTTTCTGATCTACTTCAGATCATAGCGTCAGGGGAGACAGAATGAAGTTTGGGGATTTCTATTTTTCCAGGAAATTTGTGACAAATTTAGGCAATTGCCTGTCTACCTTCCTCCTTTCCCACCTTTCACACTCTATTCACATCAAACAGTCCTGGATATGGGAAAAAGGGGAAAAGGGTGACAGGGAAAACCCCAGCGCCTCTGTCCCCCCTACATGGAGCCACGAAAGCCCTGGTGAGGGATGCGGGGGTTCAGGCCATGACCACTAACAGGCCCACTGCTGCAAGACTGTGTAGGACTAAGTTAAGGATCTGGCAGTTAACTGATAGAGACATGGCACACGGAAGTGTACTGGTTCCCCTAGCGGACACAGAGGAAGCACCTCATGCCCCAATGCATATTAAAGTCAATTATGAAGAGCTTGAATGTGGGCCAGTCTGGCCCCTGTTACTGTTCAGTTACAGAGACCCATCATTTGAGATGGAAAATGTACAAAGTTCATCATGTTGTTCATGTTCATAAGTAATGGAATATAATGCAGAATAGGCAAACTACATACATTGGCATACATATGCTACATTCTTCCCGATACATTTGTAATATATATGCAAAAATCTGTGAAATTCATTATCACAATTTTAAGCCTTATCTAACTACAGGTAAAGCTAACAGAATGGCACTATGGCAACATAGCAAAGATGATAGAAGTTCCCTCACATTCAGATCATTATTATTGCTATGATTTACATTGTGGGAACCTCAGCTAGCACAAGATGGACAGAAAGATGGGTGAAATTCCAAGGATGAGTCACAGTCATTTCAGCTGCACTCACACAACCCATAAGCTGTGTGTAGTATCAACCCCTGTCATCTGTTCATTGCTGACAGACAGAAATTTCTTTGGGCAAAATTCTCATGTAAAACAACACACTAAAGTTGTAGCAGAACACTGGGGAAAACATGATTGGACTTGAGAGAGTTGCTCATAAAATAATTTTCAGAGCCATTGATACGTGTCACAGTATGTCAAATGCAGACCTCTACAAATGCGTCCCAGCTGTGCAAACCTGATAAGATCTACCTGTGAGTCATCTCCATCATTCCCACTGTATGCAAACTGATCTTTGAAAGTTAATATAAGATTAAGAAATCCAGTTCTACACCACATTAGTGGACCCATCAATCAAATTTCCAACATGGGCCACAATTGACTTTAGGAGACATTGGTCAATATTTGCTTTTATTAGTTTTTCAGTTGCTATGATAGGACCTCAGATAAGCGTACAAAATTATTTGCCAATGACCTGACAGCATATTTATACAAAGAGCACAAAAAGTGTAAGGAACAAGTAAACACTTGAAAAACACATTAGCACCTTAAAATTCACATACACTAAAATTCTCTAAAGGGTATTTCAAATGAAAAGAATGAAATGTCTGACAATTGGAGTTTTACTTTTTGCCTCACTAACACAGTATCTGTCAATATATCTGGGATTTATGTAGAAAGGTTCTGCCACTATTCTGAAGCTTATCAAACAAATATGCAAAAATGTAATAAAAAGTGCAAAAATAAAGAAAAAGATAATGCAAACAAATAATTTTCAAAATCGCGTTGAAAGTTACGAATAAATGTAGGAAAAACACATGGGAGGTATGTGTACAGGCAGGTTGCCAAAAACTCAAACCACTCAAGATCCCATTCCCACCCCTGCTGCCCACAACCTAAATGTGGTTAATGTGCTGTCAGTGTAAACACATTTACAAGCACTATGCATGTCAGTCTACCATGACAGAGTAATCTGCTGGAATGCAATGATGAGCTCCTTAGAAATTGATTAGATACTGACTTCATTTAACAAAAAAAGGAAAATTAAAATGTAAAAAATTTGGAAAAGGGAAACTTAACACCTTGTGAGAGAGTATCCCTGATTTAAAGGTGCACGCAGCTAAAAACACAAATTGTAATTTTACAATATACTGTATGTGGAAACCATGGCCACTCACATCAGAAATGATGACTCCATTCATATGAGTAACCTTATAAAATCTCTTATTTATTCTACATGTTGAGAATCCACACATGGGGGCTGCCATGTTAGAATCACATGAACAGCTCGAATACAACACGCTTAAAGGTGCAGTATGTTACAATGTTTATGTAATATTCACCTTTTTTTGTCAATGTGTGAACGGCTTGTAACGCAACTTAAAAAATGATCCCTTCCCGGAATTCCTAGGTTGCCTATTGAAGCCTGTAAACTCTATGTGTTCTATGTGTGTATCAGTATGCTATATGGCTGCAGTTCACTTAACGGGTTTCTGAATCTTACACACTGCACCTTTAATCTCAGTATCCAACCTGTTATTTGACACTTTCACACATTGATTAAAGTAATCATGGCTGATTGTGAATACTAAATTTCTACAAAGACATCTGAAACATAAAACTATTGATTTTAAATTATGCTGCATCCAAGCCACTAGGTATCAGTCCAAGATGACACAAAGATAAAAGTGCACCTTTAAGCCAATTGCTGATATCTTTAGAACAACAAACATGTTTTACTGAAACACAATATATGAAGCTACCCAGGCATTATTGTTGGCAAGACAAAACAAGCTCATAAGGCATAGACCTTTTCATATGCCACGTTTGCTGGATTGTGTTGCTCTGGGGCAGACTCACAGTTCAGTGGTACAGGCAACCAACATTTCTTCCCACATAGTCCATTTTGGCAGGACAACAAGTTTAAAAATAAACAAGTAAAAATACAGCAGTTAGAACTTAAGAGAGACTATTTTAGGCTCACATACTTACAGTTAATTTAGGGCCGTCAGCAGGACAGTCCCTATAATACTTTCGTCCTTCAGTAATCAGAGGTTCAGACAAACCCTCATGACGGTGCTTTGAGTAAACTTTCAAACTCTGTGACAATGCCTAATTTGCTTTGATGGCAGTAGGAATTACTTCCCACCAACGATGTTCAGTACTCTTTAAGTGCTTTAGGTACCCCCCCCCCACTGCAAATACCCATTTGCCTTTTATAAATATGCACAATTTTTGCATTCCTTTGTCATTGTGCAAACACCACAGAGATTATCTTCTTGTTCTGTCATATTTACTGACATTCAGCTACATAATCAATCACAAATTCAATGCCTCCAACAAGGACATCCGTCAAAGTCTTTTGAAAGCCTTAGGTAAAGATCATTCAAAAACGCCCTTACAAAAATAGAATCTCAGAAGGTTGAGGACAGTCAATCAAGAGCAGACCTCAGGTCTATGTCCTGAAGAAGTAATAGTTTAATTAATCTTTATGAATGCATGGTTTTGAGGGAAAACGAGATGTGAGGGTCCAAACCCAAGGGGCATGGAGGTATGTGGCTCTTCTCCAACTCATCTCTTGCATGGGCCACAGCACGTATTAAAGGCCCAGGGGATTGTCGACAACCAGCAGCTTCCAAACAGAAAAGAGGAAATTCAACGATTTTACTACTGCGCAACATCAAAGGCTTGAGATAGAATGACAACTTCCACTTGAGATTTTCTATTTAGATGTTATTGGAATAGTGGCACCAGCAGTACGAAAGACGTTTGTCTCACAGTTACACATTTTGAATGGGAAGTTTGGGGCGATTTAGTCTCCTGTTGCGCTTGGCACCAAACAAAATCCCGCCATTCTTGATTGTGACTCCAAACATCAAATGGAAAGTACATTCTGTGTAGGCTTTCTGAATCTGATAAATGGTTTGTTTGTGCTGGATTTTGATATGCATCTATGCCGTTAGTTGTTAAAAGCCTTCTGCAATCTCCCCTCTTGTGCAGAGCAACAGCCGTGGCTTTGCAATCATTATAGCTCATGAACTAATAAGTAAGCAGTTGATAAGGAAGCGCAGCCAAGCTGGTAGACGTGACTGTGTAGCCCAGGGGAGCCCTATCAAAATTGTCACAGACTGTGCGAAACGAAAACGTCTTGTGTTCAAACAAGCTGACGACAGTGATCAGGTATTTGATAATGCAAACTAATTTGTGGTTGTTCATGCATGTGACATGAAGTTATGTGACATGTACTCTAGATGATGATTATGGCTATTGCTATTTTCATTATTAACATTATGAAGAATCAAAACTTGTTTTCAACTTATTAAAGTCCATCAATGTTTTATGTATGGACCCCAAAGTTGACACTTAACAGTTTCAAGAGCTCAAAATTTTCAATAAAGTCAGTCTTGTTTAGCCAAGACTGTGCATGAGGATGCCAAAATGTGATGTATATGAGCCACTGAAGAAAGGAAAGGTGACCAAATGAATAAGGATTTATGTAATTCTTGTAATCCTTTGCCTAATTATAATTATTGGTGGGCTAATTATGAGAAGTAAGTATAACACTCTCAAGTGGTCTCAACAGTGCATCTGAAAGACTAATAGGACTTAAAGTTTCCAACAGTGCAAACACATGTGTGATATAAAACTGTTTAAAAACTACTGCATATTGAGGGCAAGTAAATAATCAAATCAAATAAATAAATAAATAAAAACATTCTTATATTGAGGTAGCTGTTGCCTCTGATCAGGTTTCTGGTACTTAGTACCAGAGTCATGCATACAAATCTACTATAATTTTTCTGAGGTCTTGCATTAGATTACCAGTCAACAGGAAATTGACTCTGCACCTCATGCAACTCTGCCCTTGTTAGCCTACAAAAGAGACATGTGTGGTAGGGCAGTGGTGGCTCAGTGGTTAAGGCTCTGGGTTACTGATCAGAAGGTCAGGGGTTCAAGCCCCAACACCACCAAGACACCACTGCTGGGCCCTTGAGCAAGGCCCTTGAACCTATCTGCTCCAGGGGTGCTGTATCATGGCTGACCCTGCACTCTGACCCCAGCTTAGCTGGGATATGTGAAAAATAAATAATTTCACCATGTATATGCAGAAATGTATGTATAATGTGTGACACTTGATACATTAAATTAAACAAATGTAATGAAATATAATTATGTAAGTGATTACACAAGGTGGAATTATTTTCTAAATATCATAAGAAAATAAATGTTATGCCGATGACTAATATTTGTTTTACACATTTATGAACAGGAATCAACAAGAACAGAACAACAAACTTTGTTTAACTTAACACGTCAAATCGGGACTGTCTGATGTAGCTTGTCTTACTGATAAAGTATGGCTCTCATTTTAAGGACAGCATTGTTGACCAGTGTTTGGGCAATGGATACATTTGTCAACATATTTTACACAGCGTCAGCAAGGCTGTCAGTGTAAATAAATCAAGTTCCAGACACTTTCAGCAGATGACTTCCAACTGGATGCACTGTCCTTGACGCTTCATTGATTTGTGAGTAAAACTGGGGTAAAGCCTAAATTAAGAGATAGTTGGGAATGATCATGAGTACTTCAACAGAATGATGTCACTCATACATGCTCTTTTGATACAATGACAAACAGTAAAGCATTAAATACAATTATTTGAAAGGGCATATCTGTGTCCTTTAATCGCCTAATTTTTACTCTTAAACCAAATGTAATTGACAGAATGAATGAAAGGTAGGCTATAGTTGTACCATAACAGTAGCACAGTTGTTGCCAGTAAATGGAACACACCGTTTGTTCCCAAGGTACCATGATTTACAAAAAAGCACTAGTCTTTTAATGTTCTGTATGCGTTAAAGCAATAAGGATACCAATCAACAGTATTTCCTGTCAAATGTAATTGACATAAACTTTGCAGTGCAACATTGATGTAAACACTTTGGCAAGGCAAGGCAAGGCAAGGCAAGTTTATTTATATAGCACATTTCATACACAATGGTAATTCAAAGTGCTTTACATAGAAGAGATTAAAATAAGAATAAAAAAAAATAAGAATAATTGAAACAGTTTAGAATAAAATAAAATACAGTAAAAACAGTCGGACACACAGTGGCACAGTGCTCATTCAGTAAATGCACAGCTAAACAGATGAATGTGACTAATGTAGGAGCACATCTGATCTCGTCTGGAAGCTGGTTCCAGCTGCGGCTGGTGTAATAGCTAAAAGCAGACTCTCCTTGCTTAGAGTGAACCCTTGGTATTTCTAGCTGATGTGATCTGTTGGGTTTATATTCAGTGAGCATATCTGCAATATATTGAGGTCCTAGCCCATTGAGTGATTTATATACCAGTAATAATACTTTAAAATCATCCTAAATGTAACTGGGAGCCAGTGTAAAGACCTGAGGACTGGTGTGATATGTTCATATTTTCTGGTTCTGCTCAGAATCCTGGCAGCAGCGTTCTGTATGAGCTGCAACTGTCTTATGGTCTTTTTATGAAGGCCAGTGAGGAGTTCATTACAATAATCCACCCTGCTGGTGATGAAAGCATGCACAAGTTTCTCTAGGTCTTGACTGGAAACAAAGCATCTAATTCTTGCAATATTTTTCAGATGATAGTATGCTGATTTAGTTATTGCTTTGACATGACTACTGAAACTAAGGTCTGACTCTAGAGACACACCAAGATTCCTGACTTGATTTTTAGTTGTTTGACCCCTAGCGTCAAGGTATGCATTCACCTTGAGAACGTCATCTTTGTTTCCAAACACAATGACTTCAGTTTTGTCTTTGTTTAACTGAAGAAAGTTTTGGCACATCCAACTGTTAACTTCATCAATGCATTGGCACAGGGAGTCAATGGGGCTGTAATCGTTAGGTGATAGGGCTAAGTAGATCTGTGTGTCGTCTGCATAGCTGTGGTAAGCAATTTGGTTCTTTTTCATTATTTGGCTCATTGGGAGCATATACAGGTTGAACAGGAGTGGCGCAAGAATTGAGCCTTGAGGGACTCCGCATGTCATGGACATCCACTCAGACTTATGGTCTCCTATAACCTCTCCCTTCTAAGTATGACCTGAACCATTTTAGGACCATCCCAGAAAGCCCCACCCAGTTTTCCAGCCTGTCAAGGAGTATGTTGTGATCGACAGTGTCAAATGCAGCACTGAGGTCGAGTAGTACCAGTACTGATAATTTGCCTGTATCTGTATTTAAGCGAATATCGTTTATTATTTTTATGAGCGCTATCTCTGTGCTGTGATGCGATCGGAAACCAGATTGAAAATTGTCAAAGTATCCATTTGAGTTCAAGAATTTGTTCAGCTGATTGAAGACAACTTTTTCAATGATCTTGCCTATGAAAGGAAGATTTGAGATCGGTCTATAGTTGCTTAATATGGTCTTATCCAGATTGCTCTTTTTCAAGAGGGGCTTGACAACTGCAGTTTTCAGGGAGTTTGGAAAACTCCCAGAGAGAAGTGAGGAGTTTATCACTTCTGGAGATCTGCTTCTAAACAGTTGAACACACTTCATCAAGGGCGCAGGTTGATGTTTTAAGGTGCTGTACGGTTTCTTCCAAAATTTTGCCATCAATTTCTTTGAAATCAGACATAGTAACTACTTTCTCAGGTTGTGGTTTAATTTGAATGACCGCAGCACAACTCAAGGATGTGCTGATCACCTTTCTGATATTATTGATTTTTTCAGAGAAGAAAGAAGCAAACTCACTGCACTTGCTGTCTGAGAGCATTTCACTGGGAATCTGGCTTGGGGGGTTTGTCAGTCTCTCTACAGTCGCAAAAAGAGTGCGTGTGTTGTTTAAGTTGCTGTTTATAATATTTAGAGAAGAAAGTCTGTCTAGCTTTGCCTAGTTCCATATTAAAAGCATGGATGCTGTCTTTGTAGATGTTATAATGGACTACAAGTTTTGTCTTCCGCCACATGCGCTCTGCTTTTCTGCATTGTCTTTTCATATTTTGCACTGCTGTTGAGTTTCTCCAAGGTGCTTTTTGTCTTCCACTCTTCTTCCTGACTTTCACAGGAGCAATATCATCAATTACAATTTTAACTTTTGAGTTAAAAGAATCAAGGAGAAAATCAACAGAGTCAGCAGATATACTTGGTGTTAAAGATATAGCCTTCATAAATAGTACACTAGTGTTCTCATATAAGCATCTCTTCTTGACAGACACAGATCTAGCTTCAATGGCAGGAGAGATCAATATATCAAAGAAAACACAGAAATGATCAGACAGTGCTACATCCTTAATAACAATCGATGAAATGTTTAGACCCTTACTGATAAGTAAATCTAGAGTGTGTCCATGATTGTGTGTGGGTCCATGTACATGCTGAGTCAGATCAAAAGTTTTTAAAGCAGTTATGATTTCTTTTGTCATATTGGTTTCTGCATTATCTATGTGAATGTTAAAGTCTCCAGCAATGGAAAAACAGTCAAACTCTGAGGTAATTGTTGATAACAGTTCTGTAAAGTCCTCAGCGAAGGCTGGAGAGTATTTTGGAGGCCTGTAAATAATAAGTAAAATGCATGGAGCACCTTTTAACACACTACCCAGATATTCGAAAGATTGATAGACATCTTTAAAGAGAGCAGCTAAACCCCACCTCTCCTACTTTCTCTGCAGACACTCAAATAAGTAAAGTTAGGAGGGGATTTTTCATTAAGGACTGTTGCACTACAGCTGTCTTCTAGCCAAGTTTCATTTAGAAACATAAAATCCAGGTTGTATGTGCTTATTAAGTCAATGACTAGAAGTGATTTATTTTTAAGTGAGCGGATGTTTAAAAGTGCTAACTTAACAGTTTTTGTCCCCACAGCAATCTTAGTTTGCCGTGTAATAGGCACCAGATTAGATGGGTTTGCTGTACGGCTTTTGAAGGCCTTAGACTTTCTATGATGTAATCGAACAGCAATAGAGAGAGATACAGGCACACTGGGTTCCCGCTTGTTTTGTAAACATTTGAGAAAGTTACTGTTATCATAGCGGGGACCCAACACATATCACTGAGAGCTGGTATCAGTTGTTTTTGGTTCACCTCGAGCAGATGGAGGAGGGTGTGAGCCCTGGCGTTGTGGCAGAGGTCGAAGAGCTCTCACAGGAGGAGGGGGAGGGCGAGCTGAGCCTGCAGGTGCTTGAGGGGCCTGACGTTTTTTGCTTGATATCTGGGGGCTTGCAGCAAAAGAGTGGGATAGTTTGGTTCCAGCATACACCAGTTCTTCCATTTTCTCTGAGAAACACAGATGTGGAGATGCTGGAGAGAGGGATAACGTGTCTGGTGAGAGGGGCTGTAATATGCTGTTCTGGTTTCCCTGGATGTTTTCCAGAAAGTCGTCCTTGGGTGCTGAATCTTGGAGCAGTTCTAATATGTCACAGTCTGTCTGTGGTGAACTTTGTGGGCAGGGCTCAGATGAGATTGTGTCCATGAGCAGAAATTGTTGTGGCTGAGTGGTGTTATCATTGTCCTTGTGTGATTTGTCAACTGCATGTCCTGTGGTCATTTATACTGTGTCCAGGTGTGTGTGTGCCATTCAGATTGAGTGGATTGGCACACACTGCAGAAGGATGATTGAGGGAGAAGTAGATATTGTCCTTTAGCACTCTTGAACCAAGTTTGTTTGGGTGGTGGCCATCCTGTCGAAACAGTTGCCTCTGACTCCAGAAAAGATTGAAGTTGTCAATGAAGTTCACTCCTTTTATATTGCAGGTTTTTTGCAGCCATGTATTAAGCCCAAGCAACCGTGAAAACCTGTTTGTTCCTCTTGCTGGAAGTGGTCCACTGATGAATGTTTGAACTTTCAGTCTTTTAAGTGTTTCAAAAAGTTCACTGAAATCCTTTTTAAGGAGTTCTGACTGCTCTTTATGAATATCATTCTTCCCCACATGAATGATGAGTCGATTTGCAGTCTTATGTTTCATCAGAATGTTCTGAAGTTCCCTGTTTACATCCGAGGTTGTTGCTTGTGGAAGGCAGCATGTAGTTGTATTCCTCCTGCTAATGTTTCTGATTATGGAGTCACCCACTATCAGAGTCGACCTTGAGCGCCAGTTCACATCAGTGTTAGCTACTGGCTGATTCAGTCTGTGTTCGATCACATTCATCACATATGGGGATTCCTCATTCATTAATACTTCAAATCTGTTCTCAAGATGTATAGGCGGTGGTAGGAAACCAGTGTTTGCAATCCTTGTCAGAGCCGTATCTGGGGTAGAGGATGCTACTGCGGCAATATGAGATGCTCGTGACAATCTGATGTATCGAGTACCTTTTGGTCTCTCTCCGTTTTTGCCATCGATTTGTAAGTCGATCGGCTTGTTTCTCTACACTCAGTATGGCCTGTCGAGGAGCACTAGATTCATGGGACTCACCGGCTGTATGCTGAGGGCGTCCATGATGAAGCTCTGTTGTGTGTTCCGTCTGGTTTGGTGGTCCTGTAAATAACTTTGTTTCAAGAACTGCAATCCTTTGTAAAGGTCTGTGGCAGTTAGTGCAGCAAGTAGATTCCAGAGGAGGCATTTTCTCTTATCCTTTTGAATGTAGGCAGTTGTGTTTTCCCTTCCCTGGAATGAAAACTTTCAGTGGGAGGCTGGTCGGATAAAAGAATTCTGCTTTTTTTTTTTTTGTAGTAGTCCAAGCTTTTGAGCACTGTGCTGATTTGTTTAAGTTAAAATTAGTTGATAAAAGGAGATAAAATATGAAAATATAAAAGCGATAGAGCAAAGCGCGGAGCAGTAAGCAAGAGCGTCTGAACAGAAGCTGAGCAGGAGCTACGCTTACTATTAGAAACATGAACTTGAGCACAAGCTTTGACTCATTTCACTGGTAAGGTCCACCAGTACTTCACGAGAGGGGTAATGCTATTCTTGATTGTGCATTTTGACATGTAAACCTCCCTAAACAGGGTATACAAAAAACACTTAATATGTCAAAAGTATGTAAAACCTGCAAGCTCGAAGGAACTGATAAATCACACTTGACAGCCTTTGAAAAAAAAAGGATTTGACAAGATTTTAAGCCCTCGTAATGAGTTACATGCATTGTTTAAGCTATGTCATCCAAAAAATTTCATTAAAGCACACACACACACACACACACACACACACACACACACACACACACACACACACACACACACACACACACACACACACACACACACTTATGAGAATTCATCTGCCACTTATGGACAAATACGGATGAAAATTTGTGCATTTCATATTTTAGATGATTAACTCTTTGATAAATGCAAAGAGATAAAAGAAAAAAGCAAATATTAGTTGATCTACAGATCTGCAGCTAGATAGATAGATAGACAGACAGAGAGAGAGAGAATCTGGACAAGGGCCAGGTATGTGTCAGTCTGTGCCTGAGGAGCAGTGATCTGTCTGTCTGTGCGATTGACGCTTTCACTGATGAGACAGGTGCCCCTCTTGTATTCAGCCTGGCTACATCATCTCACTGATAATTGCCCTCAAGAGCTTTCTCTGAGCCATTCTTCTGTCAGCAGATCAACCTAATCTTCAACCTTAGTTCTGCAGTGAGCCACAAACTTTGAAAACACGCAAGTATGGCTTCCTTAAACAGAATGTCATAACAGGGAATGGTTTAAAGCAAATCTTTCTGATGAATTGTTCAAACAGCGGAGCTCTCGCATTAAGGAGCTTGAAGAGTTGATTGGGCCAGATTATCCAGAGCTTTGGATAGAGATGGGATCCGAGAACCAGCGCTTATTCAGAAACGAATAATATCAAATATCGGAACCAAATTAAGTGAATGACATTCGGTTTTGTAAACGGCTCTTGGATATGCATTCTTCTGCCCACGCAGACAGAACACCATCCTTAAATACTCTAAAAGTGTTTCCTGTGCTACCATTCAACAGCATTGCAACACTGCTACTAAATCAGCTGATAAATCAGATTCCCGAACGAATGACTCTTATGAGTCGGTTCTTTTAAATCTACAACTCTAAACAAACAGCGTGCCAGTGAAGCTATATGTATATGTATACTTAGTATACTTATCGTTCTAAGTGAGACTTACAACAAAACAATCACTGGATATTTGTTGATATGACAAAGTTGTTAAAGATTACAATTTAATTAAATATAAGATTTAACCAAAGGAAGGCATTTTGAAATAAAATACTGTATAAAATATCTTAATTGGTCTGTGAAATACATTTATTATTTCCTTATTCCTTTCTCAAATGTACTAAATCGTTGATGGAACCGTTAAGGAACTGGAATCGATAAGAGGAATCTGATCTGTTAAAATCCCTTTGATTCCCATCCCAAGCTTTGAGTGACTGTCTCTCACATGGTTTGAAGTGTTGCGTAACATATATAACATCAGGTATTTCAGCAGATTTATACGTTTACAGAAACCTTTAATACACCAATGCAATACACACCTTGAAATTAATAATTTAAATATATGAACCAACATGACCAATAAAAGGACAATTAAAGAAAATTAAAACAAACAGAAAGTTAAGCTATCTTGTAGGCCTACTCCCCACCTGCCATAATTAGACTCTATTGGACAGTGGTGGACCCCACCTTCGTTGTCCGTGTCTGTGCAATGTGTTGGTTAGTGGATATTCCCACATCACCAGAGTTCTAGCTTGGCCTAAAAACAGACAAAGCTGGAGTGCTGTGTTTCTTGTTTCACTGCACATCGAGAAATTGTATTACATTATTATTAAACTGGACAGACTTCTTCCAGAATTCCTTGCTTGCCATTCACTTAACATTACACAAACAAAACAGAACAAACACAAGCAGGCCTATAGAAAGCAGGTTTAACATCCAGAAAATATTCCCACAATTCTTTATTGTTTACTACATTCATAAAGAAATGTATCACATGGAAATCCCAAAGTTAGCTGGAGTCATCTGCTTATGTACACAACACATTGTTGAGGCTTTGGCAACATGACCAATTACACACAATAATACAAAAGTCATGTTGGGTTAACCTCGTCATGGACACTATAATGTGGTTCTCGCTCTCGGTGTGGTGTGTGGTGAGTTGTGCGCGGATGCCACAGAGAATTGTGTGAAGCCTCCACAGTAATGCACTCAACAAGCCACGTGATAAGATGTGTGGACAAACGGTCTCAGACGTGGAGTCAACTGAGATTCATCCACTGCCACCTGGATTGAGGCGAGACACTATTCCACCACGAGGACTTAGAGCGCATTGGAAATTGGACATTCCAAATTGGGAAGAAAAGGGGAGAAAATAAATAAATAAAATTGCAATCCAGATAAAAATGACTTGAAAGTAATTTAATTCTCCCAGAACTAGAGCAGCACAGATCTGAATCTGTCGGCATTCGGTCTTGAAGGCAGCGTGCAGTAGTATTCAGTATCTCCTCCAAGGATCGCCTTTAACAGCAAGATTTAGCATATTTCCTGTGACAGGTATCTACATGCTGAAAGTGCCAATCATGGTTCTCTCATAGCTGATCCTTATCTGCTACTTACTTACATGATCATCTTTGACAGCTCTCCACACTCAACAAAATAAATCTACACTAGGTGTCTTATACTCTCTTTATCTCTTTAACATCTAAACATGGTCTATATTATTGACAAACCAGAAATGAGTACTCAGTTGATCGGTTTAAGGCATAATGAGTCTCGAATGAAATATATTCATAGTGTGTACAGATGACTTTGCTGTATCCACTAGCTTGCCTCGAAGAAGCAAGAGGATTTGTAAACTCTATAGGCCAAGAGAAGACTAAGCTAGAAGGGTTGAAAGGCTTTTAGCCTCTACCATACAATGACAGAACTTTTTAGTAAAAAGATGAACATAAAAACACATTTTAGTATGACGCAAATATATTAATGGTCTCACTAATTGTACATTTATGTAAATTTAAAAGTAATCGTTCAAACAAAAATTACAATTCTGTCATCATCTACAGTACATGATCATCATTGACATCTTAAAAGGATAGTTCACCCAAAAATCAAAAATCATAATGTTTTCACCCTCATGCCATCCAAGATGTGTATGACTTTTCTTTCTTTCTAAAATGTGGGTGGGATTTCCGCCGGAAGCCGTTCTATAGCTTTCCCTAGCTCTGGCTGCAGTTATTTTAGACCCTGTTCACAGCTAGTAATAAGATGCATTTCAGATGATACCATCGCAAATGGTAAGTGCTAAATATATTTGTAAACGGGATGCAAAATGCTTTTGATTTAATCACAATATCACAAAAAGAGGTAGTCAAAAACCACATCACATTTGAGGTTTAAAACGCCATTCTGATGCATCCAGGATGGCAGCGAAGCACCACCTCTCACCAGTCAATCACCTGCAAAACAAATGTTTAAACTTACATGCAAATTTAAAAGGAAATAACTGTCCAATTGGAAAACATGAAAAAGCGATTACATCCCCAAGGACGACTTCCCAGCTCTTACTCAGTGTGTCTGTCTGATATGAACATGCATGGTAACAAGTACAAGCACACACATCTGAAGCTGAACTAACACAGGTTCTCCTCTAAAACAACTGATCATTTTAAATTAAAATGTTGTGTTTGTGCTTAGATTACATCTCAAATGCATCTGGGAGAAAAAGCAAGCCGGTTTTGTTCATGCTTTCTTTGTCTTTATTACTTTTTTTATCGTTCAGTAACACACTGATGTATGTCCTCATGAAATCATACACGCTCTCCTCAAAATCCCAACACGCAATGAAGGAATAAATGGATGAACGCCACAGTAACAGCTGTTTACTTGACAATGGAAGTAACTTCACATTTCACGCTAAGCATTAAGGGACATAGGAAAATGGTGGATACAATGTAAGTGAATGGGTGCTAAAATTTTCAAGCGCCAAAATCCACATTAGGGCAACATCAAAGTACTCCAGTCGACTCTGGTGGTTAAATCCATACCTTCTGAAGCAATTTGATAGGTGTGGGTGAGAAACAGATCGATATTTGTAATTTTTTTACTATAAATTCTCCTCCCTGCTCAGTTAATCTCCACTTCACTTTCACTTTCCGATTCTTCATCTTCTATTTTTGGTGATTCACATTCTCGTGCATGTCGCTCCCTACTGGGCAGGGAGGAAAATTTATGATAAAAATGACTTAAATATTGATCTGTTTCTCACCCACACCTATAATAAAGAACTGAAATATTCTTCTAAACATCTTAATTTGTGTTCTGCAGAAGAAAGAAAGTCATACCTATCTGGGTTGCCAGGAGGGTGAGTAAATCATGAGAGAGAGAGTCTTCAGTAAATAACTTTCCATCCATTCCTGACAAAAAGCTATGTATGGCATCAGAAAACTTGGAATTTAGTTGTATAGACTGCTTTTATTGTACTTTTATTTGAGCTAGATAGCCACGGGTCACCATCTACTTTCGTTGAATGAAAAAGAGCAGCTTTAAAAAAAAATATATATATAGTGTTGATCCTCGATCTCGGTGCGGTGTGTGGTGAGTTGTGTGGATGCTGCGCAGAATAGTGTGAAGCCCCCACGCGCGCTATGTCTCCACGGTAAAGCTCAGCGAGCCACGTGATAAGATGTGTGGATTGATGGTCTCAGACACAGAGGCAACTGAGTTTTGTACTCCACCACCCGGATTAAGGCGAGTCACTACGCCACCACGAGGACTTAGAGTGCATTGGGAATTTCAAACTGGGGAGAAAAACAAAACAAAAACAAAAAATAGCAGAACTTTAAGCAGAAGTTTAAACAGGACTCAAATCTACATATTCTATGTATTCAACAACACAAAGATTTGTTCTCATGGAAAAAAATAAATGAGGGAATTGTAAGCTGTTTCTAAATGGTAAAGCAATAAACTTTATCATATTGTTTTTTGAGATAAAAGCAGAGAAGAGACAGTAAAACTACAATGGTCCAGGCAGATGACCAAAACCTGTCGTGCAGGAGGAGGGCCCCTTTGAGAGCTGTTTGATGTTCTCTCAATAAGCGAGATCCCCTTTTGTCATTATCTCTTTCATTTTCACTTCATTTGTGTGAATATTTCCTGTGCCCTCAACCTAATCCCCCTCAAACCACACACACACACACACACACACACACACACTTTCATCACACACATATGGTCATTAGGTCTTTACCATTTATCCCTAAGAACAAGCATTTCCAGGCGGGGGCATGCACAAACTCATTGCAGTGGAGTGCCACTCTCACTGCCATGAACAACATCCTCCCTGCCAATCCTGTTTACCTGTCACCATGTTGCACCCTCTCATGCAGAAGTGTTGGAGTTGACATGCAGGAAGTAAACAGAATGCCTGAGCGCCACAGCATAACATACAGCCATGAGAGCATAAAATATACATCACACCTGCTGGCCCAGACTGCACATATCATGCCTCAATACCCTGTGAATGAGCACCACAGGCATTTTGAAGGATGGTTGGACGTCATTGCTTTTATTTAGCATCTTAATATGGCTTTTTTAGGCAAACATTTTGCTCAGTCTGTTTCTCTCTTATGAATTATACATCCATGTGCCTCAGTTACAGTGGAAACATGAATAGATGTTTGAAACCTTTCCTTTGTGCAAGCAGACAAAAGGCATTGTACCCTACAATGCCTTCTCTCCTGACAAAAAGCTCTGGTAGAAGCAAAGACGGCCATATCAAATACACAGTTAACTCTGCGCATGTCAAGCAGGGGTCATTGGAGCCAAAGTTACCTGTGTAAATCACTGCACAATACCGTGAAATCCTGGTATTCAACAGGTGGCATAAAGGACTTTGGGAAGTATAGTTTCCATTGGTCCTATTCTGCAACAAAGGTTCTTAAACATCACTGCCTGAGGACAAATCATATGACACTCTCAAACAGGAAATCTCAAAATCGCCCATTGTCCAACACCACATCAAAAATCTCAATACACACAGGAAGGCAGGGGGAGGGCCACGCTACAGTCTGCTCCTCTTTTTTTGACAGAGGATATAGAAGGACTTTAAAGAGCACTTCGAAGAATAAATGTCATCACGCTGAGCCGCACTTGAACTAATGCCAGCCATTGCGTGTTGAATTGGCATCGTCTTTTTGTGCCACCAGTTCTGCCAGTGTTTTATGCGGGAGATTTATGCTGGTACAAACACAGCTAAGATGGTATTAGGCAAAAAACAAGCAAACATCAGACTATTATTTTGCTCAGTCATAACTAATCTGATATAAGCTTAGATGATAACTCATGATAAAACTGTTTTAGATCAACAAGGCTGTCAAACATAACTTCTGTGAGTGTGAGAAAGTGACTTAGTTAAAAATATTCCCCTTTAGGCTTACTGAAGTAAACACATATACATACTTTAAATCTGACATCAAAAGATACAAAACTGGGGAAATTATAGTAAGGGAATTTGGCAGATACTTTCAGATTTGCCTCTTTTTTCTGGATAAGAGATAAAACATATCCAATGGTAATTACTTGAAGAGAGATTATTATATAATTTTGTTTCAGCACTGGGTAAAAATATTGATGCAGCAGATGAATAACTTGTGGGAGAATAGATACTCAATTTGACAATGTGCAGTAATTACAATTTTTATTTAGCTTTAATTAATTCTAGAAAAAGGTTATGTCTGGCTTTTCCATGGGAAGATGAAAAACAGATAACATGGTCTAACATCCTGGTAGGTGATGAAACACACTAGCATTTTCATATTCAGAACTGTTTCGATATTTACATTGCAGAGTTATTAGGAAGAGTGATAGGGTGTATTTGCACTCTTGGTATGTTTACGTTCACAATAAAGAAAGATGTTGTGTGAATCACACAAAAAAAAGGTTAAGAAAAGAGCATTCCTTTATGTCCCAACATATTGTCAACTGTGACATAAATTGGATGGGGATTACACTTGTCACCCCCCCGCCCCTGTCTGAATAGTCAAAACATTGCTTTTCCTCTCCTGTAGCGTTGATGAGTACAAGTGTCTGAAATTAAAAAGAAGGACAGTTTACCATTGTAAAATGTACAGCCAAAGCTCCTCGTTCCCAAAATATGTGGTTAATTACGAGAAAATAAAGGTGGAAGTCAGTAACAGAATACAGTGGATTTGGCGGATTTAAAACCAGTCTTTCCAACCCCCTGTTTGCACAGGTGAGCCACAGACGCCTCAGGCCAACACACTCTACCTTTTCTTTTTAAGAGAAAAAGGATGATAAAGGAAGAGGGTAAAAGAGCATAATGACAATTCAGTCTGCTGCTACTGCTCTTTGCAAGTACCTGTATAGATTACATTCATATGCAAAACTACAACAAAAAAGTCCCCCCCCCAGTTTGAACAAGATTGGTCGAGATATGCTGCAGGAAAGAAAATTAGCTCTCAAAAATGTGATGCACTCTAAAAAATAAATAGATAGCTATACAAATATATACATTTTATAAGGTGGAAGTGGAACTCAAACTGTGTTATAAATCGATTTGCTGCCCTCTAGTGGATTTCACATTGGAAGGCAGGCAGCAACAAACAAAGGAATAATCATGGAATGATTACATGCCACATAGAAAATAAGATGAGATTAATATACTCAGAGTAGATAACACACAAAAACACACTGGAAGAAGACAGAACAAAAATCCATTCCCTAGCACCATTGGCAGACAGGTATCACAGGTATCAATGCTCCTAGCAGGAATGATGGACGAGGCAGAGTAACGTTTTCTGGACTTCCACTATATTGACTGTAGGGACCAAGGCTGTTAGTGATAACAGAGAGCACAAGCCGACATCCCGCTGTCCTTATCTTACTACTCCACTGAGTCTGTCTGGGGTACAACAGATGCCCAATGCCTACTGTTTCTGTTTTTCTTGGACAACCAAGACGAGGATGATTAGAAGAGAATCTGTATAATAAATAATCTCATCTTGTACAAAACAAGGTTGAAGTTTGGCCATGGTTATGCAGAGAAAACTTGTTGTTTTTTACCACAAAACAAATTATAAAGCATTCACCTACCATTACACAAAAACGGGAAAGACAACAATAATTCCTTTATGTTGTGACAAAGTTACACAACTTAACAAGTTAGTCAGAGCAGTTTTAACCTTTAAGAAAACTTTTAATTCTTCTCATTCTGTGCAAACCAAGGACTAAGTTTGGGCATGATTTTTAACCAAGACTTTTAACCACACATTTACCATCAAATTCATGCCTCCACATAAAGAAAAACGTAAACTGTACTCAGTAATTTGTACTGTAGTGTAATTCGTACATAATCTCTAAATCCTTACATATACTTACAAGAGCCTAACATCACCAAGAACGTTTTACAATATTGGTGTAAGATTTCTAACGGTATAGTACACTGTTTCTTTATCCAAAGCCCAGTTTAACTATGCATTGTGTTTGTGTTTGTTTGAGAGTAAGCGTAATGTTTGCTAACTGTTGTAAAAATCCCCTCATTAGAGGCTCTTCCCATTAAACACACTGAAGACCCATTGCAGGATTATGTCATAATTTAATGTACACAAATAATGGTATTATAACGCAATTAGCTGAGCACATCCTCGCTAAGAGAAACAAAGTAACAGAGTGTGATGAGCTGTGGCAACAGAACTGTCCTGTAAGCACTGCTCATGAAAGAGTGACAAAACCAAACAAAGACATTATTTCAGACAGTTGTCTCAGTTAAGGCTGTTTGTGTACGATCACAAGCCTCTAAACTTGTGGTTTAAACAGCTGCTTTAACGTCTTTCTTTAAAGGAAGCGATTCCAGAGAGCTCACAAACTGAACAAACAACTAAACAAGCTTTTGAACAGCACTGAACCACTTACAACAGATTCAAGTGTAACAATATTGCTGTTGAGTATGGTCATGCAGTAGATGCATATGGGAATTGGGAACTGTAAGTCTAAATTTGCAGGTTGAAACTCATTTCAGCTGTCTTTATGTCCCCAATCAACTCATGAGTGGCACTATGCATAATGTGCGGCAATGCTAAGACCTGTCATTCACCTACCTTTCAGAAAGACAGATACTGTAAGGCACATACAAATAGCAGACCCACACACCCTACACCCCCAACGCACAGACAAAGGGCCAGTGTTTGCCCCCTGGGCAGACGAAAGATGAAAGGTGAGGTGATGAGCGGAGTAGATGAAACAGCCGCTATAATGGCGGGAGCATCTCAGGCGGCAAAGTAAAAGGCTTCTCTTGTGTGAGCAGTGTGTGTGGAGTGGGTTGTGGAGAGGCTACTGGGGTTCTAAAGTTTCAACTGCTCGTGCCCATGTGGGAGGTTAAAGATAGTAGGGGTGCAAGACATTGTAATATTACAGAGAAAAACAAACGGTTAGTGACTCAGACTGAGCTTATACATTGCAGTGTTTTATTACTGTACTAAATGCCAAGTTTTGTAGATGCAGACTACTTACGAAAAGTAGAAATGTATAGAATTTAGATGTTATAGATGCACAGAGAACAGTAAATGGGCTACAGAACTACAGGAACAGGGGAGACCAGGGCTAGTTGTCACACGGGGCAGGGCTATATCTCAGATGATAAGATTTGGAGCCAAAAGCACACACTCATGTTTTCTCTAGCAGAGGTTTTTTATGTTGGTTTTGTACATTTCATGAATCGTTTTGTGCCTTATAATTGTTTTAATTTTTAAATTTAGCTGAAAAACCTATAATAGGCATTTAATGCAAGCATAAATTTGAAGAAAGGCCAAGATTTAGTCTTGGTGGTTGTAAAACCCTGTTCACACCACCAGCGACTTTGTCACTACATGTAGCTAGTCTCAGTACTGTGAAGTCGCTAGTGGGTATTCCTACTACTGTCACTTTAATATTATTGATACAGAATCAGCTCACTTGCCTCTAAAAATGACCAGTGTTTTCAATAACCTGCAACACTGCTCATTGCATCATATTATTATCCTGGGATCAATCCAAGTTAAGCTCAGTCAACAGCATTTGTGGCATGAAGTTGTTTACCACAAAACAATATTTTGACTCGTCCCTCATTTTCTTTTTTCTTTTGATTTTCTCCCCAATTTGGAATGCCCAATTCTCAATGCGCTCTAAGTAATGACGAATCTCAGTTGCTTCCACATCTGAGACGTTAATCCACACAATTTATCACGTGGTTTATTTAGAGCATTACCGCTGAGACATAGCACGTGTGGAGACTTCACGCTATTCTCTGTGGCATCCACTCACAACTCACCACGTGCCCCACTGAGAGCAAACACAATATAGTGACAACAAGGAGGTTACCCCATGTCGCTCTACCCTCCCTAGTAACCGAAAATTGTCCCCATTCACTTATATTATAAGTGTCTCACCATAACCCCCCTTTTTTTATTATTAATTATTGTATTTTTTTTTTTTTAAGAAAATGAGGGAGGAGAAGTCGAAACACATTTTTGTGGTAACCAGTATTATGACATAAATTCTGTCAATTGAGCTTAACTTGTATTGATCCCAGAACATTCCTTTACGGTTCAAAATAGAGCTTAATAATATATGTGGTGTTGTCATCAAATTAAGCCTGAACTGCCCCTAGAATCATGCAGGTCAAACATCCTCTCGCGTTGTGTGTAATTTTCGCTTTCACAGGTCAGCTGTATCAAATATGACTTTGGTTACAACATTAACAGTCTGTTTATGTGAATGAAAAGCCGAAGGATTTAAAACACTCATAAAGCAATACGATTCAGTCCCTCTGTTTTCTAATGAGGTATAAGTTAATAAATATACACATAATTTAACTAAGCCATTAATTATTTTACGGTGTACATATTAGAAACTAGTTAAACATTTTTACCGATGCTCAAATTCACATTTACCTTGAATCCTGCTTGACGGTTTCATAATCTTAAGCAGAGATCAGCAGCGGCCTCATGTGGTACTTCATTGCTACTACAACATGGCCTGTAGTGTAGGCAGCTTCGCTACTGAAGGATATCGTTACAATTTAGAAGTCTGGGATTAAATCACCAAATTTAAAACAAAGAACGCAGACAGCAGTATTTAGGATGTCTCGTAATTTTTTATGTGATTTCACACACTCAGACTACTAGTAAATATATATATATATATATATATATATATATATATATATATATATATATATATATATATATATATATATCAATTTATTACAAAATATAAACAAAATTTAAATGTGTTACACATATATTTCATGACAAAATAGAAAGATATGTTATCAATATCTGTAAAATAATTAAATTAGGCAACTTTGCTTAAGTAATGAGTTGCAAAAATTAGTACACCCTTGAATAAATTCAAATAGTGTGCAATATTTTAGCTCTCCATAGCTTTCAAATACTGCTCTGAAGTAAGTGAATGGGTGCCAACATTTTGGGCAAACTAGAAGTATTCTAGATGACTCTGGTGGTTAAATTAATACATTTTGATAGATGTGGGTGAGAAACAGATAACTATTTAAGTTTTCATTTTTATTTTTTTTTTACTATAAATTCTCCTCCCTGCTAGTCAATTTCCACTTTACTTTCACTTTCTCCTGTTTTAGGTGATTCACATCCATCTTGCATATCACCCGCTAATGGACAGGGAGGAGAATTTATTATAAAAATTACTTAAATATTGATATATTTCTCACCCACACCTATCATATCATGTCTAAACACATGGATATAACCACTGGAGTCATATTGTTTACTTTTACATTACTTTTTTAACATTTTGACTGTTAGACGCAAATCTAAACATAGGCCAAAGCTTATTTGCTAATGTTAAACAATTACATGACAAAATTTGACTTTTATTTTGGTACTCATTATCAAGGGGCCCTGCCTCCTCTCTTGCAGGCAGGACACCACTGTTTGAGCTACGCTACTGGCTGTTCTCAGTGGTTCCTTTGTTACTCAGTTAAGGTCACATACCTAGATCAAATATAAGGTGACAAGATAATGTGGAAAATATATGTTAAAGCATTTTAACCTACACACTTGCTGTTCTCTGTAAGGGGGTGTTGATTAACACTGGGAGAGGTGACAGAGGATACATTGCTCTGTGGATGTGTGTGGATGCATCTTGTCGCAGGTTTGTGAGACTCATCTTGTGATTGATACTTGTAATCTTAGAGAAGTAGCGGATATGAATACTACAGCAGATTTTCTTTGGTAATAAATAGTTCTTGGGAGAGATTACTGAGCCTGGGGAGCAACACTCCCACGCTGCCCCATTAAGAGTCAACAGCAGCGCAGTCTTAATATCTCATCTTTCATGCAAGGAGGTTTATGGTAATCCTGTCAATGATAACACACGCAAAGGCATGCATGCACATGCATGCACACACACTGTCACCTACAAACACACAAACCATTTCACCTTACCTTGTTATGAGGCAAGCGGCACTGCTTAATCCTCATAATGTCACATGGCAATCTTTAAACATTTGTGAATATAAGAGCAATTCAGTAAGCTTGTAACCATGAAATTAGCTTAGTAATGGAAAAACACTGACAACGCTATGTAACACAATTTTTGCTCCTGGGTGGTTAAGTGTTATTTCCTTATTGCTTATGCCTCAAATGTATAGAAAATGGCTATTGTTCCCCACAAACTTTTGTGACCAGGACAGTGATATGTTAAATTGACCTATTTCCAATGAGAAAACAGATGAATTTGTCTTTTCATTGACAAAGTGAGAAAAAAACATGATATGAATCCAAATGAACATGCATTTATACTGAAGTAATACAAAAATTTGTCGTTTTTCGAGATTTACAATTATAGTGTAAATCACTTTCACGAATCAGCCCCCAAATGTAGTCTCCCATCAGGTTCTCGTTATACTGTCCTTGGTAGTGGCGTTCAAAGTCCAATATATCCTGATGGAAGCGCTCGTCTTGCTCCTCCGAGTACGCTCCCATGTTCTCCTTTACTTTATCAAGATGGGCATCAAGGATATGAACTTTGTGGGACATCCTACAGCTTATTGTGCCATAGTTCGCAACCAGCTCCACATAGTTTTGAACTATGATGAAGACACTGGCTTTGAACTTTAACTCAGTCAGCTTAGGGAAGAAGTCTTAAAGGTTCTTGAAGGCTGCTGACTCCTTATCTAGGGCTCTGGCAAATTGATTCATAAGGCCCAATTTGATGTGCAGCGGTGGCATCAGCACCTTACGGGGGTCCACAAGTGGCTCCCACTTGATGTTATTCCTCCCCACAGAGAACTCGGTCCGCGGTAGCCAGTCCCACCTGTGGTAGTGCGCCTTGGTGGTGACGCTTCCTCTGATCTGTGACTTGCACACGTTCATCCAATAAGTTTCATTGCTTGAGCCTAGACGTCAAAAGCTCAGCATTGGTCTTGGTGTGACCAGAATCTCTAATCAAGTTGTTGAGGTCTTTTTGGTTGAGGTAGTATGGGTTTCTCTCCTCAGCTCCAACTCTGAAATCCCTCAAAGTCCATATCCTTTATGCTCGTCTTGATAAATTCAAGGAGAACATGGGAGCGTACTTGGAGGAGCAAGGCGAGCGCTTCCATCAGTATATACTGGACTTTGAACACCGCTACCAAGGACAGTATAGCAAGAACCTGATGAGAGACTGGGGGGCTGATTCATGAAAGTGATTTACAGACTAATTATAAATCTCGAAAAGATATACTCACTTCAAAATTTTTGTTGTAATTTGTTTATTACTTTAGTATAAATACATGTTAATTTGGATTCATATGTTGTTAATTTCGGACTTTATCTGAACAAAAAGACACAAATTCACCCGTTTTCTCATTGGAAATAGGTACATTTCAAAATAATACTGTTCCTGGTCACAAAATCAAAGTTTGTGGGGAATAATAGTATTTTCTATACTTTTGAGGCATAAGCACTTAGGAAATAACACTTACTACCCAGGAATCAAACAAAATAAGAAATTTGTTACACAATGCATGAAAAACTTTAACCAACAAATCAGATTGGCTCTATCTAATTACCATCTAGAGAAATGTATGAACACTAAATTGAAACCAAGATTTGTTATGGTTTCTTGAAAAATAGGTCAATGTCTGTAGTTTAAAGGAATATTTTGGGTTCAATGCAAGTTTACATTTACATTTATGCATTTGACAGAAGCTTTTATACAAAGCGACTTACAGTGCATTTATTAGAGGGACAATCCACCCGGAGCAACCTGGAGTTAAGTGCCTTGCTCAAGGACACAAAGGTGGTGGCTGTGTGGATCGAACCAGCGACTTTCTGATTAACAGTTATGTGCTTTAGCCCACTACGCCACAAACACCTCTAGTGTGTGATCAATCTAAGTTAAGATCAATGAACAGTATTTTTGGAATAATGTTGAGAACTCGTCCATCTTTTTCTTAAAACAAAATCAGAAATTGAGATTACAGTGAGGCACATACAATGGAATTGAATAGGCCCAATATCTGGATGGTTTAAAGGTAGAAATATAAAGTTTACAATTTTATACAAGCACTTACATTAAGTCTTCTGTTGAAAATAATTTATTATTAGAGCTGTAAAGTTGTTTAAATTGTCATTTTGATGGTTGATTTAGGGTTTACGGCATTACATTTGTATGGCCAGAAATTTGTCAAATAGGATATAACTTTACACAAAAAAAAGGTTAGTACAGTTAGTGCCTATTAACATGAAAAATCATGTTAATAGGCATATTGTTTATGTATTGTGGCTATAATTTTGAAGTGGTGAGTATTTTTAACGTTTACAGTTGCCTCACAGCAACACATAATTTAATTATTTTTAAGAAAAAGAGGGTCAAGTTCCAAGTCATTTTAGTGGTATTCAACATTATGCTAAAAATGCTGTCGATTGAGCTTAACTTGGTTGAACTTTAGATTTTGCAGCTTTAAAGGTAGATGAGCAATTGAAAAATATACCATTTGGACACACATTTCAACATTCCTCAATTTCCTCTTCTAGTGAATAACAAAATACATAAAGCCTTTTTTTTCTGTCAAACACCTTGAGTGGATCGATCCTATAAAGAGGCTGAGAAGAGGAGAGGCTCCTAATTGAATGAGTTGTACAAGCACTTCAACCAGATCCATGGAGGAAGTAGTGGACACCGAAGGGGTGGAGACACAGGGGGGCCTCAAGTCAAATTCCCACATGAAGGTGTAAATTACCATTGGTACAGACAGCCAATGCGATCGAGGAATTACCCAACACAGCAGAGAAGGCCTGTCTTATTGATTGGTCTGTGGAGATGTTTGTAAACTGCCTATAATGGCCCCACACTTTATACTCCCCATCAGGGATGGCTTTGACCTCCAAAAGCAATTTCTATAGATCTGCTTCCACTCATCAGGCTTCTTCCTGGTTCCAGCACCACTCAGGCCACAGGGTGGGCAGTAACCTGAGCCTAGCCCACAGCCTGCCTAATGCACTCTATGGATCGCACTGCTGTCTGGAACATGCAGCCTTTGACAGTAAGTAAAGGCTTCATTTAGATGGTAGAGAGGTGAGATGATCCAACCACAGTTACATGCTTTCACCACCACATAGGAGACACATTACCACCTTCTTTCCTGACCCCATTTTGACCTCTGGTAACTGGAGATACACTGAGTGTGCACTAAAATTTAAGATATGCTACCTGTTCAATACAAGTTAAGCTTCATCAACAGCATTTGTGGCATAATGTTGATTACCACAAAAAACAAAAAATATTGAGCAAAAATTTACAGAAGTGAATTGGGCCAATCCTTAAACGTTAATACTATGTTTCAAAAGTATAGCCAAAAGATGTAAACACTATGCATGTTAACATGGTTTTAGTCTGATTTTAGATCGTTTACTAACCTTTTATATGTAAAGAGAAATCCACTTGCACAACTTCCTTGCCATGGTGATACCGTAAACCCTAAAACCTTGAAATAACTATTAAATTGACATTTTAATCAACTTTACAGCTCATATAATACAGTTTAGAATAATACAATTTACAGAAGTGCTTTTGTAAAATTAGAAGCTTCACATTTCTGCCTTGAATTGAACCAGGAATTTTCCTTTAACAATAAATACATTTTAAAAAAAATTGACATGAAAACGTATTCCAAAAAATGCTGTTTATTGAGCTATAAACTGCAGCAGCTTAAATTGCAGAACAGCCAAAGTATACTAGCAGGTTTCCCAAGCATGTTGTGCTCCTTTCAGAAGAAAATAATCCACACACACTTCCAAAAAGGGTGGAGGAGACTATTTAAAAGGAGCTCCTGCTGATTTTCCAACGTATCTCTTAACACTTCGTAGGCATCTGAAAGTGCTTACAGATTCTGCTACTGCTTGCACCGTGGTGATGATGAAGTACCTAGTTTGGCCACAGTTCAGAGGGTCTTCTGTGGAGGTAGTGGGCTTCTTAAAATGTAGTCCTAATTTTATTAACAGTCCTTCTTCTTTAAAATGAGCACTGTGTGCTCTGATACAGCGATTCTTGTAAAACATCACCAGGGAATTTATACTGGAAGAACACCGTAATAACACTTCCTTTTCTCATCCAAAAAGATCATGATGCATTCTTTGAGTCTGGAATGGTACAAGATCAATAGAGACGTTTCAAAAGCTTATTATCGTTACTGGATGCAGTATAATGCATAACATGATAGTGTAATGGGCACTGTGTAGATTACAATATCTTTAGGAAGCCATTTCACAACCTGTCGCTCAAGAGACAAACAGTATATGGATGTATTTCAAAAGTTACGTTAATACGTGAAACAAGTGCAGTCATTAAAAGTAACACAATTGGCAGCTTTACTTTTGGAGTCTTTATATTTGAAGATCTGAAACACAGTGACGTGCGGTGATGTCTTAAAGAGGCTAGGCACTGAGTTATGAAAGCCAGATTACCTGATTTATTGTTTAAGCTAATAATACGTAATAACAGTGAACGTTACGCCCAAGCGCGGCATATCAAGAAATGTAAAAATCAGGATGAATTATTTGTCAATACATTTTTTTTAAAAAAATCAGGATGTATATCGTGTACTCTCTCTCTCTATCACACACACACACACACACACACACACACACACACACACACACACACACACACACACACACACACACACACGCAGTGAATGTTACGCACAAGCGCGGCATATCAAGAAATGTATGTATTTTATATATGTGTTATATATAATATATACGATTTTGTTAATATATCTTCATTAGATATTATTATACAAAATTCAGTAGTCAAAACACAGAACATATAACAGAACATAAGTTGTTTATTTTTTACAACATTATGTGCTTATTTTTTTATGTGCAATCTTCATCTTTATAATAGAAGATACAATACAACAATCCTTTACCTTTTCATTGTGGTAGGTTATATACAGCTTCCTTTGCTTGTCAAGTGCAAGGTCGATCCGAGATTTTCCAAAGATTTTCAGTGTAATTTGACACTGGATGTGAGCTGACGACTTTTCATGCTTGGTTAAAGCTGCGGGCAGGTTGTTCAAATCACAATATCCCGCTGAAGTCCAAACAGTCTGACTGGTTGAAAAAAGCAGGCAGGGATAGCAGTACAGCCGCTGATTGTTAGCACAGCCACATAGCCAATATTTTCTTACATACCAATCAGTTTGAAATGATCGGATAATTTTTGGGCCCTTTTGCTGTACTAGTCAATCTAAGGCTGGCGTAGACCTCCCTCTTGCAATTAACTCATATTTGGAATTAAAATCGAGCTTGGAAAAAATTCTTAATTCCGTGATTACGGCCGGTGCTGTCATTTTGATTTTGAATTTGGCGGGGATTAGGCATGTACACTAGCTGTGGTGTAATGACGTTAGCTACGCAAATGTCCAGGAATATCTCGATTTTAATTGGTCCATGTCTGATACGTAACGGAGATGATTACGGGTATAACATATTTACGTCAAAAGGCACAGCAGATTTGTGCTTTTTACCGTACATGTTAAAGAATACAGGATCGAAGTGCGCATGCGCAACATGGGTTTTCCGCGTGTCGTCTGCAATGAATGGACCATAAAAGCACTGCTTACTCTACCATTTGTTTTTAGTTGATTATGCGTAACTGCTACGTTTGTCATCATAACGTCTAAACAATTGGAATAACACACATATTGCATATATAATTCACAAGAATAAAAAGTAAAAATACAAATACAAGTTTATTATTTAATAAACATTTTATTTTTGAATTTTGGCAGGGTAGGCAGTGCCTAGTTTGCCTACCCAGACCGCACGTCAGTGCTGAAACACTGAATTAGGTATCGCAAATGGGAATGAAGCCAGCACAAGAAGATTTACAGTCATTTAATTTATGTCTAATGTAGCTTACAAATGAGTAAGACACGTACCATTTTCAAGAATATATAGGAAACAAATGATATCACACAATCACCTTGTGCAATTTGTCATCTTTGGTACTGGAGCAAACTGTTCAGCAAAGGATAGTCATAATCTTTATTTACAACATAGTTGCAGAGATCTGTCTGAAGAGTTTGGCTCTGAACAGTGATTCAAATTCTGTGAAGACTGATGTTTGTTTACTTGGTGAAAATGAATGATAAATAAATTATGACTACTTGATCTTAAGGGATGACCCAGCCTTTCAAGATAATTTATAGAGCATTGAAATAAGTTATAACAAAAGCAACATTTGACTGTTTATTGTGGTGTTGGCATCAGCAATGACCTTTTGTTTCTTCCTTTTTTTTTTTTAGCACTTACATCAATACAGAAATCACAGAATACATAGATGTACAAATATAAAGCAGTCTCACTCCGAGGGAAAATGTGAGTTTTGACTCTTCCAGTTATGTAATCCATTTTAATGTAAAACGAAAAATCATCATGATTACCATCTTTATGTCTATGAGAGGAAATCTGAACATAACTTGTAAATGAGACCACCCTAATGGTTTGACATTTTCATAAAAGTTCATTTCAGAGGGAAGAAGCTGATTATTTGCAACTGGTCAGGGGTCTTAATACGCTCAATGGAATGAAGCAATCATTTTAATCCTTTGTAACAGGCTGACAACCTTCTGCAAGGTGGGCTGGAACAATATTATAATGGACAAAATATGTCCAGCTGAAAAAAAAAAAAAGAGTGAACAAAAGCAAATCCTCTAATTTCTTAGAAGTCAAAGGGATATTCTCCCTTGCTTTAGGGTTAAATCTACTGTTTTTACTGTATATTTCAATGAACAATGTACACCTAAATCTTTAAGTCCTAGTCAGAGTAGTTTATTATTAATATTAT
The DNA here is from genome assembly GCF_025860055.1 of Xyrauchen texanus. Taxonomy (NCBI): domain Eukaryota; kingdom Metazoa; phylum Chordata; class Actinopteri; order Cypriniformes; family Catostomidae; genus Xyrauchen; species Xyrauchen texanus. The sequence goes on from NC_068281.1 coordinate 19,219,622, forward strand.
TACTTAAATTTCTTCCTGTACAATGAAATACAACTTCAACAAGACAACATCTGTTTAAAAATACAGAGGGTTTCCTTTCATTTTTTTCTTACCAAGATTGAAACACCCATCCCTCCCAACCCAAACCACCCCAACTAAAACTGGACCTTTCGATCAATATATACTTCTGTGTGTATGCATGTGTGTATACAAGTGTTTTGTTCTCTATGTCATTTACTCACAACACTGTAAACATACAGACTATTATACATGTGCTTGCACTGATTCATTAAATTTGGTTGACATCACTAGAACACCACAAAAAAAATAATGATTTTGGGTGAAAAGAGAACACAGTGGAGAATAAAGAGAGCCTTAGATGGTCAGTCCGGCTGAGAACACGCAAGTCTCTTCTTTTAATCATTGGCTGATGTTCCAGTCAGGGCTGACAAGTGTGAAAAAGTTGCCAGAGGGAGAGAGAGTGGGAGACGAAGAGCAGCAGCAATGCGGATATCCTTCATTTGAGTAGAAGACGTTCCAAGAACCATGTTGACTTTAAAGAGGGTGGACCAGGACCGACACAAGAGGGCAGTATCACACAAACCTGCCCCAGTAGGGAGGCTTAGGGTTTTTCAGACAAGCAATTACAGAGGATGACTGAGTCAACACAGTCCTCGTGAGTCCTATGCTTGTTTAAGTCCCCATTTAGAGCCAAGTTTTAATCAGGGAGCTCATACCTTTTATGAACATGAGGCTGGACAAAATATCACCCCCTCAGGAGGTGGGAAAACCAAAATACAATAGAGCAAATGTAAATTTGAGAGAAAAAACCAAACAGATTCTGGGATGTTTTGTTCACAAGTAGACACGCCTGAGGTCCCCTGGCGATGTGATGGTGTTGCATTGAGGGCAAAGTTTCTTGTTTCCCTGTTGGAAGAAAAATTGAGAAAGTGGGTGAGAAGATTGTCTTTAAAATTTAAACAGGCAATTTCTGTTGTAAAATGTGAATGCAATTGACTGCAGGTTACTTTGCTAGTCTAGGTATTCTGTCTAATATAATACTGCATGTATATGTACTTGGACAAAAAAAAAGTGTATGGCAGGGCTTGGTGTGCCAGGAGGCCCACCCAGTTCAACAGACATGCGTCCTTCCCACTACAACTCTGATGTTCAGCCAGAACCCATAAAGCCTGCGCATAAAAGCCAGAAGAACAGCAGGAAGGGTTAGAGGAGGAAGGTGAGCTGTGTGGTCTGCTGTCTATGCCACACACATGCTGCACAGGGAGTGACTTAATATCACAACAGGATCCAGTCTTAAATTCAGCAAACTCCATACTCAGCTTCATAAAATACCACATCAACAAAGGAACACTTGATGGAGACTGTACAGGTTAACTGCAGTATGTTCCAAGCCATGAGGGATATAAAATATTCATGTTTGTGAGTGCCATCTCTAGAAATAGACCCGATTGTGAAGTGATGTTTAGACGGAGACAGTAGCGTTACAGTGGGGAATTTCGCTACTATTAAAGATTATGTCCATGCACACAAAACTTTCACACAAAGGTGCCATTGACACCGATTACACACAGGGTGCATTTCTCTCTGTCCCTTATATCATAAAGCACCTATATGCACTGACAAGTTTAGGAAGGGTTAAAACATGTAGGAGAGAATGACTACCTTGCCCCAGACTAAAGAGTACACAGACATGAGCAAACAGAGTCTGGGAACAGTAAGAATATCAAGAGTGAGAACACTGCACTCTACGTTCACATCCGTCTGTAAAGAAGATTTGTGTCTCCATATGACCCTGTAGTTCATGTCTACAGTATAGAGCACCAAAAGCTGGTCCATAGATCATCAAAGCACTAAGTGAAAGAGATCCAGTAGAACTCTATTTGGCTTGTGTTGCACTTAAACTTGCAAAGGGGAATTAAATTAGTCCAACACCATGCCTCAATTTCAAATATTTCAAATTTCAATATAATTTCAAATAATTATGAACGCTTTAGGTTTGGCACAATGGTCTGACTATTAGAGTGGCTTATTTTGATGTGGCAAGAGTAAATAAGTAAGCGGTGTGGTGATCTATGAAGCAGGTTCAATATAGGCTCACACTGATGAAAAAAATAACTAGTAGTAAAACTATTGAGGCATGGTGTTGGACTAATCAAATATATGCACATATATGAGGCATGGTGTTGTCCTTCAAATTGATGCCACAGTGTAGCAACAACAATTCCTAATTCTATACCCCCCTTTCCTATGAAAACTCTCCTTAACCACATTACTTCAGACACAAAGAGGGCATGGAATTTGTTTCCTTTGTTCTGGAAAGCAGGAGTTTACCTACTTTTAATGAACACCGGCAGGTCATGGATAAACACGGGCTCCTCACAGCTGCAGCAAGCGGCTGCTGCGCTCCATTAGCTTCATAAAACAAGGCTATCGCTAACGCTAAACAAATTACACACATTTACTTTGATCAAGACGCAAGGAGCCCCGCTATGCTACTTTTATTGCTGTCTTCAGGCAACAATTTTAATGCCTGCATTAGTAACAAGCCACTGTGGCAGCACGAGCTCACACACACACACGCACGCACGCACGCACGCGTGCACGCACGCGCGCACACGCGCGCCTCTGATCCCCCCGCTCATCAGCTTGCTGTACACAGAAAGCATGTGATAAGCAGTGAGTAAAAGAGCTGATTTAATATATAGCAGGCTGAGGCTAGGAAACATTTCCTTAATTGCTTCCATGTGTGGTGACAGAATGTGCTAGTGGCTAATGTGGATGGGCTCCCTAAAGAAGACTGGCTAAAATAGCTTAGCAAGAAGATGAAGAGCCTGTGCGTGAAAATGTAAGGGGATTACAAATAGACAAGTGGAGGCAATCACGTCTGATGATAAGAGGTTAGCTCAACATGCAACGTTGTCTAAAGGGATTAGGAAATGAAGCGCTATGTGAGGAATCTCACAGGTTTGGTTGAAGAGAGATACAGGTGAACTCTGCAGCCAAATACCAAAGCATTACAAAATAAAGTACTCCATTATCTACATTATACACTGGACAAAGCCTTGAATGACTAAATCCAAATCCATAGTTTTGGACACTTTGCAATGAATAGGATTGAAATGTAATATGCACCTGAACTATCATCACTTCAGAGCTTTAATTCATTATTAGGGCTGCATGGTTAATCTGAATATCATTGAAATCACGATAGGACCTTGTGCGATTATTAAACTGCAAAAGGCTGTGATTTAATTACATAAATTAATAGTTTGCTCGCTTCAAAGTTTGTGTTTGATGTGTTGTCCTGTCTGTATTAAGTTAGTGCATTATTACAGTGTCTTCAGAGTGGTTCTGTTCTTCACAACTCCATCTCATGCTCAGAATGAAAGATGAACTACGAGTTTAGTTTCGTCTGCTTTGCTTACGTGCACTGAGCACATTATATTTTAAGTCGGGGGAGACCATTATGACAATCTTGAAAACAGGCCAAAAAGGAAAGAGGACTGAGAGACAGAAATAACAAAAATCTTGAGGATTTACTTTTTATTTCCTCACTTCTGCATCAGAACGCTGTCTGACTGACAGGCTGCATATGTGTGTGCTTCATGTGCACGTTCTCTGACGGCACTCATGATAATGCGTTTGCCTGCCTAATTGGTCAAAATACCTGTCTTGGCGAGGTATTAATGTAAACAGTCAGTAGGGATGCAATGAAATTTTGGCCGCCGAAAATTTTCGGCCGAAAATGGCACTTTCGGTTTTCGGCCGAAAAAGAAAAAAGGCCGAAAATATGAGCCGAAAATATATACCTCCTCACCTCGCCCCGCCCCTCAGTGCTTTGATTTCGATCTAGCCCTTATCACGGCTGTTAGACAATTCCACAATGGCGCTACCAAACAAAGGCCGATCATGTCAGCGGTGTGGAAATTCTTCAAAGTTTCTGATAAGGACATCACATTTGCGACCTGCAGTGTTTATTCAGCAGAAATGTCAAGATATATATATATACACACACACACACACACACACACAGAGCATGAGATTCTACAGGAAAGTGCCCCGATCCACAGCAGTGCCACAACTAGCGCAGCTACAACACAACTTGAGACGTATTTATCTGAACTACGCCAGAAGCGGCAATCCCCTTGACTACGGGCGCATAAACAAAGACCGCTTTACTTTGCTTGCGCGGAATGCACACAGGTATTTATCTGCCCAAGCACCAGCACAGAGAGTGAGAGACTGTTCAGTGCAGTCATGTTCTTGATGAGCTTTCTGACAGGAGAGACTGTCAGAAAATTTAGCAACTTTTGTTCTTGAAGAGAAACCTGTCACTTGTCGTTAAATAGAAAGCGGTCCAATATGATGTGTATAGCAATTACATTACACTTGTTCTTCACTTGAGGATACATCTGTCGTTTACAGTTGAGGTTGGATTTAGTTCAATTACTGCTGTTTTGCACAATCATTTTCACTTAAAGTTTACATACGTTTACGTAAACAGAATAGAGCACTGATCTATACATATAATTATATATTATAGTTATATATATATAGATCAGTGGAATAGAGGCCCTCTGACATTCTGTGTTCTGCCTTTTGTTTTAATTAAAATTACTGTTGTATATTTAAACTTTTTGAAAGACGTTAGCTAAGTTCATTACTTGACTCTTGTTTTGCATATAATAGTCTTCTAAAACTTTAAATTATTTGGATAATAATTAATAAAATCTGTAAAATTAGATTTTTACAGAACTGAAAGAAGAATAATATTTAATATAGTTGTAATATATTTTTTGTCCAATATTGGTGTGTTACTTTCATTAAAAGTGTGATTTATTTTATTGGTTTGTTGTTTTTCAATTCAGATTCATTATATTCATGAAATTAATGAAAAAGTATAAAATTAATACAATTATACACATTTTTTTTTTTTTTTTTAAATAGGTAAAAATTTTGGTTTCGGTTTTTGGCCAAGTGCATCCTGGATTTTCGGTTTCGGCCCAGAATTTTCATTTCGGTGCATCCCTAACAGTCAGTTATGTCAAGTCAATGTAAACAGAGGGACAAGTAAGCAGATTTATTTAAAAATGTAAGACTTCAAGTATAAATGTAACATAATAGACCTGCCACTGTCCAGTACAGGGGTCGGCAACCTATGGCATGCGTGCGTGGGGTAATCACTGGCAGGCCAGTAACGGCGAGAGAGGAGTAGTCCATTTTATTTATATAAATTCCGCACCTGCATTCCAATCTACATCTTGATGTAATCCTTCCTCATGATTATGCAGTGCGTTTTCATAAGCTGAATGGGAGACTAAACACTGGTAAACTGTGATGAGATTCGCGCTGCGCGTGCAAGCCATTCACACATCACAAGCTGGCATCGCTTCTCTTTTGGTTAATTGCGCAATTAAATGCGCCCGCTTTGTTTCGTTCAGGCTGAGCTGATGACAGCCTACATTCCGCTTTTCATTTGTTTCTTTTTGCTTTCAGAACACGTCATGTAATAAGGAAAAACACCACTATTAATCAGCAATCAAATAAGCAAATTTGTGACATTAACTGTAACACATTTTGTACAAAAGGACAGGTTTTCTTTCATTAAAGCACTTCCAAAAGATGCTTTGTGAAAATTCACATGCAGGATCATGAACGGGTTCTGCACAAATGTGGAGAGGGGTCCACTGAAAATACAAATGGCACTCCACATCAAAAAGGTTGCCGATCCCTGGTCGAGTATGTTGCTATAAAACTAATCAAACAATACAGGAAACAATGAAACAATACTTTAGTAGCTTTAAAAAGTATTAATGTATTATAATCATACTGAAAAAGACCAGTAATAGTTTCATGTCACATCTATTTTCATTCTGAACATTTATTTGAATACTTGATAATCCTTTCCCTGTCAAAGAATGAATGCATCTAGTGCATGCTAGATCATACTATAATAACATTGAGAAAGTGAATCTCATTCCGTACATGTGAGAAACCCTGTTTTAAGTGCTCCAGATTAACATTAATTTCATTTTGCATAATTCCAAATATGTTTGGCCGCTACATGTTAATATACATATACAAATAATACACCCCATGGTTCAGGGAGAAGACGTTAAAATGAGAAGCACGTGATAGAGCTGTTGTGAATTCAGCTACACACAGAAACTCTTATGTAGTTGACCACCAAAATAAAAGCTTGATGGTTTAGAATGCGTTGGATTAACTGGACCAAATAGCCATGACTAGTACATTACAAAAAAATAATAAATTAAGATAACATTATAATATTCCAATAACATAATTTTCAAGTTGACCGGGTTCCAAAAAAATATGATGATGAACAGTGGGCTGAGACAGTATCATCAAGTCAAAAACAGGCACACAGTGGAAAGGTACTATGTGAATATGAAGAAAACTCTTTTTTTCTCTTTGTTTCACTGTTTTATTGCTTTATTTGTGGCAGATATTAAATTAGTTTGAGTTGGGTTCTTTTTAAGAGGACTGAAGCGTGAACCCTCAAAGAGTTTATACAGTGAGGAAAATAAGTATTTGAACACCCTGCTATTTTGCAAGTTCTCCCACTTGGAAATCATGGAGGGGTCTGAAATTGTCATCGTAGGTGCATGTCCACTGTGAGAGACATAATCTAAAAAAAAAAATCCAGAAATCACAATGTATGATTTTTTAACTATTTATTTGTATGATACAGCTGCAAATAAGTATTTGAACACCTGTCTATCAGCTAGAATTCTGACCCTCAAAGACCTGTTAGTCTGCCTTTAAAATGTCCACCTCCACTCCATTTATTATCCTAAATTAGATGCACCTGTTTGAGGTCGTTAGCTGCATAAAGACACCTGTCCACCCCATACAATCAGTAAGAATCCAACTACTAACATGGCCAAGACCAAAGAGCTGTCCAAAGACACTAGAGACAAAATTGTACACCTCCACAAGGCTGGAAAGGGCTACGGGGAAATTGCCAAGCAGCTTGGTGAAAAAAGGTCCACTGTTGGAGCAATCATTAGAAAATGGAAGAAGCTAAACATGACTGTCAATCTCCCTCGGACTGGGGCTCCATGCAAGATCTCACCTCGTGGGGTCTCAATGATCCTAAGAAAGGTGAGAAATCAGCCCAGAACTACACGGGAGGAGCTGGTCAATGACCTGAAAAGAGCTGGGACCACCGTTTCCAAGATTACTGTTGGTAATACACTAAGACGTCATGGTTTGAAATCATGCATGGCACGGAAGGTTCCCCTGCTTAAACCAGCACATGTCAAGGCCCGTCTTAAGTTTGCCAATGACCATTTGGATGATCTAGAGGAGTCATGGGAGAAAGTCATGTGGTCAGATGAGACCAAAATAGAACTTTTTGGTCATAATTCCACTAACTGTGTTTGGAGGAAGAAGAATGATGATTACCATCCCAAAGAACACCACCCCTACTGTGAAGCATGGGGGTGGTAGCATCATGCTTTGGGGGTGTTTTTCTGCACATGGGACAGGGCGACTGCACTGTATTAAGGAGAGGATGACCGGGGCCATGTATTGCGAGATTTTGGAGAACAACCTCCTTCCCTCAGTTAGAGCATTGAAGATGGGTCGAGGCTGGGTCTTCCAACATGACAATGACCCGAAGCACACAGCCAGGATAACCAAGGAGTGGCTCTGTAAGAAGCATATCAAGGTTCTGGCGTGGCCTAGCCAGTCTCCAGACCTAAACCAATAGAGAATCTTTGGAGGGAGCTCAAACTCCGTGTTTCTCAGCGACAGCCCAGAAACCTGACTGATCTAGAGAAGATCTGTGTGGAGGAGTGGGCCAAAATCCCTCCTGCAGTGTGTGCAAACCTGGTGAAAAACTACAGGAAACATTTGACCTCTGTAATTGCAAACAAAGGCTACTGTACCAAATATTAACATTGATTTTCTCAGGTGTTCAAATACTTATTTGCAGCTGTATCATACAAATAAATAGTTAAAAAATCATACATTGTGATTTCTGGATTTTGTTTTTTAGATTATGTCTCTCACAGTGGACATGCACCTACGGTGACAATTTCAGACCCCTCCATGATTTCTAAGTGGGAGAACTTGCAAAATAGCAGAGTGTTCAAATACTTATTTTCCTCACTGTATATTGACAGTAGAACATGGGCAAAACATTATAACATTTTGGTCAAAAAGAATTGTGTACTAGTTTTTTGTTTATCACATCGCAGTTTAAATTTCATTTGCAATAATTGCAATTTTCAAAATAATTGCAATCTGATATTTTTGTCAAAATCCAGCAGCCCTACTCTTTATTCATGTAATTGAGAGCCCTACCTTAGAAACAAGCACTGTGGCAGTACCACGGTACAGTAATAGAATCTTATGGTAACAACATTGAACTTTGATACCATGGTACTAAATGATTACCATTATTCATATACCATGGTATGTACTGTACATACTTCAAAAACACATGTTAATACCTTTCTGGTATGTTTGTTAGTGTTGTATGTGGGCTGTATCCCACCACTTAGTGATACATTTACAGAATGATGAACATAATAAACCAGGGAACAGCCTGTGATGTGCAAGATATGCTAGAATGTGTGTGGTTCTTACCAGAGTCCTAAGCCAGCATTCTTCACAGTGAACATGCCAACACTGGATGGAGGTGAGAGGCATTGTATACGAGTCCTGAAAAAAAGAGAGAAACGAAAATATAAGATTAATTTAACCAGGTCAAATGCACAAAATGCATCAATCTAAATACCCATACACAACACAAGACCAGCACAACACCAGCACAGTACAGCAAGTGGGGCAGGCAGGTGGGCAGTGAGGGAGCTTAAGGGCAGTGAAGGGGTCAGGAGGGGTCAGGCCAGTGGGAGCACAGAGAGCCTTACCCTCCGGAGGGGCAGCAGCTTCTTAATCCTACTGCTGCCCGCTACGTAGCTTCTGTACAAACAGTACACACTGAGCTGCAGGGCCTCTGCGCTCCCGCGCCTCTCGGCCACCTGATTCTTGCTGACAGCCCCTGTTTGGGATGGCTTCCGCTGCAGGGATATTCAAGAGCGGCACTAAGAACAAGAATGTGGCCGCCACAGAAGGTACAGACACACACATCAGACCAATGGATGAAGCTATTGACACTGAGCTTGGATAAAGAACTGGATGGATGGAGTTTAGTTTCTGATGCATTTTGCATAAGTATTCAGTTTGGCTATCATGCTAGGCATGTGATGACTGCCAGACACAGATGTAAACACATTTACAGAACTTATTGTTGTCTGCAAGTAATTGTTGATAATTCATTTTTTGGAAGTGCCCTAGCATGCCTGCTACACCTCAAAAAAGCAGTGGGTGGCAGTAGACCACCACTAGGAAATGCTTAACCCCAAAGACTGTACAGTCCAAGAGAGCATTGAGGGTGGCAAAATGCCTTGAATCACTCCAATTAAATCATTAAAACATTTACAAGCATCTTTATTCAAGACAATAAGATTTGTTCTCTACGAGGCACAGACAGATCAATCAGCATCTCTTTGTGAGGTGCTACAGTAACGGCTTTGGTTTAATGAAACTTAAAAGTAAACGGGAAATTCAATAAATTCCAGAGAGAATGGCTAATCAATCTCTTGGCCCATTTAGAGGGGTCAGATCTGTAAGCACCTCCAGGACCTAAAGCTGAAAAGTTGAGGCATAGATATCCATGACTTCTGTATTACCACTAATTCTCAAGTGCAACAGAACCTCTTTGTAGGGGTACATTTTTCAGGCCATGCTTGATTGGTTTTAGCTGAAGGATGGAGACTATATCCAGCTGGGTTCATGATTGTGGGTGTTAGTTTATGTCACAGTAGCATCTTATTAATGATGGGTTACAAGCACACCAACACACAAAATATTGGCAAGCAAAGAGTTCTCACCATGCAGATGAGACACTTGTATCGGTCTCCTCTGAGGATCTGTTTCTCCAGTTCTCGGATTCGGGCTTTTAGGGCCTCCAGCGTGGTCGCTGTGGAGTCCTCCGTGATTCTGTAGGTAAGGAACCAAAAGCTGTGGTAAAATCAGAGCAGTACAAACAAGTTTGGACTACCCCACAATGTTGAAAACTTTGAAATGGAAATGCATTTTTAAAACTTGTGCAAAGTCACATGACTTTGCAATTAATTTCTACTTGCTAATGTGCAGCAAATATGTCCCACAGCTTCAGCTCTGTTAAACTGACTGCAAACTCCAAACAACAGCAAGGCAAAATCAAAACCAGACTACCTAACTGGAAACGGTGAATTCCACTGAGCTACAGAAGGACCATAATGTAAAAATGAACCAATACATTTCTGATTTATTGCATTACAATATCAATTGCAGATCTAGGGCATCCTTAGTCTTTGGAGGTCATGCTCTGACACGTTCCTACCTCACATCTTCACTAAACATCATCAGACAAATGCCTCTCAGCTGGTGAATGTATATTTAACACTGTCCACAGCATATCAACTCTCAATAACTAAATCAATATGGCAACCATTGATTGTGCAGCAAGGCGCTTGGATATATTATGTTTATGGTGATCTGCTCATTTTCCAGCCAGATGGAGAACTGATCTACAGTATTGATTTGACGTTGCACCAGCGTTCTCCTAGGCACAATCCCCGATTAGTGCCTGCCGTTAAACTGCCTTTTCCAATAGCTTCATTTATTATATGCCGGTGTGATTCTACAATGATTCCAAGTCCATGAACCCTTGGTATTTCTAGCTGATTTGATCCTAATGATCTGAGTGATCTGTTGGGTTTATATTCAGTGAGCATATCTGCAATATATTGAGGTCCTAGCCCATTGAGTGATTTATATACCAGTAATAATACTTTAAAATCAATCCTAAATGTAACTGGGAGCCTGTGTAAAGACCTGAGGACTGGTGAGATATGTTCATATTTTCTGGTTCTGCTCAGAATCCTGGCAGCAGCATTCTGTATGAGCTGCAACTGTCTTATCGTCTTTTTGGGAAGGCCAGTGAGGAGTCCATTACAAAGCGTACAGTGCACCCAAAATTGATAATTCTCTCATCATTTACTCACACCATCGTTTACTCACCAAGATATCCGAAGACATTTGCATCTCTTTAGATCACAGGTGTCAAGCTGAAGGCCCGTGGGCCAAAACCGCCCACCACCTTATTTCATGTAGCCCACGAGCTGATTTCTAAAATGTATGATGGAAGGTAAATGGAACGTCTCACTGACCAATCCATTAGCTCTTTCCTCTTGAATATTAATGAGCCTTCCACTGGAGTGCATTTTACTCTCTCCAAAAGCGAAACAAAACTGTAAAACACTAACTGTATTAATTATGGTATTTTGCCAGTAATAGTTTCTAAATGTATTTAGATTACTGTTCTCCCATAATTGTCATAATTATTAATGAATCAGTTTTCCTTCTGTGTAAAATCTGGTCTCTTATAATGCTGTATGATTGTAGGAAAATGTAACTGGGTTTGTTTGCTTTCATAAATTCTAAGAGCTAACTGTACATTTATAAGCAGGAGCCTGATGAAAGGCATCTATAATATTTTAATTTAGCCCTATACAGATTAGACATTTTCTCACAGATGTTACTGTAAATATAATAAATAACATATACTTCCCAACCTCAAATTTGATTCTTTATTGACAAATATGCACAAAATATGCAATATTATTGGATATTGGATGGTTGCTACCAAATCAGATTTTCAACCGGCCCTTTGAGGGCATATATAATGCTGAAGTGGTCCGGGATGAAATTGAGTTTGACAACTCTGCTTTAGATGGAGATATGATGTGAATATATACATACAATGCAAGTCAATGGAGTACAACACTTCAAGCTCCAAATAGGACAAAGGCAAAATAAATGTAATCCATATGATTTAAGTGGTTTAATCCATGTCTTCTGAAGTGATACAATTGGCTTTGGGTGCCGTTCATGCGGTTTACCCATGTAAATGCGCTGTAAACTCTCTCTGCACATGGGTTAAGCCTGAGGAACGTCAATCGACCTTCAAATCATGGTCACACCAAAAAGACTACAGATATAAAGATTTATAGTGAAAAAGGAGTTACATTTTGGTCTATTGTTCTCACCCGAAATATTTTGAGTTTTTTGGAGCTGGGAAGTATTTGACATCATTTAATTGGATGTATGGATATGTTCACATCATATCTCCAACAAAATATCTTTGTTTTCCACAGAAGTAAGTAATACTAGACCGCAAAAGCTGAATTAATGAGAATTGTAATTTTTAAGTAAAATATTCCTTAATATATACTCCACAATACTGGACAATCTGAAAGCAGTCTGTTTAGTCTAGCGTTCATTTTGGCCACGTTCACATATTCATTGTTTGGGATTGTATTTATTAACAGGTGTGAGTCTCAAAATGTCCTGTTCACACAACAGCAGATTGAATGCTGTCTGTATAAATGAACAACCAAAGTCACAACTGTATTCTATTCTCAAAAATGTTTAATCACAATTGGTGCTGTGATATTTAATAAACAAGGGCAACCGAGGTGCAAATTCACCCATAGGATCATAATTAATTGACAGTGGATTTTAACCAAGTGCAGAGCTTAGTATTTGTGTCGTGCGGCTTGCACACTCAAGTAGCCCCATTGAAAGATTGCGACAGGATTTTTGAAATGCAGCCCATATCTCTGTCTCTGTGAGGTAACAAAACGCTGCATGTAAACACACATAATGCGCGCGAGCTTATAGCCTCTCACATTATGTGACATGACACAACTATTAGTCCAGTGCAGTTCAGTTCAAACAGCACGGCCTTGTCAAAAATGCAGTTGTGAATCTTGAAAACGTACTAGTAAATAACTGAATTTGAGATTAATGTAACTGTATTAAGCACTTAAATACAGGACTGACAATCGTATTCTGCTGCTGTGTGAATGTGGCATTAGTCTCAAATCTTAAGCACTGGCAAGGCACCTTCCCAAGGTCATTCTTAACCTCACCCAGGTCTCTCTCCAAGACGCCAACCTTGCCCAAGGACAACGAGCCATCCAAATGGTATATTCCCTACAGTCTAATCAGCACTGGGACTATAAAGCTTTAAAATCTCCTCTTATTAGTGTCCGGCTTGTAAAAAAGCATTTAGTCTTGATTAGCGTGCATGCTTATAAAGCAGACAGCAGAGTAGGCGTACCATGCTCCATGCCTGCTGTTTCTTTTTAACAGCTTCATAAATTGCTGTGGTTCACTTGCCCGCATGCCGTCACTGAGTCCAAGAAAGAATACAACTTTTCCCTAGTAATGCCTGACCCATTCCAACATGAATATTCATTATGTAGTGATTTATAGAAAACCACATTCTAAAAGTTATTTAATTCCCCTCAAGTAATAAAAGGGGGTTTTACTCAGTCTTTATGTGGACAGAGAAAGAGGGGGTTTGGGAAAGAGTGCTGGGCTGCTGTGCCTTTAGAACAAAAGCAGGTGTAAAACCTGGACAGAGATGGCTGAGTGAGTTCACCCACAAAGAAAATCAAAGTCCTGATGACAGTGTGGAAAGTTTGAAGATATTAACCAAACACTTAATATAGGTCTTCATCTCTGCTGTGCCATGGCCTGCTGGCTGAATAATGCCATGATGTCATTTAGGAAAAGAATAATATAATTCCAATCAGAAACTAAAGTTATTAAGAAACCACAATGAGGACTAACATCCAAACTAATAATGGCACACCTTTTATATTAAAACAAGCAGATCTGATGCTTTATTCAGGCACTGCACTCTTATGGTATATTTTAATCTGTAAAGGAACAAATTTGAAATTTAATCCAGTGTGGAGCTGGGAGGCATGCACAAGTTTAAACAGGAAGTTGATGAGCCAGTGTTTCAGTGTTATTACAGCTCTAGGTCTGGGTGTAAAGCTATTTCTCATTTCATTATCCAGCCCCTTACACATCCAAATCCATCAGAGCTGTGTCTAACAGTAGAAGGCGGTCACATCTATAGCTCTACATGGCCCGAGAACACCACCAGGTTTCTTTGCTGACCTGTTTTATGTACAGACAGATGCTGTATAAAGACATACAATAGATGTCTAGAGTTGGCTTGCTTGATCATTCATTTTATTTACAGATGATAATAAGGGTCAATGCATACTTGAATAAAAACTTTAACATCTTCAATCAATTTTTTTAAATCACAAAAAAAGATAAAACTACTTTAAAATAAAAAAAGATTGTTGTAATATTTATCATTGCATGTGCTCCAAAGTCAAAGATTGCTCAAAAGCAGGGTTTGTTGGGAAAATGTGTTGGGAAGCATGAATTAGTTTTTTTTTTTTAAAAGCAAAAATATGGGAGAGCAGAGGGGAGTCATCACTTATGAATTGGGGAACAATCTGATTATTGTGGAAGCACACAGAAATCTGCTACACTGTTTCAAGTTGAGCATGAAATTTGGCAGCAATCACATGGGTGGCAAAGGAGGACTCATTTATCTTGTGTGGAATGAGCGGGGACAGAGACGACCCCAGTACCCAGAAATTATTACCCATCTGCACACTGAGAATTCATCAGCCCCCTCTGCCTTACAAAGACACTCATGTATACCATTTACACAACTCACCCTCTTACTCCAACACACACACAATCCACAATGAATCAATGTAACTAAAAGGGACAAGTCTCATTTTCATTGCAGCTTGAAATACACATTCTTTTCAAACAATGGGGTTGGAATTGTTTTTAGGCTTGAGCTGGAATAAAACCATTCAGCTCCTTAGGTGGCCTCTTTAAAGCTTGCTTAGATCAAGACCTTTCAATTCAGGAAATTGGAATTGATACTACAGCACCGCTATGCCGTTAAGTTTACATGCGTCATCCATTTGAATGAAATTCCATAATATAAAATCTATTGAACATGTAAAACAAAGCACAATTAGGCCTAGATAATTCTTCAAAGCACCACCCATATGTCATGCAAAGTACAGATATAGCAACTTGGCAGGCTTTTCATATAACGATATCCAAAGTCAACAGACATGGTCCAATTACGACAACTATGTTTAGCCAGGAAATAGTTAAAAGAACTCGCTCCCTCCTTTTCATGACCCCTCGGGACTTGATTAATGATATCATCATTGAGATTTATGTTCCTGGCCCCTTTCACGTTTTTTTTCCCTCGTAACATCCTGTGATACCTGATCAAATCAGCAGGAGAAAGGAGAGGTGCTCCACGGAGTAGAGAGGGCTCTACAATAGGGAAGAGATGGATAGATTCAGACGGAGGACAGAGGAGGGCGGGCGCAGACTGGGAGAAATATTGCTGCGATATTAAATAAACGAGTGTGTGTCACGTCTGGAGCTAAGCGCTAAGCTAATAAAGCGTGTGCGGGTGGGCTACGCTCATTGCTCGCTCTTCTCTATGACATCAAACAGCTGCATGATTCATACCCCGGCAGGCTAAAACACTTAATGCCCCATGATACAACACTACAGCAAGTCTAAAACGGCTGCCTGCTGCTCTGTGCATGCGTGTCGGGGTGGGGGGCAATGAATCAATCTAAGCTGTCACACTCCTGCAGCTCCACTTAGGAATACTGTTTGGTCCATTTTCATCCTCCTACTCAAACATCCACACTGAGACAAACACACACTTACACGAACACTGACAGTGTTCATAACATCGTCCATTTATATTAATTTCTACACACTCAGTCAATCCTTTCAATCAATAGATGTGCATGCAATTCTTTACACAAAGTCGTGTCTTTTTGTAACGTTTTGTCTCGAGGTAAACATAGTTAACTAACACACTTTAAATTGCAGGAACTGACATCAAGCCATTCTACAGATGAAGTCATTTCAAGCAGACATACTTGACTGGAGATGGGAGAGAGGTACGTGCTCACGACTTGCTGAGGAGAAAAATCAATTGTGTCAGGGTTGATGCGCTAATTTACCAGTTATCCGACCTGATATTTAATATGGGCCCACTGATGGCCAGTTGCACCAGATTTATTCAGCTATACTAGAAGCCTCTCTCCAGAGAAGAATGCTCAAGAGACAGAAGAGAGAGACAAAGAAATAGAGCACACATTGGCAGCTGCATTTAAGAAATGTGAATCTTTTTAAGAGGATGCATAGACTTCATTAGCACCAGGCAGGAAATCCCAACTTTGCAAAATTAGTTTAAAGTCAGCATGAAACTGGACGTATTGTGATTGAATCTTCATTAATTTTAAAAACACTTCTCTCCAACCACCTGTCATATTGAGACCGCTGCACAACCTACACTGGTGGACAAAAGTTTAGAATAATTTACAGATGCTCTTATGTAAAGAAATTAGTACTTTTATTCACCAAAGTGGCATTCAACTGATCACAATGTATAGTCAGGACAATAATAATGTGAAAAATTACCATTTCAATTTGAAACAAATGTTCAGAACTTCTTAAACAACTTCAAAAATGTCCACGTGCAGCAATGACAGCTTGATACTCGGGTGACATTTCACCCCAAGCTTCCTGTAGCACTTGCCACAGATGTGGCTGTCTTGTCAGGCACTTCTCACACACCTTACAGTCTAGCTGATCTCACAAAAGCTCAATGGGTTAAGATCCACAACTCTCTTTTCCAATAATCTGTTGTCCAATGTCTGTGTTTCTTTGCCCACTCTAACCTTTTCTTTTTAATTTTCTGTTTCATAAGTGTTAGTTTCTTTGCAATTCTTCCCATAAGGCCTGTACCCCTGAGTCTTCTCTTTACTGTTGTATATGAAACTAGTGTTGAACAGGTAGAATTCAATGAAGTTATCAGCTGAGGACATGCGAGGCATCTATTTCTCAAACTAGAGACTAATGTACTTATGCACTTGTTTATTTGAAAATCTGGTCTTCAACATCACTTTCTGTCCTTGTTAGAGCCAGTTGTCCTTTGTCTTTGAAGACTGTAGTGTATACATCTGTATGAAATGTTATAATTTTTTTTTTTGTGGCAATTTCAAGCATTATATAGCCTTCATTCCTCAAAACAATGATTGACTGATGAGTTTCTAGAGAAAGCTTCTTCTTTTTTGCCATTTTTGACCTAACATTGACCTTAAGACATGCCAGTATACTGTGGCAACTCAAAAACAAAGACAATATTAAGCTTCATTTAACAAACCAAATAGCTTCCAAATGTGTTTGATATAATGGCAAGGTATTTTCTAATAACAAATGAGCAATTTAGCATGATTACTCAGGGATAAGGTGTTGGAGTGATGGCTGCTGGAAATTGGGCCTGTCTAGATTTGATCAAATATTACTTTTTTCCAAATAGTGATGGTGCTGTTTTTAACATCAGTAATGTCCTTAGTATACTTTGTGATCAGTTGAATGCCACTTTTGTGAATTAAAGTACCAATTTCCTTCTGAAACAAAGATTTGTACAATACTCCAAACTTTTGGCCACCAGTGTAATTCATTCCTGATAAATGAAATCAAGTCCCACAATACATTTCTGAAATACGTCACATAAAGGTAACAAAATGAGTTGTAAACACCAACTTTAATTAAACAATTGCACACTCTGCAAACTTAAAATCGGGAAAGGCTTAAAGATAAAGTCCTGCATTAAACAAGGATATTTACAGGCCAATGGTCTTTTGGACTGACAGCTGTGCTGTTGGGTAGGCAGACTGAGGCACATCTGCGACAAGTCCGCTGACCCTGGACCAGCTCGAGACAGCAGAGGGAGGCAGAACCAGCAAAGAGGATAGTCACACCACCGTGTGTAAGGCGGCAATCAGTCCCTCTCTAACATGAGCTGCGCTCTGACCTCAATTACCAATTCAGTGGGGCTGGGTACCCACACAAGCAAGTAGGAGGAGAGTTTAGCAGGAGCACTTGTCAGGGAATATGGATGAGGATGCAGAGATGAGGGAATTACAGGGGCCGGCCTTTCACCCACTCAGGTTATTCAAATGTATCTGCGGCTGGAGGCAGCATGCTACACTCCCTCCCTTTTGCTTTCACTCTTAGGGAGGTAGAGTGTAGAGATTCATCTCCCTTTCTCGGTGTTCTCCCATCGTTTGCTTGTTCGCGCTGTCTTTTTTGGAGGGCAAGACTTTTTAACTCTGATCTGCAAGGAAACTGCCTTTCTAAATCTGAGCATAGTTTAGGCAAGCCTGTCTGCCAAATGACACATCAAGGTCTAAGAGACTCAATTTAACGCCATTTGACTAAATGTGAAGGTATATTTTCCCTTTGCCATGCAGAATGAAACAGCTGGATTGCATTCACACTAAGTTTCATGCTATACGGAATATTTTTTCTCTTTTAATATACTCTTAATTTGAATAAGGTCTCCCTGAGATATGTCACAACTGTGTCTTTGTTCAATTGCTACAACAAGAGTTATCTGGCTTTTCTTGCCATGTAAAGCTGTAGTATGGAGATGTGTGGACTGTGGTGTAATATTAGCATTCCCGAGCTGTGCAGAGACTCAGGCCCAGACAAGGCTCAGCTGCCTGGGATCAATACTGGAAGCCACTCCCTGTGATCAAGCATGCTCCGGAGAGATGAGCACACTAAATGCATCATTTATGATGTTGCAGTCCTTACACAAACTAATCTCACCCCAATACACCAGCAAACACTTGCTTTGTGAGTGCTTGTACTCACTTCTCGATCTCGCTGTTTTTACAGGTCCTGGGTGTTGAGGAAGAAGAGCAAGGGCTGGGTTCCTGTTTGCTACTTTCACCATTACTGGTAGAGGGCATTTCTACAAAAAATAAGACTTCATACAGTTAATGTAAGACAACAAAAGCAACATTTCATCCTACTAATTACATTCTACAGACAAAAAAGAAAAACACACCATGATATTAGCCCAACTCACCATCATTGGCCCATTTGGAGAATTCAGGTGTTATTCTATTGGATGGCATACCACCACTGCAGATGAGAGAAGGAATTTGAGTGTCAGGGTCTAGTGTCAATTTTTGCCACTTTAATGCCTGGTATGAAATAAACTCCTGGTCTAATCTAAAAACACTTGACTTAAAACAGGCTTACTTCAAAACGGCTCCACGCAATGCCTCACGCTCTTTGGCTTCTCCCTGGTCCTCTCCAGAGCAAGGAATGATGTCTGCTTCAGTGTACCTGAGAGCTAGAGTTAAAGAACAACTGCATCTAATATTAGTTACTGTTGTTTTCTGCACACTACAGCATCACCGAAGAGCAAGATGTCTACTGGCAAGCCAAGAAGGATACTGGGCTTTGCCATATTCTAATGTGTCATCGCCATCCACATCCAGGTCAGCATCACTGTCGTGGCTCTCCTTTGTGCTACACATGGCAAAGCCTGTTCCTAAATGGAGGAAATGGACTGTGTTAACAAAAGCACAAGAGGCAAAAGTCACAAGAGGCAATGCAGCAGTCATTTTCCATGGTTAAGAGGTTTGGACGCACAATGCAAAGCTATACAAAACAGCAATATGATAGAAGACACACTTGTTTAATAAATAAATAATACAAATCACAAATATTTCACCATGTAATAGGGGTCGACTGATTATCGGCCTGAAGTGCATAAGGGCCCCAAATATCGGTTAGCGGTCTCCTTGATTTCTAATAATCTTTATCGTATAGGCCCTGAAAAAAAAAAAAACATCGGTCGACCCCTACCAAGTTATATAGTCCATTACCAAAACCACAGTCAAACTACCAGTTTCATAATATACCTTTTGGAATCAATAATAGTCATAAATGAATTGTGAACAGTTTGTCACATGTAATGATACAGATTTCAGGTTACAATACATCTTCCATTGCTAACAACAATATCTCACTGTCAATGGCTCATCTCTGTCATGCTGGAGAAATACCAATTAAACAGGCCTGTGCAGGCCCAAATTACTGCAGACGGGCCAGGGGCTTGATGCTGTGGACCCAAATAGAGGCATCAGAGACTGTGAATGGGAGTTGTGTCATATGGTGGGCCCTGAGCACTAGGGCATGCTGCCTGAGTGGCACTTCTATAAATCCAGTGATGAGCACACAGACAAACTCCAGCCGTGGACTGACTGAGTCCTTCAGTTCTAGTTAGGGAGAGGTTGGATCGGTAGCAGCCTGAAGGGTGGGAGAGGCCCACAGAGACCGGAGCCTGATTGAGCTGCAAAGGCCGGAGTAGGCCAGGCCTCTCAGGGTCTGATGTAAGGGCACTACTGGAGAATGGTTTTGTCACGGATGAGGAGCTGAGGTAGGTAATGGAAGTGGAGAACAGTGCTTTCTCTCGTTCCTCATGGGATGACAACTGCACAGTGTGGAGTGGTTAACTACAACCTTCAGGAAGAGGGAAAGAGCAGAAGACACTTATGGAGAAGAGACAGAATGAGAGAGTGGATGTGGCAGCCATGATGGTGGTCTCTCCCCCTCTTATTAAAGGGATCCAAGAGAAATCCATGAGACAGAGAAAAGACAAAAAGCATCACAAATGCTTTCCCCCTTTTTTTTTTTTTTTTTTACAATGTGGTGATGGTTTTTAGTGATCAAATAAAAAGGGACCTTTTAAGTTTTATTTGGTCCCTGTGGATGCAGAGGCATATGTGCACAATAGCTGAGCAACATAAATCTGAGCTGCTTGGGCAGAGAGCTCCACAGATATCAGAGAACAACCATGTTCAATCATTACCTCAGGGTTAAACTGTGCATGCCAGTCTAAATGTATTTTACTGTCCAACAATACCTTACGCAATTTCTTGATGGGCTTCTATTAGGCAATTATCTGGCTTATGAGCACTCTGAACAGATAAAACAATATTTGTCCAGGATCCAAGAAAAAACTTTAAATATCAATGGCGCTTTGATTGCTTTCACCAGGCATTTATAGATAAAATACTAAAATTGACATAACAGAATCATTATAAATAATGAATAAGCATGGCTTAACTAAACATGGCTTGGTAAGAAATAAGAGTTGTTTAATGGGCTCCAAGTATGCAAACAGAAGTAAAAAACAAACAAAAAAGAAACTGTTTGACTGCATTAACAAAACAATTCAGTGGGGCACTGTGTTCTGTCACATTGTTATTCATCTGACCCAACTAAAGTTGGGCAAAGTGTGGTGGTGGGGGTTACTGAAAAAAAACAATGATAATTTACAAATGATAGTGAACATTTCATTAATGCACTGTGGACAAGCAGCAGAAAAGGCAGAGGAAAAATTGTGAATAAAACTTAATAGATTGTTGTGACCACTAATGGCAGCCAGGATGGGGGAAGATGTGGAAAGCCATAAGGAGAAAAAAAAAAAAAAATCACTATTAATCCAATCAATTGATCAAGCTATGGATCCTAGCTAATGCATTGCTGGAGCTAGGCATGAAGGATGTCATGTAGCATTGATTCAGCAGGGACTGGCTACTGCAACCAATACAGGAGGACTGTCCACTGTCCACAGCTAAACAAACAAAACAAAAGCAAAAGACATCTACTCAAGCAAGCCCAACATCAAAACAACCACCTGAATGGTGCATAATAACCTAAGCAGTGTTGTATGTCTGACTGAAAGCTGGGGCTACTGTTAAGCGGTCTTGGCAGGCAATCTAATCTGTGCCGAAAAGGTCAGTGCCACTCTAACTGCCTCTCAGTCAAATTATGCATGCCATTGCACCGCCTCTCTGCCTGGCAGCCTAAGGGACATAAGCTTACTCCTCCTTACTTCACACACTGGATCAATATAAAACTGCACTGTCTCACAAAATGTAACCTGTATTTATCTGTACAGCTGTGCAATTCCGATCATGTACTTTGTATGACAATACAAACTGTATTCTATCACTTACAATGTGCCACCTTTAAAGGGTTATTTCACCCAAAAATTAGCATTCTCTCATCATTTACTCAACCTCATGCCATTCCAGACTTACTTTCTACAGCAGGACACAAAGAAAGAAGTTTAGAAGAATATCTCAGCTCTGAAGGTCCATACAATGCAAGTGGATGGTGATGGTTTAAAGCTCCACAAAGCACAAACAGTTGTAGTAAAAGTAAACTATTCGACTCCAGTGGTTAAATTTATGTCTTATTAAAGGATGACAGTAAACGCGTTCCATTTTGCTCTACACATGCTGGCAACACTACTGCCAACAACACAAATAAACGGTCCAAAGCATTCGGCACGTCCAGAGCAGACAGCCTCAAGCTGTTGAGCAGCGTCAATAGACATGCCCTGTGTAGAAAGAGTTTTAGCGTGTTGCCATGATCACACGAGAACTGACACGATACAACCAGAAGTGCAGCTCAATTTGTTTACAAGAGAAAGCCGCTCACAAGCTTCATTGCTTTTGCTTTCATTTGAACATGCCAGCGCGTTCGCGTTACGCAAGAGGCAGCGTAAACTAATTCCCCACATGGATGAGCATTGGACAGTGAGTGGAAGTAAACGATTATAGTGAAAAGGACTTGAATAGTGAGCTGTTTCTCACCCAAAGTGATCGTATCGCTATAGAATAGCGTGTAATAATAGATTATTTTTACTATGATAATCCATGTTTTTGGAGCTCTAAAGTACTGATCACATCCACTGGCAATGCATGGACCTACAAAAGGTATTCTTCTAAAAATGTTCGTTTGTGTTCTGCTGAAGAAAGAAAGTCATAGACTGGGATGGCATGAGATTGAGTAAATGAGATAATTTCCATTTTTGGGTGAACTACCCCTTTAAACAGGTTGTGATAAACGTCCTAATAAATGTATTACTGATCTGTTCCCAGTATTCTTGGCCAATTAACTTCCATTGCTTTTCTAGTCATTTGTGATTACTGGATAAGAATTTAAAAGTAATTTTATGGAGATTGAACTATATAACAAGATAATTAAATATTTTAGATCATAGCAGGACTATTGAAATTATGACTTTTAAAAGGAACCGTAGCTCCAAAAATGAAAATGATGTCAACATTCAGTCACCCTCATTTTGTTCTAAACCCATATGTCTTTCTTCTGTGGAATATAAAAGAAAATGAAAGGCAGACATTTCGCCTCAGTCACCATTCACTTTTAGGGCTGAAACGATTAGCCGACGTTATCAACAACGTCGACAATAAAAAATTATCTATAAAAATTGTCGTTGTCAAATAGTCGTTTGATCTAATTTAATGTAACATGAGATCACTTTAAACTCTAATGATGAGAGCAGCACTGCAGCTCGCACCTGACTTGGGAGAGGAAGAATTACACAGCTCAGAGTCCAGCTGCACTCTAAACTTTCCAAGTAGCTTCAGGTGATGTAGATGGCACAGTATGAGGGAATTATAATGCAAAAATACAAAGCAAATACAGAAGCATTCTCATTGTGGAATAAGTGGAGCTGGAGCTGCCGCTCCACTGAAGATAGAAACTTGCGTGTCGAGCGTCTTGAATGGAAACACCCCAATGTTACATCCTAAATGCAGTTATATTTAATGCGTTACAACTTTATTAAAGTTCAAATAATATGGAAGTAGATCATGCAAATAACTACAAACGCAGAAACTGGCATTTTTCTGTGCGGTCAGCACCTCTTCTATGAGTTGCGCGAATGTCAATATCCAAATCAAGTCATTTTTATTTGTATAGCGCCTTTCACAACACACATTGTTTCAAAGCAGCTTTACAGAAGATCATGCATTAACAGACGATAAAAATGTAATATCTATAATGTCTTAAGAGTCATCATTGTGTAGTTTGAAAAAATACGATTGTGAATTGTGTTTAAAAACATGTAATTAAATAATAATTGTATTTATAATCCCAGTGAGCAAGCTGAAGGTGACTGTGGCAAGGAACAAAAAACTCCATAAGATGTTGATTAATGGAGAAAAATAACCTATATCCAAGATCTAAGGGAGAGAGACTGAAACTTCACCCGGCTGATGCACACTCTGTCACGGCGATGCTCATCCCTCGAGCATGCACTGTAAGCATGCAGCTAGATTATAACGTGATGGCTTGTGACTTATTGAATCATAATAGGTCACTGTGCATTTCTTATCGTGAAGAAAATTGGCAATACGCAGCTTTATTAATACGAGAGAGTTTTTTGTGAGTTAAAGATGGACTGAAGTGAACAGAAAGGGAGAGAGGGTAGTCTTTGCCCCATTATACACTGTAACAAAATATGTATATGATTTTATTTTGTTTGTTTTCCAATATAAATACGTAACTCTTAAAACGATTTTTTTTAGCAACTATGCTGCAGAACAAATTGTTATCTGAGAAGTTGAATATAATATAAAAAATACAAATATTTTTAAATATCTAAAAAAACCTTAAAAAAAAAAAAATGATTAATTCACCCGAGAAGCTGCATATAAGATATTTAGACTTGCTTTTAGAGAATAGATCTTGAATATAGTATATTTTGTCTTTACTGCACTCGCAGAAGTATAACAAAGTAAAAAATACACTTATATACAAAATGCACACTGTATATTTAAGATCCATTCTCTTAAAGCAAGTCTAAATATCTTACATGTCTTGTTTTAAGGATTTTTAGACATTTTTAAATGGAAAACAAGGCAAAAACACTTAATAACAATAGGATTTTTTTGCAGTGAATTTCTTTACGGAATTAAACTTATAAAAAGTATTTTTTCCTACTTTTTTCAGTGAATGTCATTTAGAAGTATTTTTTAAAGATGATTTTTTCCTCTTTGTTGTTAGTAAGCACGTTTAATACAACCTTATAAGTCGGGACACAAGCAGAATAATCAGTTAAGAGCTAATGATTAATCGTTGCAATAATCGCCGATAGTCGAATAATCGTTAGATTAATTGATTATCAAAATAATCATTAGCTGCAGCCTATTCACTTTCTTAAGATTTTTTTTTTTTCCCATACAGTGAAAATGAATGGTGACTGAGGTTAACACACTGTCTAAAATCTGTGTTTTAGTGAAGAAATAAAGTCATAAGTGTTTGAAACAACATGTGGGTTATAAAGGACGACAGATTTGTCCTTATTGGGTTAACTATCTGTACAAAAGTAACCGCTTCACGCATACACGAGCGCGAAAGGGTTACACGGTCCTGGCTTCGCCTTTATTTGTCGACGGATCTACCATTTATATTTGATCAAAAGTGTTTATCGTCACAAGTTTATTCTTCATTATAGATATGTAAATGAAAAGGTTATTTCATACTCTATAGACCTTTTTACAGACTGTGATGATGCATTGCTGCCATATTTATCAGCATAAATCTCGCATTTTTTTTTACATTATATATATTTTAAATATTGAGTGTACTTTCATAACATTATGCTTTGTATTATATTACCCTGGAATTAGTTTTAAAAATGAATTACCACAGCTGCGAGGGGGTTTCTAAAACTTGAGAGTGACAGTAGGGATGCCCCGATCAGCTTTTTTGGCCCCCGATCCGATATTTAAATATTAAATATCTGCCGAGACCGAGTCCCAATCCGATACTTGTATTTGCCTAGATAATAGAGCTGCAGACTGTATTTTTGTTTGTTTACAAAAATAACTAAGTAACCAAAGTAACTAAAAGATGTCTCATTCAAATGCAATTCCACTTAAAATTGTCATAAACAGTTACACTTGAACAGGCCCATGTTCAACAATAATGAAACAGTTATTAATATCTCTGTTGTCAATATCAAAATGCCATTGTGACATACTGACAACCAATAAAAACCATGAAAGCATCACACACACAGAGATAAATAAAAAAAATAAGAAAATATATTCATAACAAGCTCTAAAACTGCTCCAGTGAGAAATCATTAATATCTATGATCTGTTTACTGTCAGTTTTGCTGTAACACAAATCACTAATTAAGTAAGCAAATGCATTAAGATGCGGTGTCGTTATTGAAGGTTAAACAGTTTTAACAATGTATCAACAGTTAAACAATGTATTTTTGTGGTATTGTGACCAACATTAATCTGATTGAAATTGGGATGAGTGAATGATGAGATATTGGAAGCATCTGAAGAGTGCACGTCTTTGATTGACAAATAAAGCGCTCATGTTAAAGAGAGTAAAGCTAAAGCGCTCATGTTTGCTCAGTCTCTATCACTCAACACATTGTCTGATTGCCACAACTCACATGATTGCCACAACTCACATCATGTATGTATTTGCGTGTTTATTTGTGGTTTAATTTGTTTTTAAACCTGTTAGCAGCCTCTATGTCCTCTTCCTGTTCACTGTGCAATGAGTCTCCATAAAATGGGCGAATTAATATTCATACACATGTAATTCTTACACATGTTTAAAAACAAATCGGCATATTCATCTCAATTACATAATGTCTGAAAGTTTAAATTTGTGAATGCTTAGGATTGCCAGTAACTCATCCTCCAAAAGGCCACTATGTCATTCTTCAAGGGCTGAGCAAGCGCTCATTCATTAGTGTATGTGTGGTTGCCTGCATGCTGCAAAAAAGATCGGCCATAAATCTAGGCATGATCGGCCCGATCACGGATATAAGACGAATATCGGCCGATTTTGATCGGCGGCCAATCGATCGGGACATCTCTAAGTGACAGTAAATTTGGCATCTCACTTTACTGTTTTTATCCACCGCTCTCTAATTGTTATCCTCTTCTGGAATGTAAATCAAACATAAAAGTGGATTTTTTTCTTTTGGTCTTGGGAGCAAACGGGTAAGTGAAAATAATATCTGTTGTGGCCTCCCATTCACCGATGTTGAAGTTTACCCTGCAAACGTTTACTTCCACGTTCCAAAACCCGGAGTATGAAAAAGTTCTATTAGTATAACAAACGCTTCAGTATTATAACGAGAGCATCTGCCACATACTTACACATCTTATGATTCTTTCTTCACAATCAATATTTTGGACTTTATGCTGGAGTAGCTATAATTCTTTCTAACAGAAGAATTACAACCAGTCTACTATGCACAAAAAATCCAACACTCTCCCTATGAGATTTTATTGGTTTCCATGACTTTTCCATGCCTGGGAATCACAATTAAAAAATGTTCCATTTATTTCCAGGTTTCTATGGCCGTGGGAACTCTGACGCTTAAAGCCTTTAAATGTTAAATCTTGACATGCATAACGTTCTTCCTTGTTGGGTCACATTTATCAAACTTTTTTTACATATGCCATAGTTAATGTTAAGTGCTAATCTACATACGTAACCCGAGACAGGTGTGTCATGTCGATGCTGAGAGAGGGACAAAAAGATCCCAGATGAACAGGACATGAAACATGGCCTCTCCTCCACCCTGTTGCCATGACAATTATCAGCTTTTCGCAGTATGTGTCGCAGGTCAGAGTTCATTCAATCAGGATGGCATTTACCATGTACGCCTGTTGGGGAGGGGGGCTCAAAGCAGCCATCTTTCAAGGTTCTTTACAAAGACAAGCAGTGGGCCTCTGTTCTTCCAACTGCACCAAATCTCCTCCATCTATCTCTTCATCAGCACAACAGCCCTGCTAAGCCACGGACACATGAGGCCTTATGGGCCCTCCACCACAAACTGATCCTCTTCGATTTCTCTCTTCCTCTCTCTCTCTCTCTCTCTCCCTTTAGCCTTATTCTCTTTTTATTTGGTTTAAAGCATTTCCTTCCTGCTTTTTTCCTGGTCCTCAAAGAGAGAGAGGGGCTGGTGCTTCAGATACGATAGGCCTCTTATCCCATTGAAGACCCCTTTCAAGCCCCCCTCCCCATCTTCCCCCAGTCTAGCTCCCCCTGGGCTGGAGGGATTCTGCAATGCAGGGCCGATTGAACACTTGAGGACTTCAGCTGAGCTTTCAAGGCAAAAATCCACCTTCTGAGCATCATGGGGGGAGCTTTCAAGTGACCCATGGGTCAGAGTCACTTCTCATTGGGTCCCCCTCTATCGCCATTACACCACTGTCCGCAGGAGAGTTTGTCTGTGTTGAAGATAAAGGGCTGGAGATCTTCTGTACAGACACACAGCTTCATTCACATGCAGAATTGATCTGGGCCACCGGCTGTGTAGATCTGTCTGTCTGTCTGGATTATTTTTTTTAATCCACACAGTTTTGCAATCTGTTTTCTCCTTGGGATCGAACAGCCTTTCCATTAAAGAGCACAGAAGTTTACAAAAGACCACTAAGGGAGAAGAACTACTTTTCTAGATATGAAACTAACAGTCTTGGAGATAAGCAAAACTGAGGTGTTTTTGATATATGTTCACATAGCACATCTCCAAACTGTTGAACTTTCAAACTGTGTATCAAAATAACTGATTTTGACACCGTTAAAAAACCTAAATATTTAGTATGTGTAAAAGCAATCTTAGAAAGTAAATTATTTATGAACCAACTAGAATTCCTTTCAAAGTCTTTCAATAAAGGTGGCAGCATATAAAGAATGGTCTTAAGCAGTGTGTGTACACCAATCAGCCACAACATTAAAACCACCTGCCTAATATTGTGTAGATCCCCCTTGTCCGCCAAAACAGCACCAACCGGCATCTCAGAATAGCATTTTGTGATGCTAATCTTCTAACCACAATCGTACCGAGTGGTTATCTGAGTTACCGTAGACTTTGTCAGTTTGAATCAGTCTGGCAATTCTCTGTTGACCTCTCTCATCAACAAGGCATTTCCGTCCACAGAACTGCTGCTCACTGGATGTTTTTGTTTTTGGCAGCTGGCACCAACAATTATCCATGCAATTATCTAATCAGCCATTCGTTTGGCAGCAGTGCATAAAATCATGCAGATACAGGTCAGGAGCTTCAGTTAATGTTCACATCAACCACCAGAATGGGTTAAAAAATTAAATTTATGTGATTTGGACTGTGGCATGATTGTTGGTGCCTAATGGGCTGGTTTGAGTATTTCTGTAACTGCTGATCTCCTGGGATTTTCACACACAACAGTCTTTAGAATTTACTCAGAATGGTGCCAAAAACAAAAAACATCCAGTGAGTGGCAGTTCTGCAGATGGAAATGCCTTGTTGATGAGAGAAGTCAACAGAAAATGGCCACACTGGTTTGAACTGACAATTGTGGTGAGAAAAAAAAGCATCTCAGAATGCTATTCAAAGATGCGGGTTGGCGCTGTTTTGGCAGCACGAGGGGGACCTAAACAATATTAGGCAGGTGGTTTTAATGTTGTGGCTGATCGGTGTATTTGTGATAGAGAATGTCCCAGGGTGAGCAGAGTTAGTTTGGGAGCTATAATTGCATTCCTGCAGTGGGGGAAGCCTAGGGGTTTGCACCTATTTCTCTCACACACATCTCTGTACTGGGTGAGGCGGGTCAATTGCACAGCTACATGTGCTTTCCTTTGACTCCTTAAAGGCAGTGGAGGGCCTGCCAGAGCTCACCGTGTCTGGACAACAGCTGATAGCCTTTAAATGAACACACTCATATATACACTCCATCTTGCACAGAAAGGTGTAGATGCATGCATGTACACATGTATGTACACACCTTGTACACACCCTCAAACAGCTTAAAACGTCATAGTGAGCTTTGACAGAAATTGTAACAACCTTGGGATATACATTTCCTTAAAGATGACCAATAATGGCAAAATTCTTTTCTGTAGCATGTCAAAAGAATCTGAGGATTGCATACCTCTGAAGCCACCTTCCAGTAAAGTGGTGGCTCGGACCCTCTTCTGTCCGCACCACTCGTACTCTTCAAACCGCGTTCCGTTCTCTCCTTCAGCATCTGCAGAATCCTCTTCTATTCCACTTTCCCTCTGAGAAAACAAAACCACTTATCAAACACGCACCAACACACTTCAATCGGTCAATTCAATATCAAAAGACAAAACCACAGAGTGTGACTACATAAGAGGAAATCAAAACAGGACTTTAAAATCCACTAACTTCTAATGATGTCTAAATTTAGGAACTATCAGACCACATGCAATAGAACACCAAAAATCCAACCACCAAGAGTGCATTAGTATCATGAGAACTACTGGATTAGACAGGTTAAGAGTGACCCGCTATATAATAAAGGGCAAGTGGTGCATCCTGAACCACAGAAATGGCTAAAAAGGAAGCCAGCCAGACTGTGTGAACAACAGTTTCCATTAAACCCCTTTATAAAGTCAACATCTGATGACTACTATATAGTAGAACATCTCTAAGTAGGTTCAGGATGCAAAACTGGCAGCCAAATTTGCTTAAGTAGTGAGGAGGAAAGAGCCATTTCAGGAAAGAGCTAATATATCCACTCTTCCCTGAACACCCATAAAGGAATGATACTCAACTACACAACTTCTTGTGTGTGCTAGACATAAGTAGAATACTTCTAAGGACACAGATGTGGGTGTGTTTTGGTTTGTGAACAGAGGCTGATGTCCAGGGAAAAGTGAGGGTAGAAAGGTCAAAGCTTCTATAGGAAGTTGGAGCCCAGAGTTCTGGGTTAATGAAGCTACCTTGAACAGACATTGTTCCACATGCCTACTCATTTCCTCCTCTGTCCCTGTCAGCAGGGCGTTGCACAATGGACATACCTGCCCATCTTCAGGCTTCCGGCGCTTCATCTTCCCAATCCGGGCTACAGCACAAGAGAGGGGAGACACACCATGTGATATATTAATGGAGAAAATGAACATAAATACTCAATTATAAACAACAATACACTCATAATAAAATAAACATGAACACTAAAAAGAATTGATTTCACTGGACGCACAATAATTAAGCTGCTAGGCTCAATCAACTAACTAATTAACTAGCTACTAATTACCTAACAAACAAACAAGATAATGACAAATCCATTATCACAAAAACAAAATGTACTGTCACAGTAAAGGAGGCTTACAACATTTTTGAATATTTTATTTGCATCACAACAGCTAATATTTCTTTCATGGTGCACCTTAATCAACGTGTCCATACAGAATAGTGCTGGCAGTACCAGGCATTCAGAAATAGCAGGCAGCATTAAGCCCACATAAAAGTTAACCAAAAGTGAACTGCTTTATAGGACTAGCCTCAGGATAGTAGGCATCTCTAGTCAAGGATTTTACTGAGGCAAAGAAGATGGTGGTCTTTCACTCCCCCTCCCCTTCCCGAGCACATAATTAGAAATTTAACACAGCAGAACAGCGCCTATTGCACCGTAAGTCTCTGTCGCTTTTACTTAACTGCAAATGGCGTGTGGGGACATTAATTTTTAGGTGGCTGTGATTGAGAATGGGGCCGAGGGGGACTGGGGGGGAGAGGAGGGTGGTTCTGCTATTACCTCCAGGAAAAGGAGGAGGGAC
This sequence comes from Xyrauchen texanus, assembly GCF_025860055.1. Taxonomy (NCBI): domain Eukaryota; kingdom Metazoa; phylum Chordata; class Actinopteri; order Cypriniformes; family Catostomidae; genus Xyrauchen; species Xyrauchen texanus. Next base: position 19,250,852 of record NC_068281.1, read on the forward strand.
ATTGTCTCATAATCTCTCTGTGGCCACGTTGATGGTAATGTGTAGGGGGACGGGCATCATTAAATAGGAAGAGAAAAAGGCAGATTAATTAGGCAAGGCAGGAGTTTTTCCATCCAGCCCTCACTTTGAAACCACAGCGTCTCAGATGAGAGGTGATATACATTAATATTGGCAAGGATTTATACAAAGACAGCCCCATTTACCCTTATGGTGCCTGCGGCTGCGATAAATGGTGGGGGGGGGGGGGGGTCTTACCATGCCGCAGGCAGCAAGGTGCAAGGGGCACTCCTCTGGGTACTGGGATTGGGGGACTTTTGAAACTTTCCTGGGTGTAGCGCCTGCACCAGCAAAGGTCATCGACTGTTGACACATGAAAAAACGAAGGGTTAAGGTGATTCTCTGCTTGGGCAGGCGCTACAGTCAAGGGAAGTGCAAAAATATAGGGCTGATAAAAGCGAGTAAACATAAAGACATGTTATCGCAGTAGAGCAGCTCAGGATTGTTGAAATCTCTATAATGTTCCCATTAAAGGAATAGTTCACCCAAAAATGAAAATTTGCTGATAATTTACTCACCCTCAGGCTGTCCAAGGTGTAGATTTTAGGAAAGTATTCCAGATTTTTAGCTTCATCCAATGCAAGTGAATGGAGACCAATTTTTTATTGCCCAAAAAGTACACTTAGTTATTATCCAAGTAATCCACACAACACCAGTCGATCAAGTATAGTCTAAGTTAAACGATAATTTGTGGGAAAAACAAATCGCTAATTAAAAATGTTGTAACTTTAAACCGGCACTTCCGCTGCGCTCTGTTTGAATTGACCCAACACTCGTGTGAAGTACGTTCCTCTGTGGTAAACGCTGTGGTAAGTTGCTTTGGATAAAAGCATCTGTCAAATGCATAAATGTAAATGTGACAGAAACGGGAGGCATTGAGTGTTTACAGGAAGCAAATGTTTAAAGTTAATAAAGTTTTATTTAGCGAGTCGTTTTTCACACAAACACATCGAAGACATTACTTGATTGGCTGTAGTTCTGTGGATTACTTAGATAATAACTAAGTGTACTTTTTGGACAATCAAAAATTGGTGTCCATTCACTTGCATTGGATGAAGCTAAAAACCTGGAATACTTTCCTAAAAATCTGTTCTGATGAAGAAAGTTATATACATCTTGGATGGCCTGAGGGTGAGTGAATTATCATCAATTCTTCATTTCTGGGTGAACTAATCTTTTAATGACCAAAAGGCTGCTACTCTCCTTAACATGGGACAGAATTTGAGGTCGATATGGATGTCAAGCTTCTGGCAAGGCCATATGATAGACACCAGTGCTGATGAGCATTTGGCTGATGCACACTGAGAGGTGAGAAGTTCCTCTCCATATCAGACAGAAATAACTGGCCGCAGATGAGACAGCTTCAGGCTCACACCATCCATGCCTGAGTGTGGCAGTTCAATCACATCCACCAACTAATGACTATATCTGGGGTTAAGACTGAGCTCTGTTTTCAGACAAAATGAAGAGACTTCTCTCCTGTTCTATTCTGATTAGTAACTGGTGACTGAGGCTAACGCTCTGCCGTATGTCTCCTTTTGTTTACAATGGAAGAAAGTATGTCATATGGGTCTGGATCAACATCAGGGTGAGTAAATGACAACAAAATGTACATTTGATTTGGTGCACTATCCCTTTAAGTGTCTAAATTAATGCTCAATAGAGCTATTCAGACATGACGTCAATTCGCAGGTAAAATTGAAGGCTAATTTGCCATGGGTTCCCTCTGGAATTTCCTGTGGGTTTTTATGATATCAGTTTAGGATTTATGACTAAAATAAGGTCTGTGGTACACATACATTTAAGATACTTGGATGTTTTGTTCTACAACATAAATGACACACTTTCATTCCTCAAATGTGAATTTTGCAGCTGACAGTTTGTATTTATTATTTTAAGTATGTTGCTTCAAACATGTATTTTGAATTCGTATTGAGGTACGACTGTGTGCAATTTATGCTGTAGAAAAACTAAGTATCTTCAAGTAATGTTTACCATAAACTTTATTTTACTTACTACTCCAAAACTGCCTTTAAAAACCTTTAGGAAAATCCCAAGGGAAGAGCGAATTCTCTTCCAGGTTTTTGGACTACAACCTGAACAGCTCTGTTAATAAGCTTATAATAATGCTTCAAAGACTACACGACATCTTTAAATGCCCATATAAACTAATACAAAACCAACAATTTATATAAATTACATTCTTGTAATTGTGTATATATATATATATATATATATATATATATATATATATATATATATATATATATATATACACACACACACAAACACCGGAAGCCAAAATTTTGGAATAATGTACAGATTTTGTTCTTATGGAAAGACATTTTTACTTTTATTCAATAAAGTGGCATTTAACTGATCACAATGTATAGTCAGGCCATTAATAATGTGAAAAATTACTATTACAATTTGTATTTTTTTCTCATCTCATTTCTCAACGTGCAGCAATGACAGCTTTACAGATTCTTGGCATTCTAGCGGTCAGTTTGTCCAGGTAAACAGGTGACATTTCACCCCAAGCTTCCTGTAGCACTTGCCATAGATGTAGCTGTCTTGTCAGGCACTTCTCACACAACTTACAGTCTAGCTGATCCCACAAAAGCTCAATGGGTTAAGATCCACAACACTCTTTTCCAATAATCTGTTGTCCAATGTCTGTGTTTCTTTGCCCACTCTAACCTTTTCTTTTTAATTTTCTGTTTCATAAGTGTTAGTTTCTTTGCAATTCTTCCCATAAGGCCTGTACCCTGAGTCTTCTCTTTACTGTTGTATATGAAACTAGTGTTGAACAGGTAGAATTCAATGAAGCTGTCAGCTGAGGACATGTGAGGTGTCTGTTTCTCAAACTAGAGACTCTGATGTATTTATCCTCTTGTTTAGTTGTACATCTGGCCCTCTACATCTCTTTTGGTCCTTATTAGAGCTAGATGTCCTTTGTCTTTGAAGACTGCAGTGTACACCTTTGTATGAAATCGCCTTCATAGCCTTCATTCCTCAAAACAATAATTGACTGATGAGTTTCTAGAGAAAGCTGTTTTTTATGTGTGGTTTTTTTTTGCCTTTTTGATCTAATATTGACCTTAAGACATGCCAGTCTATTATATACTGTAGCAACTCAAAAACAAACACAAAGGCAAGGTTAAGCATCATTTAACAAACCAAATAACTTTCAACTGTGTTTGATATAATGGCAAGTGATTTTCTAGTACCAATTTAGCATGATTACTTAAGGATAAGGTGTTGGAGTGATGGCTGCTGGAAATGGGTCTAGATTTGATCAAACATTCCTTTTTTCAATTAGTGATGGTGCTGTTTTTTAACATCAGTAATGTCCTTACTATACTTGGTGATCAACTGAATGCTACTTTGACGAATTAAAGAACCGATTTCCTTCCAAAACAGCTAAATCTGTACATTATTCCAAAATGTTGGCTGCCAGTGTGTGTGTGTGTGTGTGTGTATATATATATATATATATATATATATATATATATATATATATATATATATATATATATATAGCGCATGTAAGCAGACCTGAACAATCGATGAAAAATAACAATGCTGAAACGTGTTGGTTAATGTTATTCATTTTCAGTCTAATAAAGGTTTTCACTGCAAATTTTGCTGGATTCCTCTGTGCCATCATTAATTAACTTTACAGTTTCTTTGCTGACACAAGAATGCTAAAAATATCAGTGCATTCAAGAAGAGGCTACTGGAAAAGGGGAAAGCCTCTCCATGTTCAGTGTTATTTGCACTCTTGATGTCAAGTATCAAGTTATTAAATAATACAAATATGTTTTTAAAGGACAGATGACAACATATTAAAATATACAAAAATATTCATAATGCATCACTACTCTTGGGTGCAGGGATGAAATATACATACCATTCAATCGTGTTTGCCTGTTTGCTCGCACTCGTAAAAATGTCTGCAAATTAAAAAGAAACAAGAAAAAGATTGTAAGTTATTTAAATGTATTTGTAATGCATTTAAGAAGGCTTGAGTGAAGCGCGTTTCACTGGATTGCAATGGATTCTGCAGCACATCTCGGATGTCTGAATGTAAACAAAACATACTTTTCTCTTGCCACTGCTCTCCACCTCCTCTTCCATTGCAAACGCCAGAACTCCACAAACTCATATGATTAACTACATCGTTAGACAAGGATAATACCCCAACAAAACGCCGATATAGGACTGAATAATCAATTTATGAAGGATGCAGAAAGATTGAAATTACAGGCTCACTAGTTCGTTTCAGCGCGCCACCGCCACCATGTTGCTACCGGTCATGTGATCCTCACGTCAGAGTCAAAACTGCAGTAGTTCCTTCTTCTGCCACTGGGGAGCAGCAGTATGTAAACGGCGCATCCAATATGTGTTCCATTCATTTTATGTTTTATATGAGGTGTATTGAAGCTGTTTTTTGTGAATGACAAAGTGAGAAGTATTTACTTAAGAGAAGCTTTAACATTCTCTTAACGTTATGCATTAATAATAGCTACTTAAACAGCAAAATATGTTATTGCTCCTTTTCATTTAAAAGAAGGAAACTAAAAAAAAAAAAAAAAACATCTTATCAGCTGATTTCTTTTTTCTTTGTTTTGTCTTATCAGCTGATTTCAACCAGAACCCTAATCAATCGTTTGATAGTAAAAACTCATGTTCTATTTTTAAGAACAACTTATGTTGTTATGTTAATTTAAGACCTAATCAACATAAACCTCATCTTATGTCAACTTCATTCTAGAGTTAACGTGATACACTTTACATTGAGGTTGTATACGTTAACATTAGTTAATGCAATAGTTAGCCTAACAATATTATTAACTATTGCATTAATAATGTACAATTGTTTTACAAAACATATTATTTTTGGTTATTGTTAATTTCTACATATACCAATGCATTTTTTATATTTAACATTGAATAAGTTAATTCAGTTTAAACCAATAATGAATAATACAAATGTACATTAACCATGATTAATAAATGCTGTAAAAAGCTATATAGCAGTACAGCTATGATACCTCATGCATCTAAAGTTAATGAATTTAATCTTTCTGTAGAGTGTCACCAATTAAATTAAATTGTGCTGAATGTAGCAAACTTATTCAGATTCAATCTTCTAGACGTAGGTGGGCACAGGTTCAAACCACCATCAAATATTTCTCATGTGTCATGTCTACAGGCAGTCACAGTCTACAGGCAATAGCTCTTGAGCTATTGCTGGTCAAAGTCAGTCTAATTTATGATTATACACTATGTTAATGGACCTGTGCTTCCACACTAGACAGATTGTGTTACAAAAGAGAATGTTCATGAATTTGAGTGGAAAAGCGTCATTAGCTTAATCATCTGAATGAGGTAATTTGAGCATCCTTGCTTTAAATGGTGCCATTTATTTTTCTTAGGCCTCAAGATAAGAATCATTATATACTAGTGTGCTTAATTACTTTCAGTTTTGTAAGATTGGAGGCAAATTCTAAAGAATTATCAGAACCATACAGGGGGCCTTGAAATATTCAATGTGCAAAGATCTGTCTGGAGATTTTTAATTGAGAAATTCTGAGGATGAGGGACAGACAGAGATGGGGAGAAAAATGTCCCACAGAGCCACAGCTCATTGGGGAACACAGGATGAAAACAAACATGTCAAGGACACTGGAGCACATAGATGATATCCAGGGCTCGGGGGCAGCGTAGATTAGCCCAGGGTTAAACTATGAATGATTACATATCAGAGCAGAACACACATTACTGCCTGAGTAAACCTGGGGCTGGAGATTAACAGAACAGATCTCAGCCTGTATTACTACATCCAGCAGTCAGATCCAGCCTGGGATAAGATCGAGGATATTGTGGAGGAGAAAAGCTGGATGCACACATAAACAAAATTCCAAACACACACACACACACACACACACACACACACACACACACACACACACACATGAACATACTCGCTTTTGGAATCCTAAATATTACATCTCAGCATAGTCGTCAGTTGTGTGTAATATGTGTGGGAAATGTCCTCGGCACTTTTTGCCTTTGTCGTTTTTTTTTTATTTATTGGTTTATTTGTATAAGTGCAGTGAAAAAAATTTCAGCACAAAAACTAATAAAATAAATACAATAAAAAAATGGATTGTACATTAAGATAACAGCACCTGCTAATTTGCATCTAAGGTACCTAGATAGGATTTTTTCATTTAAAACTAAATAAATCAAGCAACATAATCTAATCAAATAAAAAATATGTATAAATGGGTAAATAAATACTAAGGTTGCTCCCAACCCTGGTGACATATAATATAAAACATATAAAAACAAAAATTAATTAAGAATTAAAAATTAGTACAGCTCTGGTTTCTTTTAAACCAGCGCTTAAGCAATATTATGAAAGATTTTCTGTTACTGATATATTTTCAGATGGTTGCATGTTCCAGATTTGGGAACCTTTCACAGAAAAGCCCCTTTGCCCCTGAGTTGTTCTGCGATAGTCAACCCTACAGTTACCATTCATGGCGAATGAATTCATGAATTCATGGCTCCTTGTTGTTCTACTGTATTACCATCATGTCTATTTAGCAATTTACATAATACCTATAGTAGTTATATTTTCTTTTTTGAAACTGGACAGCCCTGATCACTATAAATTGTAATTTGTTTTAGAATATAGCTGTGTAAAGACCTATTTCTTATGTTCCAATAAAAAAATGGCAGAATTTTTATTTTTAGGTGAACTAATATAAGAAATGGCTGCTGTTTATGAGCCCTGGTCTCTTTTGAATGAAGACACTTAGAAGATTATTTTACTAAATGTAGAATTAATTTATAAAGAACATAGTTCAAGCTCAAATGTATTGTTAAATACTAGCAAATAAAAAATTGTGTAATATATCTACATATCTAACAAACTTGTTTCTTCAGTGCCTAAATGCTTAATAAGTCTTATTAGAAGAAACGGTGATGTTTCTCAGTGGCAAACACTCAACTGTCCCAACTTTTTTGGAATGTGTTGCAATCATCTGATTTGAAATTACTGTACATAAAAAATTAAAAAACAATGAAATTCACAAGGTAAAACATCATATAATGTTTAGTTGCAATGCTTTCAATATAGCAAAGGGTGAATATAATTTACAAATCACTACTTTTTTGTTTTTATTAACATTTTTCACACTGTCCCAACTTTTACGGAATTGCCATTGTAATAGTGGCGAAAGTACAACCACAAAACAATAACATTATAAAAGTTTGCTGATCCATGTATTTATTCACTGACTAACAAAATCCCAGGACTAACAGTGGCAAGTATAAAGTTATCAAATTAATTATGTTAAATATTTATTAGAGTGCTTGAACTGGTCATTAAGGAGGACTATTTTTCAAAACAGTAACATTTTATATAAAATTATCTGTGCATATCCTAATTAATATTCATTAGTTTCATGACATCACAACTAGCACCCCCCAAACTGTCCCCACCACTTAAAGCATATCAGGCTCCCACATAGCGAGACATTCTCAACAGGCTAAAACCAGCTGAAATAAAATGCTGCATCAGAGTGGAGGGTTTTAGTGGTCTTTATGTGGAGTTATGTTCACAGTGTCAGAATTGCACTGCACAGCCTGTATGTCTCTCTGCACCAGTGACAGTTTCTCTCTGTCTAAGGTTTCACATCTCACCTGGTATCTGTCAGAATGGTGAGCTTCATCAGAGGAGAGCGGGGACACAACTGGAGACTCGCCCTCCCGTTTGATGTGCACTGACAACAGGAGAGACTAACGATAGAGAGAAAACACAAAGCGAGAGAAAGAGGTGAGCAGCCATCTGCTAGATAAACATATCATCCACAGAAGTGATGGTGTAGCCTGTAAAAAAAAAGAAAGAAAAAAACCCCCCACCACAACAAGAACTCTAGAACGCCACATGTGGAGTGCTGAAACAATGTGACCGATGTTCATAAATGTTGACAGATAACCATTAACTGTCATTTCAGCTTCAAACTAGAAGTGTTGACAGGACATCAGTGTTTAGAGTAATGGACCAGGACACCAGACAGCATGACAGGACACTTTTGATAGGCTATAAAGATACCTCTATATGCACTAAGAGATGCAACAGGCCTGTCCTTCTGAAAACCTAATTGACTTAATTTCTCAAATGACTGGGGAAAGGGGGGGAGGGGAAATACTGCCCACTTTACCGAGAGTCTTGATCCCCATCCTGCTTTTTATGAGGCGGTTATAAAATATTTGTATTTACAATCTGCTCTGATTAATCAGAGTGAGAGGAGGGCTCGCGGCTTTAGTGGCTGACAACTGTAATCTAATATTAATATGTGAAAAATGGCAGCCTCTCTCAACAGGGACAGTAAATTAGACATAATGCATGGCTCCTTATGCTTTTGAATCGCAAGGTCAGGAAACAATTTATTTGTGATCTCAAAACCTTTAGAGCTCAGGGAATATGATGTGCATACTGAATGTGTGTTAAGCGTTCACATTGATCAACAGCATGTCTGTAAATTTGAACTGTTTCATTGATCGATGCAAATTGATAAAAGTCCATGATGGCACGTGAAGGGCCACCTCGGCGTAAAACAATATCAGAACCTAAACTTACGTACCATTACATTTACAAAAGAGTTCCAGTTTATATTAACCATACGTTCACATCAGAAGCGGCGAGAGCATCAAAATTCGCTCTGGCTGCCCTGCCTTCAACGCTCGAGGACGCTCATGGACACTCTGACGTAGTTGAAAAAGGCGGCAACGTTTGTTCAGAATGCTTCGTTTTGTAAACTATATTTAAAGGGGCCGCAATTTAAACATCCAGACATGTCGACCATTTACTTTTTGCTGACCTATCACAAGTAGCGTATATCCTCATGAACTCTTTAAAATGTGAAAATAAGAAATCGATCAATGGCAGAAATTAATTAAAATTATAGTTGTTTGTTATCAAAATAAAATACATTTGTAATCATAACTGTGGTCTTGGTTGTTTTATATCCCTGTAAGCAAACAGGGACAGATCATATATTACTGGGAAACCCACCACGGCAATAATCAGTTTCTCCTCCACTTTGTCTTCGGAACTAATGTTTGGTGGGAACCAAAGTTTACACGGTTGCGTTCTCTAGACTTTGTTAGAGCGGAGCACTTCTATATTCCAATAGGTTGCCGCCGAACCGCGTCACAGCTCATTACCATAATGTTGACTGCACTTGAACTTTCATCTGACGCCCACACCGCCCAAGACTCGCCGCCGAGAGACGCTGGCTGTCATAGAAAATGAATGACTTCCTGTCGATTTGATGCTCTCGCCGCCTCTTGTGTGAACGCACGGTAAGGATCCTGGATGCTGATTGGTCAATTCAATGCTCCAGTTGAGCTAAAATTCACAATATAGTAGCAATTATGACATGAAACATCTAGCTACTTTACAATACACACAGAGAACAACTATAAATGTTAGCACTAGGCAGTTTTCGATATTTGGCTATATCTTTCAGCAGAAGGATGGCACTTAATACATTTGGTTTATAAAATAACATTTGAATGAAAACATGTGTATTTAATATGTATATTATGTAAAACATATTGCTGGGTGGTGGGAAGCGTAACACAATGTTGCGATGCTGCAGATATAAGCGTGGTAATTGAGCTGCCTACTGCCGTTGGCCTTCGCCCCATTGGATTAATAGCTGCACAGACTGGCATGGAGTCGCTATGGCAATGGCGGCTTGAGGAAGGGTGAAGACGGGCCAACTTGGCCCAGGGTTAATCCCCTTTAGAACTAGCAAGATGGGCCTGATCTGCCTGTGCGCCATCTTCTAAAGTAGATGCATGGACCCCCTCCACTGTCCCAGCTAGCCTCTTCATTCTCCACACACTCCTGAGGAATACTAAATGTGAGCTATAGAATGCTCAGTCACGCCTCACATGGCCTGTTCCCTCACCCGTTCCTGTGTCATCTGGCTCCCATGCTCTTTCCATACTCCCACTTTCTCACTGACTGCCGGTCAGAACCAAAGGTTTGCACTTTGGCTGAGGCACAATCTTACGAGGACGAAACAATTATGATCTAATTTCTCAATTCTGTATCATTGAACGGTTTCTACACCAAGAAATGTCACTTGGGGTTGCATTTATATTGTGAAAAAAATATATATTACTCTGATAGTGTTCAGAATGTCTTCAGTAAATATAAGGTTGTTGGCAGTTTGTCAGGTGTGATAATCACTGGAAGCTAGAAATATATCCAATGTTTAGAAAAGTTCAAGGCATCATCAAATCTGTAAAAATTAAGAATACTTTTCTAATGTCCCTCAGTACTCTCCATTGATAATGTCATATATCCTTATAAAGGCATATTTAGGCTCAACATCCTTACTTGAAATTAAACATCTGTACTTTAAGAACATCAATAAATCTATCTGGTAAACCTTGTAGTGAATGCTCAAGACGTTACCATAAATGACACTTTGTCGTATAATATGCTGTACATAATTCAATTGACGCTAGATGTGAATTCAATTGGGGAAATGTGCTTTGACTCTTCCTCCATTTAGGAAAATGAGACAACAAAACATTGGTATCATTTTTCATGTCTCGGTCTGTTGAATAGCCCTGACAGGAAGCATTTAAAGCTCTCACTTTTCCATGTAAGTAAATTACTTCAGGAAATAAAGCCAGAAGTTTGCATCCTCTCTTGTTTAGTTAAGTGAGACTCTTTTTACCTATTTGTGGAAAGAAATAGAGCTCTAATTGCCATTAATTGTGTCTGAGCCTATCAGTAGACATAATGATTTAAAATGGCTTCACAGAGGTGGCCATCTTACCTTCGGTGTGCCTGGAGCTGCATTGATGTCCTTGTGTGATGAGTTTTTGCTGGAGGAAAAAGAAAAGTTCAGAATAAGTCACAAAAAAAGTTTCAGATGGCTATGAAAGATACTGTGTTTATCACTGAGACTTCAACTGACTCAAAAAGGCTATTCAGAAATGACACAAGTTTCTCAGTTGACATACTCTGATGTTAATTTAGATGGAATCTGATGCTATTTTGAAAGGTACTTGTTGCCGTGATAGCTGATCAGGTTTGATCTTGTATCTTAGCACTGGCTATAAACCCATCACCTTTCAAATAACAGATACTGCAATATGTCAATTTGGAGTGTGTCTGTTTACATGTGTCTATGCCTTCAACAATCACTTTAGCTCAGCCACACTGAGCTCTCCCTTGTTGGCCTCACTTAGGACCTGAACAGGCCTTAGAGAGGACAGCTGAGACAAAAGAGAACAAAGCCACACAAATCACACTTTTAATCATCTGGAGATGTGGAAAAAAAGAATAAAATCGTGAGCTGTTTCAATCCCATCCCCTGTGCCACTCAATCCAGGCAGCCCTGGGTCATGCTGCATTTGAAACAATTACTGTCCAAAAGTACGACTGCTAAGCAGATTTGGGTTATAATTTTTTTATTGAAGTAATCATTCTCATGGATGCTTCCATCCAGACTTGATCCCCCCACCCCTCCTGCAGTTAGACTAAGGCAGAAGGAAATAAATGATTTTGCGGTTATTTGATTTGTCAGTGAAACGCCTTGGGCACTTAGGACTTTGAAATATGTTGAGGACAATGCACCGGCTTGTAAACATTGTATTAAAGAGGCGGAGAAGAGAGAAAAAAGGATGGGGTTTACTCTCCCTCGAGTCAGGCTGGTGGATTGTACATTGAATCTTTGCTTCATGGACATTGTGGATTGAGGATGACTGATTGGAAGGCAGGAATTATTAAATGTGGCAGCTAAAGCATCCACCGACAATAGGGAAAGACACATCAAATCAGATCCCTCTCTGAAACATTAATATCCCTCCTGCTATCTCTCTCACTGTCTCTTTTTTCCATTGCTTTCTTTTCTCTCTCATATGACAAACACATATTTTTCCTTGCCTGTCATTCTAGCTGAATCTCTTTTTAAGAGAGACTTATAGTTGGGTCATTGCTGGGTATTTATTAAGCAGCATGATGACGACCCGGGGAACAATGACAGGGGTAACATCACCCTTGTCATATTCACTTTGAGTCATGCATTGACACACAGAGAAACGGTTGGTCTAGCCTTGCGCTGAAATGATATTAGCCTGCATCCTAATCTGAAAGTCTGATCTGCCAGGCGGACTTGTCACCTGAACGGACAAATGAAATGGAGAATATAATGGAGCAAAGTGCAAAATAGCAGGTAAGAAATTACAAAAGGGAACATGGGCCCTGTTTATGCTCAATAAGATTAGAAACAGCAAAATGAAACAAAGAAAAGCAAAAACCATTCCCTTTATGGCAAGTGGCAGATAGTTGTGCAAGAACTGAAATCTAAAATCTCCAAAACTGTTTGTCAAGATTATGTTTCAATAACATGTAACATTTCTAAAAAATTCTGACTGAAGCTCAAATGACACTAAAAACCTTTTTCTTTTCAGACTGATAAAGCTAATTGCCATGGATGATGAACAATTGGAGGAGAATGGTTTGACCTTTGACTGAAAGGTGGGACTTCCTTACCTACAGCTGCCATATTGAGCATAGCAATTTTTCCAATTCGTTTTCTACAATTGGTTTATCTCCTCCTCTTTTGGTGGACTCAGTGACAGATTAAATCTAACATGCCTAAAGAAACTCAACTGTGCAGACTGACAGGTGGAGGCAGGGCTATATTCTTTGTCCCACCCCTCTACTCAGGTAATACGCATCATGCCCACCTTTTCCACAGTCAGTATGATTGATCTGACACCCAGAGAAAGAAAGAAAGAAAGAAAGAAAGAAAGAAAGAAAGAAAGAAAGAAAGAGGAGGAGACAGAGGGAAAGGATGAAAGGAGAAGAAAGAGACAACACAAACCAGGACCAGGCCTTGAGAGGGAATAAATTGCCCCATCGGTGACAGTGCACTGTTTGCAAGATAATAAACGGACTCTTCAGCATCATAAATCCACTGGCATGGCACTGAGAATCTCAGTGACCTCACACATCTCCTCTTGTAAAAAAATAAAAAAAATAAAAATAAAATAAAACCTCTTCGATACACTCCATACATTGCAACATTTTAATTGTCCCCTCTACACTCATAGGACACCAAACTACCCCAAAACCATCTTTCTCTGCACTATTCAGGCCTGTGGGACAGGCAAGGAAGGTCAATGACAGAAAAACAGTCTATACCAGTTTAGAAATGTCACACAGCACCTGAGCAATTGGGCCTGTGGGATATTATGTAATAGTATATGTATGGAGCATGAGTTAATATAAGACTACTGTGTTGTCATCAATGTTTAAATCTTGTTGGCCTTTTGCAATGAAATTACTGGAATTTTAAATTGAGGCCAAATTTCTAAAGACAATCTTCAGACAAGATATACTTAAAAACACCAAAGAAAAACTCACAAATAGGGTAAAATGTGCTTCTTTGGGATGTTAATCCAAGGTAATAACAAAACAGACAATGAAAGAGTAAAGGAAAAGGGAGTAAGGAGAAGAGTAATACAATTTGTGGGAAAAAGAAATCAACAAGTTGAGGCAACATTAAGACCTTTGCCATTACTGGAAGTGAAAAAAGGATGAGGATGCAAAGACAGTCCAGAATAACAGAAATGATAGACAGAGAGAAAAGAGAGAGAGAGAGAGAGAGAGAGAGAGAGAGAGAGAGAGAGAGAGAGAGAGAGAGAGAGAGAGAGAGAGAGATCAGAAGGAACAAACTTCTAGGTGTCTTTTTTATATATGTTTGAATCTATACAAATGTTTATGTTTGCATATTTTTCATCTGTATTACAGACATATACTGCATGCTTGTATCTATACTAATGTATATGTTTGGAAATGTTTGCTCTATACTAACATATACTATATGTTGCATTTATACAAACGAATAAGTTTGTATATGTTAGTAATGTTTGTAAATATTTGCATCTATACTAATGCATATCTGTGAATTTTTTCAGCTATGCTAATGTATTGGTTTTATATATTTGCATCTATACTAATATATGTTTGTATATGTTAGCATCTACACTAAAATATACGTTTATATATGTTACAGTAGCATCTATTCTAATGTATTTGTACATGTTTGCATCTATACTAACGTACATGTTTGTATATGTTTGCATCTATACTAATGTATATGTTTGTATATGTCTGCATCTATACTAACTTACATATTTGCATATGTCTGCATCTATACTAATTTATATATGTTTGCATCTATACTAATGTATATGTTTGTATATGTCTGCATCTATACTAACTTACATATTTGCATATGTCTGCATCTATACTAATTTATATATGTTTGCATCTATGCTAACATACATGTTTGTATAGGTTTCATCTACACAAACAAGATGGATTCATATGAACATTCAACCTTCACTGACTTACCAATTAAACAGTTTTCATTGTTTAGCTTGCTCAGTTAAGTGAGACTCTTTTTACCTCTTAAAAAGAAATAGAGCTCTGATTGCCATTAGTTGTGTCTGAGTATATCAGATCCATTATATGATCCGGACTTTTAAAATCTCTCACAAACTCCACACTCCGGACAAACCAAGCTTTTCCTTTCCCCTTCTTGCAGCCAAATTCAGCTACACTGAGACGAGAGAGGAAGAGTGAGAGAGAGAAAGAGAGGGAGCTGGTGAAAATTGAATAAATGCCACTCGACAGTTGGGGGGTTGTGAGCTGGAGATAAAGATTGCTTTTCGTGTCGTTTGCCACCCGGATCTCCCTCGCTCCGCTGGAGGCAAATTGATTACGTGGAGAGGCTGGGAAAGGGTGGGGAATATGTAGATTGCTGAGGCCCTCAGAGCAGGCAGACGGGTAAAGGGCATGATGGACTTCCATTTCCATACATGAAGAGCGGAGGACGAGCCAGGGGAGGGGGCATGGCAATGCAGCCACAAGGGAGAGCGAGAGAGAGGGAGTGCAGTGGCGGGTCCCAGTCTCACACACACACTCACCAGCATCCACTCAGACATCTGCCTAATGCTACATCTTAAAAAGCTTTCCCCATTTTACATGCACTCAAGTCTCATTTGGTGCAGAATGAAACGCTATCATTAAAGGGAGATTTACTACAAATTGCCACAAATTCACCATGTCAATTCCAATGATCTGTGTGTGCAAGTGTGTGTTGAGCGCAGACCTGCCTGAGAGGAAGTGTGCTGGGAAGGAAGTAACCCAGAGATACTCAGTGATACATGGAGGATTGGTGATTATGTGTGTCAATTTTGAATGTGTTGAAAACATCAATAACTTTTTTGCAATACTATTAAACCATAACACACTTTCCTTCACTTACACCATGTCCTAACCAAGTATGACCTGAAAAAGCTTCAAGCGATAAATCCTCTTACAAAAGTTTTTGTAATTTTTTATTTTTTAAATAATTCAGCATTTTTATTTTTTATTTATTTTTTTTTTGCTTTACATTTGGTCAGAATATTTACTTGGTAACTTGTTACTTTTCGTCTAGTTAGGACGAGGTGTAACTGAACATAATCTCATATTCTTATATGCTTTTTTTTTTTTAATGTATTTCTCTTTTTGTCTCTATTATGTTAGCATGTGTACAAATGCACAGTTTAAACTGGAGCTGATTTGCACACAGCAATTTTGTTTTCTTAATAAGTATTTTTGTCTTGTTTTCGAGTAAATATATCTAAATATCTTTAAAACAAGATATATTTACTTGACAAGAAAAATGGCAAAAAATGTAAGTCTTGTTTTCAAAGAAAACGAAATAAAAAAATGTTAAACTTTGTGCTTAAAAAAATTATAATAAAAAAATCGGACAATGGGGTAAGAAAAATAAACTTGATTTACCTTTGAAATCTTACTCCATTGCCAAACAGTTTTTTTTCTTGTTTTAAGAATAAACCTCAATAATTTTGAAAGATTAATCTGAAAGCTATACAAAATATATTATGATTTTTTTTTTTTGTCAAATAAATGTGTCTCAATAATGTTTAGATATTTTGTCAAACAAGACAAAAATACTAAGACAATTATTTTTGTATTGCTGAAAAAGCATTTCACTGCTTCTACACTGTGTCTATGTGACAGATAATCAAACTTTTTTTTAAAAATATGGATTAAGTGGCCATTAGCTAAGCATCATTTAGTGGATTTCAGTACTTTTTCAGGAAATCAGTAAAAATTGTAAGTAAATTATATATTCTCTTCATTCCTATTATCTAATCTCTGCTTCCTTCTGAAATCCCAATATACTTTCACAACTGCTCTTATTTCCCTTTCTCTCTTACTTTCACAGTATCCTAAATCAGTATTAAGCGATTGGGCTGCCTATGGCTTGTAGAGAGGATATAACTCTCCCGGCTACAAGCAGGGGTTAAAAGGAGCCATGGGCCCATAATACCGAGCAGCATCCAACCCTGACCAGGAGTGATGACGCTATTTCCTTAAATAACCACCACCATCAAACAGGCAGTAGCTGCATAGGCCCAGAGCCAAGTCAGTGTCCACAGCCACTGCCCGCAGGGGAGGGCGGCTTACTGCCCTTTATTAATTATTAAAAGATAACTCCTCATTGCAATGAGATGGATAACACTCGGGCAGGAGAGGCATCCTGCTGAGAACTAATATCTAGCTCTCTCTCTCTTTCTGTTTCCCCCCATATTCTGTCCAGAGGCGTAATCTATTAAAAGGGAAAAGTGGACAGGGAGATGCTTAAAGAAGAATGTGTTCTGGTCCCTCTCATCACGATACACAGCAAGGGCTCGGTATATTGTCTCCTATTATGGCTAATATTCCTCCAGGCTCACAGGGTGAGACTTCCTGACTGAAGACAGGGTTTGGGTGGGCAAAGAGTGTAAGATGCTGTATGAAAAGATCACAGTGCTTTAACTTGCTCGGTTGGGTTGATCTACCAGCAGCATGGTCCTCTGCTCCATTGCTCCAGGCTGCCTTGGCCTGTCTGAATGCCTGAGACAATGAATGAATGATGGGTGCTGTGCTGAATCTCTGTGATCTCGTTACCATGCTTAATCTGGCCATTTGAAAGGCCTAAATATATGTGGGCTGATGGATGATAGGAAGGAAAAGCACTCTGCTATCACTGGAACATTACACCAGTACCAGTTGTCCACACCACTAATTTCTCAGATACAACTTATATGTTAGGGACATCGCCAATGTGTTTCATTTGTTACAGGGAGGATTTGGGTAACCATGACAAGAACTGATGGAGCTGTCAGAATATGGCAAGTACAGATGTGTGTGTGTTGTACCTGATGTGCATGTGGGTGAGCCTCTCCATCTCCTGCTCCATGTGCTCCTGCAGTTCTCCTGGACGCAGCAACACCTGACAGATGGGGCAGATTGGTGCCTGACTGTCATAGAGTGACACCTTCTTCTTACCTGAAAAAACAAAAAACAGACAGAAAGAGAGAAGTAGGGGAGAGACAACAAGGTTAATTTACTAAGCAACAATGAAAAATATGTTCTTTTGATAAAAAAAGAGTAAAGAATGGATGAATATTTGAACTTCCTTGAGATCTACTTGTTTCAAGAATTCTCAAAATTCTCCAGTGGCCATATTATTGAAACTTCCTAACTTAAAGTGAAGTTAAACTAATAGTTCACCCCAAAATTGAAATTTGTTCATCATTTACTCACCCTCATGTCATCCCAGATGTGTATGACTTTATTTCTTCTGCTGAACACAAATGAAGATTTTTAGAAGGATTTTTCAGCTCTTTTGGTCCATAGGGAATGGTGTCAAAATTTTTAAGCTCCAAAAATCACATAAATCAGCATAAAAGTAATCCATAAGACTCAAGTGGTTAACTCAATGTCTCCAGAAGAGATATGATAGGAGTGGGTAAGAAACAGATCGCTTTCACATTCTTCATCTTTTGTTTTTGGTGATTTACATTCTTAATGCATATCGCCCCCTACTGGGAAGGGAGAACAATTTCAAGTTAAAAAGGACTTAAATATTGATTTGTTTCTCACCCACACCTATCATATCACTTCTTAAAATATGGATTAAAACACTGGAGTAAACATGGATTACTTTTATGCTGCCTTTATCTGCTTTTTGGAGTGTCAACATTTTGGCACCCATTCACTTGCATTGTATGCACCTACAGAGATGAAATATTCATCAGCATTTGTGTTCAGCAGAAGAAAGAAAGTAATTTACATCTGGGATGGCATGAGGGTGAGTAAATGATGAGAGAATTTTAATTTTTTGGTGAAATATCCCTTTAAATTCTGACTAATTCAAGTTTCCTGACTGAAATTGATATGGTTACTAAACAGATTACATAGGATTCTTAAGTTAGGATGTCTGTAATATAGATGCAGGGACTTAAGACTAGGCCACATTTTACTAATGTAATGAGAGTTTGGGAAATTTGTAGATATTACTGTATATATTTCACATTCAAGTGTCGTGATTCAATGGTTAGTGCACATGCTCAAGACACGTTGAGCGATGATGCTCACGTAGGAAATGCAGGTTCAAGTCGAAGTCTGCCTACATTATCCCGATTCAATTTCCCCTTTGTCTCCCCCCAAAAATCTCTTGTGCCTTCTTCACCATCACTAATAAAAATGAGGCAAAAGAACCTCTTGTCCAAAATTGAAAAAAAAATAAAGAAAAAAGTAGAGAAGAAAGTAAAAACTCACTTGAAGACAGACTTTGGCACAGTTCTGATTAAGTTTAGAGATGAGCATGGGTCAGATGAGTGCTCAGTGCTGTCTTTTTCTCTCTCTCTCTGAACTGTGCGGATTAAGTGGCTCAGATTTCTGCAGGAGAATCCGTCACCCTCTACCTCCTGTTCCCTCATTAAACCAGATCCACAGCTCCGCACAGACAGATACGCCACTGAACATGTGACACTTCATCTCGATCTTGTACATACTTCATACACTTATATTTTATACAACACACATAAACACACATTGTTGTGTGTTGTATTTTGTATTGTAAAATGGACAGTCAGGACTGCTGAGAGGATTATTGGTGCCCACCTGCCCACCCTCCAAGACCTGTACTGTATCTCCAGATTGAGGAAACCTGCCCACACACCTCTTTTTGAACTGTTGCCCTCTAGCCGGCACTACAGAGCACTGCGTCAGGACCACCAGGCACAAGTACAATTTTTACCCTAAGGCCATTTACCACATGAACAATTAAACTGCCTTCAGGACTCTCATACAGCAATAATTTAGGCTATAAATATGTCATGTACATATGTAAATTCACTCTTATTTAATTCAATAACTGTACAAACCCCTACCTTGCACATGTATTACCACTTGCACATGTACCTATGCCATTCTATGTTATATGTCCTATTTTTTAATGTCTATTTATACTCTTACATTTGTTTTATATTCGGTGTCTCACTGTAATGTTCTGTGTGCACTTGCTGTGAGCACAATTGGAAAAAAAGCTCATTCTGGTTCTGATTCTGATAATTTTGTATTTGCATATTGTATGTTTTCTATTCTATTCTATTCAATAAACTTATACACAAAACAAAATTCATTTTCATCATACAGTTTAATAAAACATTACATGTGCAACTGTTATCGTCAGTTATCTTAAAATGCAAGAGACTGTGACTTCATTTGTTAAAAACAAAAACAAACAAACAACGAAAACAGTCTTTGGTGTCTTTGTGCATTTTGTTATAGTATATCCATAAAAAAATAAGCATGCATTCGTGAATCACATCTATTTCAACATGCACAGGTGGTCATATTTATTTATGTCAAAGTCTATCCATATTCGAGGGAGTGTTTTGGTGGGTGTATGGTGGCTGCTTGTAAGTAGTCTAACACGTATTTTGCATGTGAGCTATCTAAAAAGCTGCTGTGCAATTGTACAAATTAGCAAAAACAATCAGGGGCGAGACTTCTTGTTTCCCTCTATCTCTAGATCTCTAAAATGTGGAACTAGCAAATCAAATCAGCTATTTTTTAGCCCATTGGACAACAGATCCTCCCCAAAACAGGATACTCTGGATGAACTAAATGTTACCAACAGACTACAGTTGTAAGTCATATGGTGAGTCTGATCACCCAACTCTAAGCACAAACATGAGGAAGTGAGGAAATCACGTATGCCCCTATGTGCCCTTGGAAATTCTATGAATTGTACACACACTATACAATTCATTAGTTGATATGAAATGTATGATATGACACACACTTGTCAGATCATTTCTTCACCTGTCTGCTAAAATTTTACAACAATGTCACTTCCATTAAAACATTTATCAGTAATTCAGACTTAACATATATAAAGATGTTAAAATTGTTTCCATTTAAGACAAGGAAACTGCAGATGCATTGTGTCCAAATATCAAAGCATATAAGTACATAACGAATCTCTGATCTTTTGCAGTTTGGTTCTAATGTCTGGGAGGCAGCTATTGATCGGTTGCAGTAAGGGCTAGTGAGCATCTTTTCTAGAGATGATGAGGTAACTTGGGGGCAGATTGTAGACAGATGTACAAACATGCACATAAACACACACAGTGGGGCTGTAATCCTGGTTTTTCTCTGTACATAAAGCCCCAGGCTCAGTATGAGCCCGTCCTTGACTTCAGAGGGCACTATGTGTTTCTCTACATGAAGTGTGTACCATTTGAGAGTGTGATGGATCAGTAACACATCTGTCTATGCTTGCACATGCGCACGCACGCACACACACACACACACACAAACAAACACACAACAAACACTTGAAAATGCACACATATTGGACTGTCAGAACTATTTCCTGCAATGCCACAGATACATATGTGAGGAGCTAGCAGGTTCAGTGTTAGCATCCCAAAACTCCCCCTCCCTCCTCCATACATTTCTCCATCCTCCCCTCCCTCCCTCCCTCTCCTGTCCCCAGTCAAGCGTGCCTACACATACCCATCCCCTATATTCTCCAGCAGCACTACTTAACGGCCCCACAGTCTGGACACTTTAAGTGACTTTGAAAAATAGGTAATCGATTACAATTCGGTGTGTCTGTTTCTCTCACCACCCTTTTCTCGCTCACCCCCCTTTCTCCCCCTTTTCTGTCCAGCAGCATCCTGCACATCTATTTCTCATTTTCTGGCCCTTCGCTTTATTTGTTTGCCGTGCTCTCCACCGTCTTATCTCTCCTCACCTATTTCCATCCCTCGTTTTCTTTCTTTCTTTCTTTTCACAAAAATTAACCATTTTAATGTTAATACCATGCTTTTTTTGGCCCTGAAATTGGCCCTGTAGAAAACAGTTAATTTGAGTCTATTATATAACATAGTCACGTATATACTCCATTTTAGTCTAGTAGTTGGTCTAGTTAGTGGCCTAATGTATGGTTTTAGCCACAATGTAGCCACATTACAACAAATTGATTGAATTATTTTTAATAAGATTGTGTTCATTAACATTAGATGACTACATTAGCTAGCATAAACAAACAATGACTAATGTTAACAAGTACAACCTTAAAGTATTACAAAAACTTTTATATATGACAATGGTGATTTATATGTTAGAAAAATTATATTAATGAAGTTTATGTCAGACACTGTTTTCTACAATATAATTTTTTTTAGTTACTTTTCATTTACAGTATATACCCCATTATATATTTACCACATTTCCCTCTCTCTCTCTCTCTCTCTCTCTCTCTCTCTCTCTCTCTCTCTCTCTCTCTCCTCCACCTTCTCCTTTCTCTCCTCCTCTCCTTTCATCAGCAGCGGTCAGCTTTATTGCCCTGACAAGATCATTTGAGTTGTGCCAAAGCAATCACCGTCTGCAAGAGTAAACAAAGAGTGGTCCAGACCCATTCTACAGCAGATAAGTCTTTCCAATCCAACTCTTTTTCACACTGTTTCTCTAATGTGGCCATTTGCTAAATGAAATCAGACAACCTGACGTTAGGGTTTGTGTAAGATTGCCATTATTCAAAACACTTCACTGCTAAATTAAAGTTAAAGGTTTAATTAAGTTTTTTTTTTTTTACAAATATGTTAATACATGTTATTCATTAGTATTAATGTGTAATTACAATGTAATTAAAATGTACCATGAATACTAATGCACATTGTGGATATGTCATGTATTTTCATGTATATTTGAATTTTTCCCCCTTTTTTGTCTATTGACATGTCAGATAGTTTTCCTGATGGAGTGTTACTCTGACTCTGTTATGTGTGCATGATGGGATCTGTTAACAGAGCATGTGATTGTGTGTGTGTGTGTCCATCTGTCTGTGTGTGAGGAGAAAATGAGTGTGTGCCTCTTGAAACTGGCTCTTTAATTCATCTGTACACAATCAATGGGCTCAGTAATGGAGTCATGATGGTTCGGTCAAGTGCTTGTCTGGACCTTAACCACCTCCCTGTCACTTGTCTCTCTGAACACACACACACACATATGCACGCACACACACACTCACAGACAGCTAGTCATTTGGCAGCTTTGATGTTAACACAAGACGGAGAGCAATCACACAATAGAAGACACACTAAATCATCTGTCCGTCTTCGCAAAGACTCACGAACGCCAATAGAGCAAAAGGGTGTGTATTTGTGTGTGTGTGGTGTGTGTCATGGGTTTGCAAACACCTTAAGTGTGTGTGTGTGTGTCACAAGCTTCACATATATCCATGTATGTGTGATTGTGTGTGTGTGTGTTAGTGTGGTGGTCTAATGTTTTTCCTATAGCCCGCACCATTATGTGTGCATGCAGTGTAGTGTTGGTGTCCACATCCTCCCCTGAGAGGATTGACTAATACATACAGTCAGTGATTAATCATTTCTCCCTAGTGAGGGCTGCAGAGACTCATACACACACACACACACACACACACACACGCGCGCGCGCGCGCGCGCACACACGCACGCACACACAAACACACACACATATAGTATATAAGTTTATAAACATAAGTATGTAAAGAGCTTCAAACTTAGACACACACAAATACAAACTAAATTTGAATAAGAAAAATATCACAAAAGTGCTGGGTTATTATAGCTTTACGTTTTTAATTCAGCTTTTGTTTCCATTTCATTTTCAATATGTTCTTTCAAATTAGTTTCATTTTTGTTAGTTTTCCCTCTATTTTCAGTGTATAGTTTCAGTTTTTGTAAGTGTTTTTCAGTAGCTATATGGTTTTATTTAAGGTTTAGTAATTTATAGCTGCCATATATATATATATATATATATATATATATATATATATATATATATATATATATATACCTATAAACCTGTATATATATATATATATATATATATATATATATATATATATATATATATATATATATCAGTTAATTATATCATTAACTGATATAATTTAAATATGTTTAATAATTTTGAATTACTCAGGGCTGTCTAATTTTATCGCTACAGTATCTAGCGGCATTTTCATGTTTAATCCAGGACGTTTGCAGTGATTGAATTTTTTTATATACTGTGTATCAAAAATGAAAAAAATATTAAATATTATTATTTATTATTTTAGTCATACAAATTAATTTTAGTTAATATATTTTAGTTTACATTTACATTACAGTTATGAATTTCTATTTATTCGTTTTTTTATTTTGCTTTATTTTAGTTGACAAAATGTTCTCATTTAGCTTTGGTTTCAGTTTTCCTTAACAATATTGGATAACACTGTCGGTTACCCCATCTACACCACATGCGGTCCCTAAAGTGTCCTTTTCCTCTTTCATATTCCCTCCATCTCTCTTTTTCGCTCTATCTAAGGGAGGTAAGTGATGGCTAGCAGAAGACAGAGAGATAAATCCTGAGGTATGGAGGGGGTTTGGTGCATGCTGCTTGTCAGCGCGTTAAAGATGATTAATGTGGGATGCCCCTCTTCCTCGGACCCCTGCGCGGAGAAAGGTGGGGACTCCGTTTAATCTGAGGGGCCAGCGAGACCAGTGCACAGAGAGGGGCAATAACAAGGAAATAGGACTGACAGAACTTTTTAGTGCTGAGATTTCTCACCTAAATGCCATGCTGTGAGAGTGATGCACAGAGAGAGAGATAGAGATAGATAGAGAGAGATAGAGAGGGGGATGTCTTTGACAGCTCTGACTGAGTGCTGGCCTGATCTTCTCTAATTTGCTGAGATGGATCATCTCATCTCTTTCTATCCCTTTCTAGCTCTCTCTCTCTCTTACCTCTTTTTTCCCTCTCATGACCATAGCACACCTTTATCAGAGTACATCCTTTCACCCAGACCTTCAGTGTGATAGCACAGCTAATGAGAGCCAGAGATAGCGGCCTCTCTGTGCGTTAGAGGCTCCCTAATTATTAAAAGCACTTTCATCACACATAACCTCTTCCTAACCCCACTGATAGCACAATTACACAATGGACGGCTGAGTTAGCGCATGTTAATATCCCTGGTTGGTCTTCAGCAGAGAAAGAGAATCAAAATTGTTCAGAATGAATATCCATGTTGGTTCAGGCTGGTTTATGCTGGTGTTTTATCCAAAACAAAACCTGTACTGGGGTTTTGAACAGGGCTGTTTTTCTCGCTGCCTCCGAGTTGGCAGGATTGAGCTAGCTTGGCCGCTGACTGTGTGGTGATGTAGCGTTTGTGTCTAGCTGCCTCTGACACTCCTTGCATGTTGTTTTACAAGCCGCTGTGTAAAAAAGAGAAAAAAAAAGAGCTCCACAGAAGCCGCCTCAAACGTGCTCTCCCCTGGTATCTGGCATCCCGCCACCGGCAGCTCTGGCTGGGGCTGTAAGCTGTCTGCCTCTCCTCTCATTTAGCCTCACGCACTTCAAACAGTGTGTGACTATTTATTTAACTGCTTCCAAATGCACAATCAACATCCACGTTTCCATATCTGTGTCTAGAATAGACAGCACAGCAGATACTGTGAAATGTTTAGATAAAAAAATTGATGTATGATGTCTCAATGTATAAAGCATTAGTTTAAGATTTTATAGGCATACAGTTATAATCGCAGAACCCAGCATCCCTGTGTAGGCAAGTCCTACTTTGACCTTTTAAACATTGCTTTCATAATTGCGGCAAATTCACTAGTTCAATGGCTTTAATAGTCTTCCTCTGGTTTGCTTGAAGAAATCAGTAGGTTTAAGTTCTGAGTGTAGGTGTGTGTCATGCATGTGTTGTGTGTGTGTGTGTGTGTGTGTGTGTGTGTGTGTGTGTGTGTGTGTGTGAGTGTGTGTGTGTGTGTTTGCTGAACAGAACAGAGAGCTCTTAACACACTGGCGAGAGAACAAAGCTGCCACCAATAGGCGCAGGGAGACAGCATGTGCTTTTTGAAATCTCTTTTTGCTAACAGTGTGCCCGTGCTGAGCTCAGCTCAAAAGGGACGTGGTAGAGAAGGGCTCCTCCACATATACATTATACACACATCCTGCCAGGCTAAATTCAGGTCTAGAGGTGCTAACATAAACTATATTAATTTGAAATACACCAGTCCTCACCACCTAAAAACCTTTGCTCTCCTTGTCCACCCTGAATACCCATTTCTTCTTTTCATACAGAGCACGTTTAAACATGCTTCATAGCATGCATCAAGTGTTTAAGTTGCCTCATTCTGTCCCCCATCCCTCTCTCCACCTGCCCTTAAACAAGCCAACATCAGTAAACAGTGAAATCTCTCAGCCTCTTACCAAATGTAACCACATTACATTGTCTGATAACGTCGTCAAATAATGCCCGATAAGAGGAATTTGATTTAATTCAAAGATGGCTTTTTTCTCTCCCTTTCAGAGGCTTCAATTTTTTTCTCCTTGCCTTAAGGACACACACACACACACACACACACACACACACACACACACACACACACACACACACACACACACACACACACACACACACACACACACACACACACACCGCTTTATACTCTGCATCTTCTAAAATGACACTGCCTTGTATGTGCAATAAAATAAATCCAGCGAGGCTGTCAACCTTCATTTTTTTGCCTCCACTCCTCCCTAAATCAGAGCAAGGTGAGCCGCTACGAGTCATCTCCATAATGGGAAATATGTGCTTTATGCGCAAAAGGAGGGGAATTAGACTGGTAATGGGAACGGTCCAGGCTCTGTGTGTGTGTATGTGTGAGCTTTTCCACTTTATTGTAAGTGAGCAAAGGAAAGCTTAAGCAGGCTGGACAGTTGCTGGGCTGATTACTCAGGGTTAGGTGAAAAAAGGGGAGGGGAATGAGGCATCTCGCCTCATTCGAGAGGACGTCTGATGAAATGGAACGAGGTCATTCTCAGTTTGGGACCTGACGAGCGCCGGCGTTGGCGTCCATGCTAACAGTGAGCACGGAGACCGATCAACGCTGACAGTGATGCATTGTGCTGTTAAACAGCAGCTATACACACCCCTGATCAAGCGGCACGTACATCACACACACATACGCAGGGTGTCATGTTTAAAAAGGCAAATGCAATCATCAACAGAGAGAGGAGTCATTCACTCTCAGTGGCTGGATCTGGAGTGTTTGGCTGAAGATGATATCGGAAGATGATATTGATGCATATAATCAGCATATGTGCGGGATGTTTAGATGATGCGCTGGCAGTCGTGTGGAAATGGCAGACAGTTATTGAGGCCAAATTCATAACAATGTTTATCAGAGGGGAGGAGACGTCATTATCTAGACACACAAACAACTTTAAGGACTTTTTAAAGGGCAAAATGGAAAATGACAAGTTTATCTACTGTACATATATTATTTGTCAGTGGTACATGTTTGCGCATTTATTTTGAGAGTATAGTCTTGAGAATAGCGAGATTATCGGTTTAAATTCTGATAATGGTGTCCTCTTGGCCGATTAACAGACGTGTTACTTACTCATTTTGTCGATTACAAAATCTACCTTGTTAATAACAGCCTTGTCAATAGGTGCAACAGTGCACATCAACGTTTTCAGCTGTCTTAGTTCTGGAAATGTCTTTCTCATTCACTTCTTTCCATTGGGCTTACGTAAAAGTCTTGACTAAAGTGTTCTAAGCCGTGAACCAAAACAACCATCTCTGTGGCGAATCACAAAATTGCAAGCTTTGATTAGAAGCAATGCAGTAATTAAAAATCTTATATGAAGATGAAGGTCCAAGACTGTGCACTCACCGCCTTTATGAGGGAAGGAATTACAATCCCATGAAGCATTGCAAATGGCCAGGGCTGTACTGGTAATCTGGCATACCAGGCATTTTCCCGGTGGGCCGACGCACTTTGGGGCTGATCAGGGGCAGGCTGGCAATCGGAAGAACCGAGCGGGCCGGTGGGTTGGCCATGAAACAGGCTGCGATTAGCAAAAATTAGCGGCCGCGTTATGCAGAACGGACCACAAAACGGTGGCGCAATATGAAACTACTGGACAGTTCCTATGTAAAATCCCAGGCCAATTTCTCTTCCCAGTCCAGCCCTGTAAATGGTGTAATCAATTAAAAAATTATGTAAATATGTGAAACAATTGATTTAAAATAGATGATTATAATTAAAGAATCAATTTATTTATTTCAAAATATTCAGATATACACACATATATAGGTAGTTTGAGAGTGTAGTGAGACCAACACAATTGCGTTATTGAAATCACAAAATGAAAGTGGTCATTTGCTGTGACTCTCAGATTGGTGAATCATGCTCTTCAGGGTCATGGGTGAAGTTCTTCACCAGAGGTATCGCTATTAATCATGTTTTTTTGTATTTTTTTTTTAGGTTAAAATAATGCAGACTGATGGCTTTAACAAGAGCAAATTCTATCGATTAACAGCCTTGGAGCTCATAAAAGGTCTGCCTTGAAAGATGTATAAGTTATTGTTAAAAATCCCCTATGGAACAACAAATATGATTTTTACTTCTGGAACTGGACTGTTATAATTAACTATTTCTGTTTTTGCCCATTTTTTTTCTGTATTCTTTTTGTTTTTTCAATTAAACTTTTGAGAAAATAATGTGTCAAATAAACATTAATTTTATTTGATCCATCATTAAATTGTATTATGTATATATAAGCATTTTATCAGCCATTGAAAAACTCATAATCAGTAGTCGAGAAAGTAGTATGGCTTGTTTAGGTGTGTGTGGGTTTACTTTGAGGGTAGAATGGTGTTGAGAAGAGGGCTTGTTGTGGTGTGTGTGTTTGGTTTGAGTGCATGGTGTTCAGGATGAGACTTGTGTTGGTGGGTGTGAGTGCTCACAGTAGTGACAGCTGTTTATTCAATCAATCACCTTGTGGATGGCACAGCGGAGTGAAACGGCTAGAGATTGAGTTTTGCCTCACAGGGGAAAATGGAGCAAATTAATAGACCATTACCCAGGCGCTGACCCAGGAAATGAGGGTGACACTGCAGGGTTAGATCTGCCAGCTTGCCTGCTTGCCTGTCTCTTTCTCTCTCTCTCTCTCTCTCTCTACCCAGTTCTTATACAAAGCTAGCAGCCTCAGTCCCAGAACCCCTTGCTCCTCCCTAGGGGTAAGAGCCATTACGACTCTGGTTTTGTGACTGAAAGGAGGCAGGGAAGGGCACTTCTCTACTTAAATATGGTTGGATTTGCGCAGCTCTATGAAATCATGTGTTTGTCTGAACAGGTGGGCCATGTTTGCTGAGTCGGCAGCCAGAGCAGGGTTGTGTCCCTGAGGATGTCAGCCCTGCTGGGCTTTGGACATGCGGGGGAAAGCCTTTCACTCTGGGCCATTCATCAACGGGCAGAATGCCTAGCATCGAATAATACACGCTGTTACAGAGTTTACACACATCTTGTGCTGCTCCTGAGTCGTCACTCATAGCTGAATAGGAGAGATCCTATGTTGAATGTTGATTTGACATCGCATTATAAAACACATTCAAATGCGCGTTTGAAATGTGTAATGTAAAGAAGTGTCCTTAGTATGCCCTTAACAAATGTTCCAAGAATGAAATAAAGCAACGATGCTTACAAATGTAGATTTGGCTTTGCGTTAGTCAAGTGTAAAAACTCAAAGAACAAAGGTAGCACATTTTATTTAATAAAAACAAAAAGAGAGAGACAAAGACCTAGCCAGATGGCATATATGTGTGCTGAGTTGTTGGGTTTTGTAACTGATGCCATGTGCTGCCTACTTAATGTCTGTCCATTAGTGGGCTTGTACACACACACACACACACACACACACACACACACACACACTGTTTCGTAAATAATGCCTAACCATAATTGATAGCACAAAGCCTCCAATAACCTCTACAGGTTTCTTTTCATCAGTACACTGCCGACGGTCTGCCCCTCTAACAATCTCACTCTCTCTTCCTTCTTGCTCTCATATGTTAGTGAGGGGGAATTAATTACCAGAGCCAATTTACTGTTTATACTCTGATGTTTTAACTAATTACCACTAATGGTGACAGAACAGCAGCCAGTGGAGTTAACTGAATTTAGACGGCTGGGCAGAAGGTCCTTTTGAATAGAGCCTCTCAGGAACTGTCATAACCGACCGCCCCCACTTCTACCCCTGTTAACACCCCTGCCTGTCACTGCATATACACACACCTACACACACATACACAATCAGTCTGTCTCCCTCACTGTCTCAAAAACATGCATAAACACACACAAATTACATTCACACAATGCGTCTGCCCATTCCGTAACCATGCTGTAACCTCATATCATGGATGGAAATAGATAATATCTCATTAGCGTCTTTGGATGACATGTGTCCTAACCAGGGATGATACAGACAATGTCAAGTAATTTTTCTGTCCACAATGAAAGTAAAATGACTGTGAAAAGTGACAAAATTACAGCCAATCAGAAGATGTTTCATGTTTAATATACAGCTATATGGAGTGGGATTTTGGACCAATGAGATTCCACCGTAGGTGGAATTATCCAGAATAATGCAACAAAAATAAAAACCAAGTGACATGTCACACTCACAGATGGTAAGGACAACAAATTGCAGCATGATGCCGGAACACATTGGCATAAATTACAATTCTGCTCAACTTTTTCGTATTACCAACGGTCACTCATGTCGCCTCAAATCGTCAACTCTCATCTTAAAAGGATAGTTTAACCAAAAATGAAATTTCAGTCATAATTTACTCACATTAGTTTCAATGCAAATGACTTTCTTTCTTTCGTGGAACACAAGCAGAACATCTAGCAGAATGTCAGCCTCAGTCACCATTCACTTACATTATATGGAAAACAGATGCAATGAAAGTAAATGTGACTAACGCTAAGATACAGCCTAAGATCTCCTTTTGTGTTCCACTGAAGAAGAAAAAAAGTAACACAGGTTTGGAACAATATGAGGGTGAATAAATTATGACAGAATGTTCATTTTCGGGTGAGCCTTTAACATGGCTGGTTAGGACATGGTGTGACATTATCATTACCTTGTGATACTTCCTGCCCATGCAGAGGATGACCCCTGATTCATTGACTGAATAATTTTCAATACATCTTTTATCAGGAATTTGCAGCAGCTAAGACAAAAAAAATAATATAAAATCTTTCCAGGCAAAGTCATAAAAGAGCCGCCTGATACACTAAAGGTTTAATGATTTGAAAGTTACAAGAAAAAGTGCTGCGAGCCGTCACCGTCAATCATATCAAGTACCACCGCATACAGCAAACAGTCTGGTTGCTGAGCTCACTCTTTGCATGTGGTGCAAACACTCCCGGGGAGCTTCTGCAAGCGTGTGTAACGGTTAACCTCTCTTCCCCCTTCGACCAGGAGCGGCTGAGATGGATTCCTTTTTACACGTGTTAACCTGCTGGCCTCCTCCGCAATAGATCAGATAAATGGTGCTGAGGTATAGTCACAGTCCTGGTGCGGAAACTGGCATTGAAAGTAAGGCTGTGATTTGAATATGGAGCCATGGTGAACACGCTGTAATCTCACTTGCGACTACAGTGTATTGAATGACTGTAAATTGATTTTCTGTTCGAAAAGCCACTTTTCCCATGTACTCTGCAGTTGGAGTGCAGCCTTAAAGGAAGTTTCTGTCTCTGTTTCCAGCTTTAAGCCCTCACTGTGGCATGCAGGGCTATAGCTGATTAGTCCAATCTCACCGTACTGCTGCAGTCGCTCCAGCTCGGGTGTCAACAGAGGTTGAGGGATGGCGAAAGTGAGACATGGATTGATTTGTCATTGGAGACTCTCCTGTGTCGGACTGTCTGCAGCTTGTGCCCAGAGCAGAGAGCTGTGAGCCTAACCCTGCAGTATGACAAGCCAGCCATCTCTCTTTATCTCTCCCTCCACCACACACAACCCTCTGACTGTTAGGGCCAGGGGTTTCCTGTTCCTAGCCCCTGCTCATCTGTCAGCTACAGCAAGGAGCTGACACAAGCTAACACCTCTATTCCACAAACCATTTAAAGCCTAAGCCTCCCTCTGCATCCTTCTCTCTCTCTCTCTCTCTCTCTCTCTCTCTCTCTCTCTCTCTCTCTCTCTCTCTCTCCTTCAACCCTCTCTATTTCTGAGGGGAGGCCTGGCAGTTAACACAACACCTGTCTGAGCTTAAGGAGAGAGATAAATCTATCCTGTTAGTTGACCCAAAAATGAAAAATCTGTCATTATTTACTGACCGTGCATATCAAACCCAAACGACTTCCTTTCTTCTGTGGAACACGAGGAGAAACTGTGACATAGCTGTCAGTCCCTAACATTCTGCCTCACATCTGCTTTTGTGTTCTGCAGAAGAAAGACAGTTATGTGGATTTGGAACAACATGAACGTAAGTACTGTAAATGAGTAAATACCACACAAAAAACACACCTACCTCAGCATCCTTTTTGTGTGTTGGTATATGTGTACTCATCTGTCAGAGGTAGAACAGCTCAGAAATATGTTCCTAGGGGTCATGGCAGGAGAGCACAAGGCTAATAGGGGAACTGCTAGGTAGATGTCTCTCAGAAAAAAATGGGCTGTGATTTATCCTCAACAAGGCAGCACAACTGCATACTGCCTGACTTCCCTAGCCTGGTCTCTATCACTCTATCCTGTCACCTATCAAATGCTACTGTCAGCCTTGCACTCAGTCTTTCACTTTTTATGTTTCCCAACTTTCAAAAACTATGAGCTTTAATGCACTATACTAAACAGGCACAGTGCAAGAAGTTTCAATTAAGCGACAAGCAATATGTCTGTCCAAACTGAATACGAAATTGCTACACGATATGACATAATCGGATTCAATCAGATGATATTGTTTGTTTAATGTACAGTTATGAGGAGCAAGGTTTTGGACCAATGATATAGGACCAGTAAATATCTTGATGCTTGTTGCTCATTGCTTGTCATGTTCAGACAGATCTACCTGGAAGAGCTCATGTTTCCATCATTATAATCATCATTATTATGATGAGCCTCTATTTTTTTGTGACTTTTGAATATTCCGTAACACACTGGCAGGGTGAGTACAGGAACAGATCTGGGGCCAGATTCACCAAAATGTTCTTAAAAAGAATAATAAGAAAGTTTGGTAATGCTTCAATAAGGTTGTATATATGAACATTATTTAACTATATTAGTTTACATGAGCTACCAATGAACAACACTCTTGCAGCACTTATTAATCTTGGTTAATGTTCATTTCAACATATACTACTAAATGTTTTACTTTAAAAGTTGTATATGCTAACAATAGTTAATGCATTATTAACTTACATGAACCTATAATAAACAATACTAAATTGATATTAACCAATATTAATAAATGCTGAAAAGATATATTGTTAATTGTTAGTTCATAATGCCTAATACAATTTTACCGAAAATCTCAAATTACAGTCTTTTCAGTAACTAAATATTCTTCACTTGTTCCTGAAGTAAAAAAATAAGAATAAAATAGAAGTAATGAAGAATTTTATTCTTAAGAATGTTTTGAATCCGGTTGCTGGTGTCACAGAAATTCAGAAATGTTTTGCTCTTCACGA
This sequence comes from Xyrauchen texanus, assembly GCF_025860055.1. Taxonomy (NCBI): domain Eukaryota; kingdom Metazoa; phylum Chordata; class Actinopteri; order Cypriniformes; family Catostomidae; genus Xyrauchen; species Xyrauchen texanus. The sequence continues at coordinate 19,283,900 of NC_068281.1, forward strand.
GGTCAGGGTTTGATGTATTGACAGCTCACTTGCATGTTATGCTGGAGCCCATTACAGACCTCAGCCATAATCAGGCATTTTCACCAATTGGAGGTACTCACCTAATCATCCTACTCTGCTGCCATATCTGTATCTGTAGCTATATATCCGTCACTCTAGTTTTCACCTTCTCTAGGAATCTCTCTTTGTCTTTCCTCTCAAAGGGCAGGCCTGGCAGTAGGGTTTAATAAAGGCCATATAGAGGAAATAAGGGCTGATCTGGGAGATGGTTATCAGGAGGAGTAGGTTTTAGAGCAGGCAAACCTCAGGCAACCCGATATAAAGATGACCACGGGTCCTCAAGGGGCCTCCTGAGGAATCAGACATGGCCGATTGTCTCACTAATATGAGCTGGTGGACACCGCAATGATCTTTTCCATGTCTGTCTCCAGAGTCTACCACCACCAGCTTCTCCATCAGATTTATCAAGGTTAAATGGCCCAAAAAAATAAGAAAAAAATAATAATAGTTTTCTAAATACATATTGTTGCCTTGTTTTTCAGTAAAAATTTCTAAAATTCAGAATTAAAGAAATCAAAACCTGTTTTCAGAGAATATATCTTGAATTAAAGGGATATTTCTCCCAAAAATTAAACTTCTGTTATTGTTTACTCACATAAGACTTTTCTCCAAGGAACTCTGTTAGGCAGAATGATAGCGTCAGTCACCATTAACCTCACGAGACCCCACGTGACTGCTGTGTGCATTTTCCATTTCCATTTTTGATTTGTAACTAGTAGCACCATATAAATAAGCAATAAATAACAACTATTTCTATTAAAAATAACTATTATTTTTCTCAAAGGTTTCAATGTGAAAATTAAGCTGGTTTCTTAATTTTTTCTACAGCTGGTTTCCAGATGTAGTCTTGTTATGTGGGGTTCACATGCGTGAAAAGACTGAGGTTAATATTCTGCCTATTATCTTTGTTTGTGATCCACAGAAGAAAGAAAGTCATAAGAGTTTGGAACAACCCAACAATTTTTATTTTTTCGGTGAAAAGTTTTTCTAATTCCTTCAGTAAAACGTCTTTGGTTTTATGAGCATAAATCTATAAAAAAGTGAGGTTATGCTTAAAACAAGAAATAAATATTGCCACTTGGTAAAGAAAAATAACCTAATCTTATTTCCTACGCATTTTTGCTTTAAATGTTGTGTCTACAGGAAACAAGTCAAAAATACTGGTTAAGAAAAGGATTGTTTTACAATATAACAGCAGAGGGGGATGTTACCCCTTGGCTGTGGTGTGCGTGAGTGTGGTTAGCCGGCTGTTTAACCTCTCACCTTATGGACATTACTCACCCAGCATCTGCTCTCTCATGAGGCATCCAAAGCAAAGAAAGGCAGAGAGAAGAAATGGTCTCAACTTCTCCCTTGAGCAGGAGAGTCCAGAACTCCATTCTCTACTCAAAGCAGGAGCACAACGATCAATAGAAAATTAAGAGACTCAAATGGTTTGGCTGCATTCACACACTAAACTCTTCACTCCTCAATCATCTACTATTTCTCCATCTCTCGCTCCCATTTTTCTTTTTTTCTCCAGAACCCTGGTGCACACGGTGAGGAGCCATACAAGCCTATTTCTACTGCCCGAATCCCGAGTCGGCGTGGGAATGAAAAAAAAAAACCCTTGGAAAAAAAAAGTGACTGACAGGAGATGGTGTTGTTTAGGAGTTTAAGCATTAAAAAGGGTGAAATAAAGCAATGGAGCAGCGTAAAAGCGGAGAGCGAGGGAGGGAGCTTTAGCTGTCTGGGGACTCAAATCTCAGAGCAATTTTCGGGCCGGGTGATTGGCAGCTTGATGTGTATTCTTCCCCTGCAGGAGCGGGGCGATAACTCTGGCCCAGTCGCGCATCTCAAGCCTGTTGTGGGGCTATTACAATGACAATGCCGATAAGGGACATTTATCACTCCTGTGGCGCGTTGACAGAGAGGCACCATCAACAGGTCTACTGGGGCCGGTGAGGCACGAGCAAGGAGAGGAGGTTCACTGAGCCTGAATTACGGGGCACACTCAGCCACATAACAATATGTTTATCACACGCATAAGCACATACACAGATAGATCCACACATTTTCACATTGCATACATACACAATGTAACAACCCAGACACAACGCAGACTGGACTTGTTCAAATGTTTTTTTAAATGTTTAATATACTACTGCCATTCATTATACATTTGTATTACTCATGTCCGTATTTAAGCAATATCACATGAGCAAGAGAGCGATATGGCTCTACATCAGCACTGCTGTGATTCGGCCACAGTGGCATCGTGCTGTAGGTAATCACATCAGTGCTGATTTAGGGCCATATAGCTTGATTGCGAGTATGATATTGCTTATATACAACAGTTCAATGAACAACATAATTTTTTTAAATAAGGAAAAACTGAGTACGGTCATAAAAACACATTTGTGCATGGAACTACTTTCTTGCGCGACAGATAAGAATCTGCCATTGCTGGTTCAAACCAAATGATGCGTCCAAGCCTTCATTAGTAATACAAAAATATCACTTCAGAAATAGTATAATGGCTTGTGTTGTTTCTAACAAGTTATTGAATAAAAAAGGATGTATGTGTGTGTGTGAGAGAGAGAGAGAGAGAGAGAGAGATGGAGCGTGTGCAATCACCTGTTGCCCCTCCCAAGCAAAGATGCTGTCAGCTTTCTGAAGATCAGCTTTCTCAGTATTTCTCCCTATTTGTGCCATGAGTCGATCATTATAGAAACTGCAATGTCCTGCACCATTTTATACAGCACCCATTGTGTAATTAATCAGTCTGTTGTGTCTCTCAGGTGAGATGATCCATAATGCTGAAGTTGTTCGTTCAAAGCCATTTAAAGCTATTTCCTAGATTTAGTATTAGTAGCACAAGCAATCACGAAGAGCTGTTTTATGTAAACACTAGCTGATGCAGATTTACTTCATGTCACCTAACTGGCTCATATTACACACAAAAATGATCTTTTGCCACAACCCGCTGGCTAACATATGTAATGTAAAAAAAAAAAAAAAAAAGACAAACCAAAGCTCAAAACACATATGCACTACTCTTACATTTTAGTTTAGGATGACGAACACAAGCGGAGTGATACACACTCAGTGAAGCATCAGAGGAACATCTCGTCCAATCAGATTCGAGGACCGGAATTAAATGTTGAAGCTGCTCTTACCTTGTGAAATTTCTTGGCCTATAAAACTCTATAGCCAATAAAATTCTACATTTGCTAGCTTAGTATTAGTAGTTTTTAGTAGTCATTGGTTTTGACACAGAGGATATTTTAACAGTGAGAAAAATCTAATTGTGCTGATCCCCTTTCCATATGTCATAAAATACTGTCCAGATTCCCGAAGTCTTATATAGCAAATTTTTGTGCAATCATTTGACACTTGAGAATGTCAAATAGTAGAGTAGGCCTTTGCCTTCAGTGGCGTGTGGTAACAATCGTATTGTGCTGCAATGTACAAAATGCAGTGCTCTTTGTGTCAGCCTGCCCTCTGCAATCAAAGGGCCTACTGTGGCACGGGGAAGGTGGCACGGCTCGATCCACAGCTGTGGAGTGGTGGAGGCCAGTGGCTGATCCAATATACAGCATCCTACACTGTGACAGTGGAAAATATTATGCTCCTGTAGGGAGCGCCAGTGGTGAGAGAACTGCTTGAAAATTAAAGACATCTGGCCAATGTGTAATTCAGATTGTGTGTCCACTTTCACACTTGTGTCAACCCTTAACAGATCTCTGAAGGTGAGAGATATATTTTTCAAAGAAAACAACTTCACGTGGAATGAATGAACACTTCTATGAAACAGAGCTTTAAAATGGGCTAAATGGTGATTTTCTTTTACCAGCAAATACTGTTTACCAGCAGGCTGTTGACAGCTGAATCCGAGGTTAAGCCCTGTTCACCATGTAAATGAGGGCTCACATTAAAGGGGCTTTTCCGCTGCACGGTACAACTTGACTCAGCTCAACTCTGCTCGCTTTTTGGGGCTTTTCCACTGTGCATAGTACCTGGTACCTGATACATTTTTTAGTACCACCTCAGTCAAGGTTCCAAGCGAGCCAACGCGATACTAAATGTGATGTAAAAATCCTGCAGATCACTGATTCGTCAGGGAGAATCATCACTAGCAGCATCCCTGGATTTCCGAAACGTGACATTAACCCGCTAGTTTTAAAGTTAGAAAACACTGATAGCAATATAATTTATTCATGCGACTTTCGAATTGTGAAAAAAGAAATGGCTGTGCGCAAAACAATGGCAGGGTCAATAAACGAGGAGCAGACGGTCCACTCGTTAGCGATGAACAGGTAGTGTCTCAGCGGTTGGCCGCACACAGCTACCACCGGACCTACAAACAGTTTAGGGAAAAGTTAAAAACACTTAAAAGTAACAACAGAAACATCAAGAAAAAGTGGATCTAAACTGGCGACCAATGGGAGAGAGAGTGCCCTGGACTGGCGTTGATCCACTATGGAAGATGGTATGTTTTGTTATGTTAACTCTATACTCTGCTTGAAAGCTTCACTTTATTTAGTTGACCAGCTACAGAAAGCTTGCTTCTAAAACAACCAAGCCAATTTAACTGTCACACAATGAGCTATATCTATCTATCTATATAGTAACGACATATCTTTTTAGATATTTTTAGATGTATCAAATTTGTATCTAATTTGTAATAAATATAACATTATTTTTGTATATAATAATATTACATTATTATTAATAAAACTATAAAAAAATTAAAAATAAATTATATTTAATAAAAGTATATTATATTAATATTAATGTTTTATTAATTGAATTTATATTTTAATGTAATTATAATTTTATATAATACTCCCAGTATTTTATAATTCAAAACTGTTCACTTATAGATTAGAATTTTGCAATGTTTATAGAATGAAGGAATCACATGACTAGAAATGAACATCCGTCACCTAAAACTCAAACATTGAGAAGCATGAAGACACACACTTCCATGCACCAGAATAAACATGCAGAAGCGTTTTCCTGCTATCTCCATTTATCAGTAGAAATCCAGCTCTGCCCATAGTGTGCTATCACCAAGCCACAGAAACAAACTGCTTCTGATGGATGAGCACTTCTCTGCCAATAAATGAATTAACTTTTAACTATCAGCTACCGCTTGGCATGAGTAGCGCCCACGATAAATTAACCCCCCATGTACTGCTCCATAACTCATGACCAAGTTTTTACTCCCCTTGGTTTTGTCCATCTATCTCTATTTCTTCAGAAGGGCATTAGTCAGGTATCTATTACCCATTAGCCTTTTTCTTCACACGACACAGGAGACTAAATGCAGGGGAAAAGTCCAAAGCTGCCTCCTTGTTCAACAACAGACATTTCCTGCTATCAAAGTACAGCACAAACAGGCCGAGAGTGGCTCTTTTGAGCCTGTAAAACTCAATGGGGCTGCTGCCCCTATTGAAAAAGTATGTTTCAATAAGTTTCATGCAAGCATTAAGACATTATAGGGGCATTATGTTACAACTTAAAGAGATAGTTCACAGACAAATTTAAGTTCTTTCATTTACTCACCTTCGTGACATTCTTTTTTCCGTGAAACACAAAAGGAGATGTTAAGCAAAATGTTAGAGAGTGAAAACCCTTAGTCACCATACACTAAATGAGTAAATGTCGTCAGAATTTATAGTTTGGGTGAACTATCACTTTAATATTTGTGAGGAGAAAATCATTAAAACATATCTAAAACCTTGAAATGGTGTATGCTTGTGCTGTGCATTGTAATTGCCTGTGAAGAGGGAGTTGTTTAAAGCATGTTAGTCAAAAGGTGAGTTGGTAAGTGTTTAGTGTGATTTACACACTCACACACACAAACACAGACTTGAAGCATTGCAGAATGACCCATGCCCTGTTTATTGACAGACTCCAGCCAGTCTGGAGTTCATATGGAGTCTCCACAATCTCTCCAGAGATTATTAAAAATTAATTGATCAAAGCAATATTATCCATACTCCCCAACCAAACATCACAGATGATAAGGCAGCTAATAAATGTTAATTACAGCTTTTTCCGCTTCCTGTTTTATGACAACTGCCAGTCTTATGCACCCTGATATCAGGTTGTAAATTCATTAGAAGCTAACACACCTAGCAAGGCCAGCTCATTTAGCAATGACAAACAAGATTAGGACAGGAGCGTGGGTTGGTCTTCACTCTGATTCCCGGCAAATCTCTAAGGCCTGATAAGAGTGTTCAGATCATCTTATACTCTTCTTTTGTTCTGCTTCACACAGGCAGGTGTCTGAGCTAGGACTTTTGAATGATTATGACATGTGTTGTTGTGATTACAGCAAATAAATGTTGGCCTGTGTATGTGTGTATGAGCATGCATCTATAAGTATGTACACAGGGTGTGTGTGTGTGCTCACATTTATGAGAATGCAAAGAATGAAAGGCCAAATGAAAAAAATTTCTCAAAAAATAAAACTGTCTGATCTCCTCTCTCAAACAGCAATGCTTACTATCAGCTGTTTGACTAAATAATTATAAAATTAGTAAAAAAAAAGAAGAAGAAAAAAGGAAGCTTAAACGCTGCAGTCTGTCTGTTTATTGCAACAGTCAGCATGGCCAGAGAATATTTTGATGGCTAATTATACAGATTATTTAGAAATTAGGATGGATGGATGGATGGATGGATGGATGGACGGATGGACGGAAGGATGGATGGACAGACAGTAAGACAGATAGATAGATGGATGGATGGATGGATGGATGGATGGATGGATGGATGGATGGATGGATGGATGGATGGATAGATAGATAGACAGACAGACAGACAGACAGACAGACAGACAGATAGATAGATAGATAGATAATATTTCAAATGCCATTGTTGTTTCAAACGCCAAAGTTGTTTAAAGCTAAGCTCAATCTATTAAACTTCTCATTTTGCATTTCCTCCATGTGAGTTTTTTATGGGAGCTGTACAGCATGTCTCCAGTTTCATCAGTCTATGGGACATTTACCTCATGACATTTCTCCACAATGCTCTGTGACATCTGCGTCAACAACTGGTGCATAGCTCCACTGAAGGTCAGGGATAATGAGAGAAAAGGCCAAGGAAATATTAGACTGCTTGAAAACAGTGGAGGCTCAGGCTCGTCAGCAACTGTCACTCGTAACGTAAGTGTATATGAAAGGCCAAGTCTGAGGGGTACTTTCCATCGGGTTGACAGGCTCCTTAAAGGCCTGGGTGGGCTGATGTACCAGGTTCCTGCAGAAGCTGCCTATGATGGAGAGCCTTTGAGTCAGTCTCTATCATGGAATTTTAATGTGTCCAAGGACTCATAGACCTTATGCACAGCAGTGCCATCTTTGACTTTTAACGGGAATGACAACAAGGCTGTGAGGGATAGACTTGCAGTCTCTTCAATGGGCTGTACTGCAGTTTAAAGTGTTTTTGGTTCATTCCATTGACAAAACATTGAAAAAAATATATTTCCAAGAAGATTCAGTAGACAAAAAACTCCAAACAATGTGATGGGATCTAGGAGCTTAATACATCTTTATACTATGTGTGACATTAAAGAGATGGTAAGTCTATCCCTCACAGCCTCGTTTTCATTCATGTTAAAAATAAAAATGGTGCTACTGCGAAAAAGGTCTTTATTGTTTATTGATTTTTCAATATTTATTGGGGTTTTTTTGTGCAAATGTTTTAATCTGTCCTATTAATTGAATTTATTGGTGTTGTCTATTGTACTTATTTATTTATTTATTTAATGTGTCTTTGTATAAGAATTGGAAGGTGAGGGTTAAATTTATGTTAAACAGAATGGTATGTTCCAACTGGTAAAGGTGGGAAAATTGTGTATTTAAACCAGCCGCCAATAGGGGAAGAAAGGGTGGTTATTGTTGAGCACATGGACAAGGTTGTTTGTCGCTGCTTTTGCACGATATACTTCGGTACTGCTTTTAGTACCAAAAATGGTTCCAAATTGTAGATCTTTTTTTTTTTTTTTTTTTTAAATAAGTGACCTTGGTTTAATATACAGTTTTTATTTGCACATTTTGAAACTCTTACAAATTAAACAACATCTTTTGAATGTTTTTTTGGTGTGCTCAGCTCTCCTTGTGACTGCCTTTGTTCCTATCAAACTGCCTATGATGGCAAAGTACAGTTTAGTCAGTGAAAACTGACATGGGTGAGTAAAGACATGTTGACTGTTTATCAAACGGGTTTAATTCTAAGAAATTATGAAAGTTGAGAGAGGGACTTCTCCAGACTATAATCTGCTGAAAAAACATCTTCAACCAGCCTAAGTTGGTTTGCTGTTCAGTCTGTTGGCTGTTTTCAGAGGGGTTTTGGGCACTTGTAAGCTTGACGGGTTGAGAAACCAGTTTGAGACCAGTTTGGCCAGGCTGTAAAACCATCTTAAACCAACAAAGGGATGGGTGAGACATTGATGACCTGGTGGTTTCAGCAGGGATGGATGTGACATGTTGACAGCTGATGGTATGTTTCATCAGGGCCTTATTGTTAGACATTTTGAAAATTGTGAGATTTATAGAACGTATAGCCTTGAAGAGGCACTCCTCCTGAATATGCTGTACATCATAAGTCCCAGAGGAGATGTATGTCTGTTAAGCAATAGGAGGAAGAGGCGTACCTGTGGTATGCTCATGCCGTTAGCTCATTTAAACCACATTACCAAAGGGCCTCTTCCTCAGGCTAACGGCCAGCCAGGTGGTGCTCTAGTCTGGGCTCCTTGCCCTGCTCAGAAGGGTGAGAGAGAACAGGCTCGGGGTCTCCATACAGGAAACCGAGGTTATGATGCCGCAGACACTTTCTTAGAACATTGTCAAAATGCTGCTTTGAAATCAGCATCCGCACCAAAACCAGGATTAAATAACAGCAAGAGCCTGCAGCTGAGAAGACAGGCCACACAATAGCGAGGGAGAGAGGAACAGACACCTCAAGTCACCCAATCTCAACTGCTCCACCACAGAAAATTATTACATTTCCCTCGGTGTGTTATAGTCGGGCACAGCAGTCCGGGAGGGCTTCTGCTGCTGGAGTTTCCTCAGGTAAAGCATTTGCTATAGCATCTGTCATTAAACCCATCCTAATTCATTAGTCTACAGCTGCTCCTCATTATCTCAAAAGTACTGGCCACAGTTTTTCCACCACATAAACACACACTGGCTCTGTCCAAAAGCTGAAAAAGGAAGGGAAAATGGTGCACATAAATAGAAGACATGCACTGTCCTTGCTATATGCCACCGTCACAGGCTCTTCTCATAAAGCAGGCCTTTTACTCTCTGCACACTCTCTATAATATGGCCATCACCATTAAAGCTGTCAGGGCATAAGCACTAAGTGTTATAGCCCATACATTACCCACTAACTCACACATACACATACAGTCGGTGGCCTTCCCACCCTTGAGAACTGACAACACCATCCCAGCTACCCTTAGTCCTACCTCTCACTCTGTTGCATCCTGCCTCATATTGCCCCAAAGCTTCACCTTGCTTAGGGCTTGTCCATTGCACTGTGGGATAGCGGTGGGAGGACAGCACTACTACAATTTACGAGCATAAACTGGGACCCCTATGTGCATAAACATTTATCTTTTATGTCCTCTGCGAGGCAATTCGCTATTCAAAAACATCACTTAACAGACTGAGATCAGAGGTCACCAATTTTAAAACCATAGAATACAGTTGAAGAAAAGGGTAATTTTGAATGGTGGTGGTAAAGGCATATTATCACAGCATGATGAAACAACCGTGCAAATAAAAATAAAAGGGAAACGAAACTGGAAAGAGCAGGTGGAAATGATAAAACTGTCAGGAAGGATATAAATGACAAAATGCCAATGAAAATTCTACAATGTAGTCAGGTTGTATGTCGAAAATACTTTGATTCTTAAAATGTCGGCACTTTTTCATATTCTTATGATTATATAGCCTTTTTTTGTAATTTATATTATTTAAATAAGACTACAATAAGGCTGTATTTTTTAACACTAGTTAAAGAAATACTTAACAAATCAACCATGAAGAATAGTTTTATAGCATTTATTAATCTTGGTAAATAGTAATTTTAATATGTACTTTAATTTTTTTTTTGCAACACTTTACAACAAGATAGTATTTGTTAACATTTGTAAATGCATTAGGTATCATGAAATAATAATGAACCATGTTCACTAACAAAATGTATTAGTGTATATACTGAAATTAACATTAAGCAATATTGGTAAGTACTGTAACATTATGTTCATGTTAACTAATGTAGTTAACTAATGATAATAATTCAACCTTATTGTTAAGTGTTACCAATTTTTTTATTTTTGAAATATAAACAAACAATGAACAATTTTGATTACAATAACGTTAAGCAAGATCAACAAATGCTGTAAAAATTTGTATGTTGTATGTAGTTAATACCTTGTGCATTAACTAATTTTAAATTGATAGAACCTAGTACAGTGTTACCATCATTTTTATAATTGTTATATTATAGATTATTATGAGTATGGAAACTTGAAGCTAAATAAAAGCGTGAATCAAACTGTGTATTGCTATATTTTTTTGACAGTTTTATAAAGGCACTGTATATCAGTGCTGCAGATGAATCGTGCTGACAGATTCTAAACAACTACTCCAAACAACAACAACAACAATGCAATTTCATTTAATTCAGGCAGATCAGCCATTGTCAAATCCTCCCATTTCTGTCATCCCACTCTGCATACCTGACCTCCATCTTGCATTCCCCCCTCCCTTCCCTAATCATTGCTGAAATATTTACCACATTAGTATTAGTGCCTCTACCTGTCATTCTGCACTCGCAAGCCCGACTCAGACATGCTGTTTGTGGCCCCCCAGCAACCCAGAGGGGGAGTGATTTGGTTCCCCTTTCCCTTCACTGGTAATTTTTTCCCTCACCTTATACAATGCCAGAAAACAAGGCACAGTGCTGAGGGTTTCCTGTGAGACAAAGATTGCCAATGCCAGCTTCAATATGACAAGTGCCAGTGTTATCAAGACAGACGTGAGCAGCGATGGGCGGGGTGACCTTTCTCAAATGTCACATGTCATCAGAGTTTTATGTCACCCTCCAAACAATATGTCAGGGGCATAAAAAATCATTACACCCAAGAATTATGTTATACAGGGAAAAAATAATAATTAAGATGATATTATTCAAAGCTAAATGGAGATTTGGGAAATTTATGACTAATGGGAGCAATAGTAAAAGAATATTCCCATGTATGCCTTTACAAGTTCTCCTGATGTCTAGTTATCAGGATCAAAAAAGACATCCCAACCAGTCTCCAAGCTCATTTTAGTTTGCATTAGTCTTTGTCTGGCTGTGTCCTTCTACTACATTAAAATTAAAGGCACTCATAATACACTACGAGTCTCTTCAAAGTCAAAGGTAAGGTTTCAATCGGTTAACAGAGGTTTAAGCAGGTTTGTCTGTGTCCTTGACGCCACTGGCAAATATCAGCATAAACCAACAAGCAGATCTTTAAAGGAGATGCCAGATATTATTAATCACATTATTGATCAACTGATGGAGCTGTTGTCTGGAGATAACGAAACAGAGGGTGAGCATATATCATAAGGAGTGTGATCTTTCCTTGTACCACATTTTGGGACAGATTAAGTCCCAATGCTCTGCTAAAATTTTGGGGACAGAGTAAGTTCCAGTACACTGTTAAATATTTGTCTGTACTTCAACTCAGGTGTAACACTTAATTATTTCAACAGTATAAAGGAAGTCAATATGGATGGACCTGTCCAATCAGCACTATGCAGTGTCTGGGATTAAAGGTCAGGATGATGTCATATATTCTGACACCACAATAAAAATTCAGATTGAACAAGCCTGGCTTGTGATCCTCTCTGTGTCCCTCGCTCTCTTTCTCCATGACTCCATCCCTCTCTCTCTCTTTCAAATGGAGTAATGGGCTCTTGTCTTTGTTAGCCCCCTACAAAAGACTGCCTTTTCCCAATACGGCAGTGGTAATAAAGCACTCTGTGAAATCTTTATTGCTTTAATAAACAAGAAAGGGTGATTAATGTTGGTCTTCTCCTTTAGTGTTTCAATTTAAATTATGACAGCTTTATGTCCCGGTCAAAGTAGCAAAATCCCTATGAAACACGTAAAGAGTGGATGGATGGTCTGATCATACAAGTGCAAAAATTTGTCAAACAATGCCTGTGCTGTGTTCTGTAATCTGATAAAAGAACAATCCAAGTACTTCAATTTGTCATGGTATTTCAGGTTTATTTTAGCGGGGCCATATCTTTTTTTCTTTCCCTCTGAATGTTCCTACTTTTTGTTTGTCTCTCACTGCCAGCTGGGTGAACATGAGAGCCTTGTAAAGCTGCACTGAGAAATATTATGTTTGACTCAAAATGATATTGGACAAAATGGAAGAAAACTTTGGGCCTGTATGTTTTGAATGTAAATGCTTGCGGTGATGTTCTGGACACAGGGCTCTGAGTCATATGCATTAAAAGAGTGAGACATGCGTCAGTCTGTAATGGTATGATGCTGATGGCAGCCTTTATTCTGACACTCCCTAATTGGTAATTATTAAATTAGATAATGAGGATTTCAGGTCCCACGATGGTGGTGGTGTTTTTCTAGTGTTTTAGAAATGGAAGTTGAGTGCTGCATTATATAAACCACATTTAGAGCTTGCTTTTTTATAGCTCGGGAGATTCTCAGTTGTGTTTAATTTAAAGTATCAATAAGTATTTGATGTTTATCCAAATGAGAAAGAGAAATAGAAACAAATTTGTCTAATGTTGTCATACAGTAAAAGTTATACCACTATCAAATTAATGTGGATAACATTGCTCAGAAACTTTGGTCTTTAAAGGGTTAGTTCACACATAAATAAAGATTCTCTCATGAGTTATTTACCTTCAAGACAGATTTCAGCTCAATTGGTCCATACAATGCATATAAATGGCTGCTGGCTGTTTGATGTTTCAAAAGGCATATTTAGGCAGCATAAAATAAATCCACATGACTCCAGTTGATCAATTAATGTCTTCTGTAGCAAACCGATAGGTTTGTGTAAAAAATAAATACAGGTTTCACGTGAGAAGTCAGAAGAGTATACTTTGTGTAAAACAGAGGAATGAACGTCACGTGAGAGTTCATTTCAAACAGAAATACAGTGCTGGGCAGAAGCAATGATTTAAATTTAAAAATCTTAGAAGCAGAAGGCTTAAGCAAAGGCCTTCATTTGCTTTCTATTTAAGGTCACTGCTGACTATAGAAGAAACTAGAAACAACAAGATATTAAAGATCTCTTACATGTGATTTTTCATGCTCTGGACAATAAAGAGCTGAAGATCTGTCTGGATAGAGGATTTCTGTGTGCATATGTGAGTGTTGACCACTTCATTTGTTTGCCGTGAGCCAAATGCTGGTGGTCAGAGACAGGAAGGCCTGTATACCCACAACAGTCTCTGTGTTAAATGCGTTCCACCATCATTTAGTCTCCAACAGGGTATTCCTGTTGTACCATATCATATCCTGCCCAAGACAAAAAAGTTCACAACTACCCATCTATGTTTCTAAACCCCAACTCTACCCCACCCAGCTTTTAATAGAGTAATAGCAAGTTCCACTGTGCTTTCCAAAAGCAGGAAATTTCAGTTATTTCCCTAAAATCAAACCAGATATGCGGGCGTGGCGAATGGCACCCTGTGGTGAGGTTTATTCATTGAAGTCTGCTTTAATTAGCCCCTGCCTGGCAAGGCTTAAGACTGGAATTGAGAAGGAGGGGGTCACATGGGGAACTTATCAGAATTGGAAATAGGTACCTGTAAGTTGGCGAAAGCATTGTTTGTGTGCGCAAGTAATCTTTTGGTGGAGCATGGTTGTAGTAATTGAAATTCAGTGGAAGTTACATCATGCCCGTCATCTTTTTAAGGGGGGTGGAAATTAAGCATCAAGCGTCTGAAGTGGAAAAGCACAGCTGGCATAAAGGTTGCCAGATGCTGAGGGGGTTGCCCCACAAATGATTGTGTGGCAGGAGGGTGTCATAGTGGGTGACTGTTGCCCTGAAGTGGTAGTTGGGATCACAAGATGTCATTTCAACACACACAAGAGACCCTGACGCTCAGTTAAAGTACCACTACTGCTGCCCCCTGAGAAAAGCGTAGAAGAGAACGCTTCAGCTACAAAGCTGTCAATCTGGAACCTTTTATGAGTACCAAATACTTTTTATATGAAGCAGCCATTAAACATTTCCTAGAAAAGGAAAAACAAGAGTAAACCGCCTATTATATTTGTAGCCTTGGGAAAAGGCACGTGGCGCCATACCTGATAGACTCAGCGGTGGTTAGAATGCTGAACGCTTTACAAGCTCTTTACGATCTCCATCTCCTCAGTCTTTTTCTTTAATCAATTATTACTCCGTATAATGGAGGGAAGGGCCTCGCAACGTTCTCTGCACAATGGCTTTGGACACCTGGCATACAGGTAATGAAGTGGCTCCCTATAGGCCTAATACACAGGTGCGGGTATCGTCGGCCAGGAGGGTGTGTGCGTTTGTAAGTGAGTGTCTAATGGAGCACCAGGAGGCATGCCAACTGTGCCAGACCCACAACCAACAAGGACTAGTGCATGACTGGTGCACTAAACAGAAACAGTCAGCTCAACAGGACTTAATGATGCACACACAAAGAACAGATGGATGGAAATAATAGCTATTATTAAGGGTCTTGGCTCGTCTCGAAGCTTTAAAAAAGAAATTATATTTTAAGGTTTTCTTCACCATGATGTCATGGAACGATACTACCTTTAATATACATTAAAAACAAGATTTTATTTTTGTTCCTCTCAATGAATAATCTAAACCCTTTTATAATGCACTAATATCTAAACATTAATTTACATACATCATCTAATACAGTCTTTGCAAATCTCAAATTCATCACCTTTACTTCTGACCCTATTTCACTGTAGAACTTCCAATTCTGACTTTCTGTCTAAGGTCAGCATTTCCTCTTCAGCAAGGGCCTAATTATCTGGGCCAATACATTACATAGAGGCTAATAGATTAGAATATCACACCAATACAATAATTTCACGGAGAAGTCAAGGGAGTCATCTCTCTTATTAGCCTTTTTGAGGAATAGAGGCTGGAAATGTTCAAACAGGAATATTAATACCACTTTACATGTAATTGTCCCCTGCCATTCTTTCCACTGAAAAATCTCTTTATTGATAGTAATTGAGGGTATAAATTATGAATGGAACGATTTTATCCTAACACGCAAAAGTGAGGCATAATGAATCGTAATTCTTAATCATCTTACTGCCCCAGCCTCCTTGATCTATCTCTTTCTCTCACTTCTTCCTGTGAGGAAACAGGGAGGTAGTATATCTACGGAGGGGAATAGGGGAGCATTTCTCATTCCATACAGAAGCAACTGTGTGACTTAAAGGGATAGTTCACCCCAAAATTGTAATTCTCTAAACAGTAACTCACCCTCATGTCATCCCAGATGTCTATGACTTTCTGTCTTCAGCAGAAAACAAAACAAAGATTATTCGAAGAATATCTCTGCTCAGTAGTTCCTTGCAATTCAGGTGAATGGTGACCAGAACTTTGAATCTCCAAACATAAAATAAGTCAGAATTATTGTATTCTCCAGTGGTTAAATCATGTCTCCAGATGTGATGTGGTAAATGTGGATGAGATATCTAAGCCCCAACCAGTAGGTGGTGATATGAATGAAGAAAATAGCCAAAGAACAAAAGAAGAAGTGGAGATTTATAGTAAAAAAGGACCTACAGAGCTGTTGTATTCTCCTAAAAATCTTAATTTGTGTTCAGCAGAAGAAAGTCATTCACATCTGTGATGGCATTAGGTTGAGTAAATGAGAGAATTTTCATTTTTGGCAGAATTATCCCTTGGCTGCTAGAATCAAATATTATATTATTATCAGTTATCCAGAACATAAAATTATCAATCAGACAATACAGGCATGGTCTAAATTACATAAACATAACTCAGCCCTAGCCATCAAAACAGTTCTTTGTCATAAACAGTGATTTTGACACTTAACAACATGAAATACTAAATGTTTCATTAACAAAACGTCTCCAATTACTGTTGCAATTGGTTACAAAAATATTTTTATTTTAAAAGTCCAAGTTAACAAACAAGCTAATTTGAAATATTCTATTTCATAAATACATTTTCATAAAGTAATTGTTTCAGAGATTAGACTGATCATGTATAGTATGGGCACATTCTATGAATTAGTTTTTCTACTGTCCTCATCTGGTGTTAAGACTTGGAGTTAAAATACTGTTGAGTACCGACTGGGGTAGAGTGGTGAATTTTGTTCTAAGTAATTACATAATAAGAGTGCTACTGATGGCCTGAGGGTAGGGAGGCAGCTTTGGATTTTTGGCAAGCAATTTGACGAAAATCGTTCTTTTTAAAGACTGGCTTTACACACCTACGACGAATCACTCCATTTGTTGTGTGCTGTACCCCATTCCCTGGTCTGTTTTGTATTTAGAAGATCAAACGTTTCACTTCATTAGGGCCCTTTTGTGTTGCATTTGAAGCATGTTTTCCGAAACAAAAAGACTTTGAGGAAAAACGAAATCATGCAGTCTGCACCAGTTTTATTGGGGGAAATAATGGGCAATTGAGAGAAGGTATTTAAAAGGAAAATCCAGCATAGAATTGCAAAGCCTTTTGGTAAAAAGTGAGAGGCCGTTTTTTCATTAAATGGCAATTTTTTCATGTACCTCTCTTATTGATACCCAGTGCAGTGCTGTCAGGATGAGCGATGTCATAAAGGAGGAGGGGTGTGAGTTTGACAGACTGGAGGGAATTTGAAGACTTGCAGCCTGCTCTGCATATAAATGAAAAGAGAATGGACAGAAGGCAAAACATTCACTGATCAATACTCCAATATCTGGTGCAGGAAGACTCCAATAACTGCATCAGTGACCACTGATGGCTACATGAGGAAAATGATACACAATCCAAATGACCAGTGAATCAGTGCTCAGCCCTGTGAGATATCTTCCAACAACAAACAATTTTTTCAATAGGTTGAAAGAGACATTGGCAGAGCCAGATTTCAATATATCTCATAGTAAGCCTGTCACTGTAATGCACTCATCACAAGCTATGGGATGATTCCAAAAGTTATTAAGTGGAACCCATTAAACAAAGAGGCAAAAGGATGGACCCTGTACTAATCAGATCAGCGATGACTGAAGTGGACACAGGGTGCAGGGTGGTGACCTTTAGTGACAGTGGTCGGTATGGAACTGACCACAAAAGGTCAACAGCACATGCCCACACCCCCCAAACGCCACATTCACAGTCAAATCAATGTTGAATTATGGGTTATTTATTGAATAATCAAAAAGGTATTATCGCCCAGGATGTGAAAGAGGCAGTCAGGGGGGATCACTATTTATCAGCCTCCCCTCAAAATTAGGGTAATCAGTTATCATGTAAACAAGAGCCAGCAGCTGCCTGCCAGAGCATGACTATTACTCACAGCTACTTAGCACCGCTTGGGAGTGGGTGCCTATGTGTGTGTGTTCATAGTTGAAAATACACATTTTCTAAACTGTAAAGCTTAGGCAACTTGAAAACCACCAATGTGAGAGAGTCCAGTGCAGTGGGAATATAACACACAGCCACAAACATAAATGATCTGAGTGCAGTGATATGATAGAGCAGTGACGTGCACAGACCTTAGCAGAGGCAGGGGCAAAAGGCCATGGACAGAGTGTGAAGAGAAATCTGCCATCAATAGTTGTTGAGCACCTTTAGATTTGTGAATGAAAGGGACAGGGGCTTCCCCCCAGTAGCCCCTGTTCTATGGACGTCAGAGTGTGATAGAGGTCAAAGCATCTCGTTACAAAGAGGCTGTAGAGGACATAGGATGTGGTGATGAGCAGATTGAGTTTCTCTCTCCTGAGCTTGAGCTGGACAGCTCATGAGCTGGTCACACACATCCACTAAATATTGAGGTAAAATTATACTTCTCTAGGATGGAAGGAATATTTTCCTTAAAATGACAATTCTGCCATGAATGTGTGCAGGTTTTTTTATTTATTTTTTAATCTGTAGGCAAAAAAAAAAAAACAATGACAGTTCATGGAGCTGTCAAGCTCCAAAAAGTACAAAAACGTGCTTGCTTCAATAGAGGTTAAAATTATTAGTGAATGGTAGTTTAAGTATTTTCATCACACAAATCTTTTACTTTTTGGAGCTTGACAGACATTGTCACTATGAACTTTTTGTATGGTAAGAAGTGCATACATATTTTTCAAAATGTTATACTTATGTGTTCCATGAAGGGTAAATAATGACAAAATGTAACATTTTGGGTGACCTTATATAAAAAATAAAAAATAAAAACACTTGCACATTGAAACTCTAAATGTATACACATCATCTGATATAATAACTATACTTCCAAAAATTAAAGAACATGGCAACTGTCAGACAGTAAATAAACAAGAAAATAAAATCCTGCACACTGATGCTGCTTGCGAATAGACAATATCATGAATACAACATTTGAAAACCAAGAGTCTATCACATGCACATTTAAAATATGGAGTAGCTAATCAAAAACAGCCACAAACTGTCGGCCAATGACAATCACAAAAAGAGACAACCTACACATTTTTTATTTAGAAAGATATGTCCACTAGGAGGTGTATTCCTCTCTGTTGTCTTTCTAAAAAAGGGGTAGGTTGTCACTCTTTTTCTGATTGTCATTTGCCAATATTGGATGTTTTTGATTGGCTACTCCATATTTTAAATGTACATGTGATACACTCTTTGTTTTCAAATACCTGGCAAAGGTCGTATGACCAAAACACTGTATTAATTAGATTGTTTATATGCAAGCAGCAGCAGTGTGCAGGATTTTGTTTCTTGTTTATTTACTTCAGTTATTTTTCCTATGCACCTGATGATAATTTAAGTGTTTTATTCTTCTTTTTTGAACTTTCATTATGCTCTAACTCTCCAATTGTAATACAGAGTGGGAGATTTTTCTGTGACTTTTTTTTTTTTTCAGATGGTGAGCTTTAAAAACTCCTCTGCTGCTCTTTACAAATAAAATAAATTGCAGTGCAGGTTGCTATTAAACAGCCCTATCAATCAAATACACTTACATCTGCCATAAATTTCAAAGCAATCACTGGCCTCTCTAATGCATTGGCTGGAGCCACAGCGGTTAAATCTATAGTTGTGGCCGGTCCTTCCAAACGTTTCTCCCATTTATATTATTATCTGTCGCCAGATTTTGTTGTCCCTCAAAAGCATTAGAAAAGCTGATGTTGTCTCTCTAACCAGATTACGATTGGTTTTTGTCTCAGCCACAAGGGAGGTAGAGTTACCGACAATAAGATAAAAATGAGCCAATTCCTTTTCTATTCTCATTCAAAAGAAACAAAAGGGGCTAATAGCCCCAGCATCTGTGTCCAAAGAGGTGGCAGGTCGATATACACACTGATAGATGTGAGCCACAAAATTGCCGGTTATTATGGCAGTGAAAGGGCCTTGCTCGCTTTAAGTGGTCAGCGGCGATCATATCTCACTCCCTGAGATTATCTACCATAAGGCAGAGCTTTGTTCACTTATCGGAATGAAGAATGCGCTTGAGAAATGTTCTGATAAGAAATATTGGTTTATAGCAGAGCTGTGTGGAAGCAAATATCTAATATTGTATTCAAGTTATTACACCGTTTTGGTTGAATGGCAAATATTTTAAGCCATTTTTGTAACTATTGTACCAGCCTCCAAACGTCATGCCCTGTAGTGCAGATATTTCTTATTAGTGTTGCTGATTTTCTTTTATTGGAAATACACTGATTAAACCAGCAGACTTTAAGGGCAGTTTAAAGCCAAGCAACCTACTCAGATGAGTGATATAAGCTATAAGTTATAATGTGGACTGTGCATTTACAGAGGACCAGGCTACGTTAGTCACATTGACCTGGCTTGCCTCACTTCAGGTCATCTGGGCATTCTGTATACCTTGCGTCAGTCTTCCCTGAGGAGCTATCGCCTCTCTCCCCGATTCAATTCCAGGCCTATTTCATTCTCTTGTTGCCAGCCCCAGGCCATGGCCACACCAGTGGCAACCTTGTCTCAACCCCACACTCAATGGTGTTAATTGCATTAAGGCCACAATGTAAGCCTTGTAAAGGTCACCTTGCAGGCAATGCTGTATGCTGCTTACCTCACCCCATCCAAGCCCAATATAAAAGACTCTATTCCCTCTCATCTTCTCTCATTAAGCAGCATTAGTCAACTCCCCCGATCAGTCCTGGGCCGGGTCCACGTAACCGTGACAGTCTTGTAACTCTGTTACCACACTTGTTAGGAAAGCTGACACTCTTGCCCTCCTCCCTCCTCTTCTACTTACATAGCTCTTCACCTCTGGCTCACCTCTCCTAAACCTTTGCCTTTCTGACCTCAAATTATGTTTATTTACTTTGTAGTAGATGTCATACCTCCGCAAATACTCAGATAGCAAAAGGCCCAGCCAGATAACCATTCCATCAACTTAAAAACCTTTATTTGGCAGCACTCTGGGACTTTGTCCCATTGTCCCACCCTGATCGCAGAGGGGCATATCAGTCTTTAAGAAGGAAAACAATTTAAGCCAATTATTTGACTTTATTTTCCAATCCTAATACTGGAGTACCTACAATAATGCATGTTTTGTCTCCCTTATTTGACACACCTATTTCAGGACATCAAGCCTCTACTATGAAGCATTTATATATTGTGTTTTAGGACACTGTATATGTAATTGGCCTGGTTCTTTTAAAACGCTCCACTGACATTGATAGGTTGATTTTATTCACAGCAGAGATATAGTCTTGCATTGTGGTCCTACCCAAACTATTTCACTTGTGTTCTTTTATAAAGGACCAGTGCTAATATAATGTAAATTTGGTGCAGTTCTAAATTGATGGCAACAATCAACGATCTGCTGGCTGCCTAAGATTAAACATATTAATTGGAGCAGCCTGTAAATATGGCCTACTGTAAATATGTCCAGAGCAGAACCTTGGACCCCTCTTATGAGAGACACATAAAGCCCTGTGTCTCCAGGGGATCTCGGACAATAAATATCATATCAAGCTTTGCCTCAAAAGCCACCCAATCCTAACTATAGTCTGACAGCTCGATTATACTAAGAGGACCGAGGGTTTTAAATGCCATAAAGCTCCACTGCCCTCCCTCCTTTTCCCCCTCAGACTGATATGAGGTTAAGCAGCATGATATGCATCTCAGGTCTGCATGCTCAGCTTTGCTTCTGGTCCTTGGCTGGGCTTGGGGTGAATGATGATCGAAAACGTGCTTGTATAAACGTCCTCGTAAAAATGACAGCTAGACATATGTATGGATCCCCATTAAAATTTTACTACTAATCACCCGGCTGGCAGGCCTGCTGCCTAGGCTGCATGGGCTTTAGGCTCACAAGCAGAGCTGCGCCAGAGGGACCAGTTCTAAATAAAGACATCAGCTGCATCTCCCTGCATTCGCTAGCCATCATAAAAGACATTCAACAACACCTCGCTGACAGAGCCCTGTAATGGGCTTTTTATTTCGGTTTGGTCATGGTGATGGGGGAAATTAAACCCAATTTAGTGTTTGGGGGACATGAGGCTCAAGGTCATGAAGAGTGTGTTTGAACCATTGAAAAAGAGACAACATTACAATGTTCCAAGTGTCACTGGATGTTCATTTGGTTGATGGTTACTTGGACATTTTATTTTCAGGGTCATGACATTCTGTTGTATACTTTTGCTAGCTGTGCCCACTCAAAAAAAAAAAAGATGCAAAAAGAAAGGATACAAAATTACTTTATAACTGTTTTTTTTTTGTTTTTTTGTTGTTGTTGTTCTTCTTTTAACTTGACAATGTTAATAACTACACTGTGACACCCTATTTGATGTCAATGTTTGGGAAAGAGTTGTGGGGGGTCTAAAACATGTAGTAAAGTGGCTGATTTGGGGTCAAAGTTGGAAAGTAGTTTTGTTTGTGGAAACTGTCCAGAGAACTGTGGTATTCAGTAATTAGAGTGTGTAAGACTCCAAACATTCTGGATTAAACTGTAAACAATGACAGGTGTCTGAGGGTGAAATGTGCACCTGCATAAATGCACAGCCATCTGGGGTTTCTCTCACTGACTCGAACACAATTAACCAACTTTGAGAGATTGTTATGACTGAAATTGACACTTCAATTAGTCTTTTTGGAAGTCCACACTCTGATCGAAGGCAGCATAATCTTACTCAGTTACCAATCAAGTGACCATGAGTATGGATGTATTGCCACCAAATTGTCAAATTACAAGTATTATGTTGCTTAAAGTAAGCATTAATAAAACAGAGGAAAAGGTGGAGTTCACACCATCCGTGTCCAACACAACTCACCTCTCACCTTGCAAAGATTAGTTAAATAATGACATCTTAAGTTCATCTATGTACTCCATCATAAATAACATGAAAGAGACAGTGTGAGAACAGATGAGTCTAGTGTAGAAAGAGCCAAGCATGGCAGGTCAGATTGAGGAGATACCCTCTAAATGAACCCCTTTTATTAACCCCTCCCACTGCACCACCACCACCCCCCATTTTTAGAACTCCTCTTCTCCCTCTATTACCTCGCTGCCCGTTTCATTATCCAGGCTGAACTCTGAATAACCCCCCTGTGGTCATTTTTTATGTCACTTCGGGTACATGGTCCGTGATTTAAACACACAGTCGCCATAATTTTATTTCTTCATGGGGTGCACCACGTAGAAGAGACAGGAGAGCGTCAGGGGGTTGGGTCTTCGGGGTCAACTTGGTAAGCCATAGCAGAATGACTTGAAGAGGCTAATAAAGTAATCAAGCCCTTCGTTACAAGGTAATAATATTGCCCCTAAAACACTGATAAGTATTACTTGGCTCAATGATTACCGAACAATAATGGCTTTTCACTTTTTCTCACTCTCTGTCTCGCTTTCACCCGCTTGACTGGCAATTAGCAGTTAGATGAGCTAAATAAGTCTGTCTTAATGGAGCTTCAACAAATGACAGCGCAGTGGCCGCTGAGGTCCCTGGTTTGCAATAATATATATATATATATATATATATATATATATATATATATATATATATATTGTTTGTGATATTGTTTGTGATATTGTTTGTCTATATTGTCCATGTCTACAATATGGCGTTTGTTTTGTAAGAGTGTTAAAGTTAACCCTCTGTCATCATTTACCCACCCTCACCCAAACAAGTATGACTTTCTTTCTTCCATGGAACTCAAAAGGAGATGTTAAAAAGAATGACAGCCTCAGTCTCCATTCACTTTCTTTATATGGAACAAAAATACTATGAAAGTGAATGGTGACTGAGACTAACATACAAACTCATGTTTCCATATGTGTTTGTTGGAAGAAGTCATACAGGTTTGGAACAACACAAGGGAGAGTAAATTACCGAATTTTAATTTATGTGTGAACAGAACCTTTAATATCTTCTGCTTTTCCTCTGTGTGTTGATTGATTGTATTGTAATACTACACAATTCCAAATTTCAATATTTATACATTTCCTTTTAAAAACTCATTTTCTAGCTTCAGATCCTCTTATGTCCTGATTTCCTGGTGCAGAGGCCATTCTCACATGAGAGAGCTATTGAGAAGCCCTGATGCCAGAAAGGCCAGATTAGTCAAGTGCCATCAATATGACCCAGCTTGTTTACACCTGGAGAGGACACGACTGTGTAGTGGAAATCAATGGGAATCACCTGAGCAAGGGAAATGGGGGGAAAAGAAGGGACTAGTCCAAGAGATAGCCACTTAAACAAACACACACTCTCTCTCTTAGAGGCGAAAGGTAAAGAAATATATTATTTGTGATGGCTATCTGTTAAGAGTCCTTGTTTCTATGGGCACCTATGTTTAAAAGTGTGTGAAAGTTAGAGGTCTGAGTAAGACAGGAGCCTGCTTCTTACCATGAGGCGACTCCATCAGGAGAGCAGACTTTAGGAACTTCTGCCATTACATTATATGACAGAATTCAGATGGAACACTGTTTGTGTGTGTGTGTGTGGAGAGGGTGGGCAATGAGGTATCTGAATTCTGTCACCTACATTCCTTTGGTAACACTTAAAAATTGTACTTACTGAGAAGTAATTATTGTCTGTGCTGCCACACCCATAGAGGTGTCGCAAAATTTTTGAAATTGAGGGTTTCAATATAGAAAAAATTTGGATTCGTCCAGTTCATACTTGCTAACACTTTACAAGAAGGTTGTATTCATTAACCACATTTGTTAACTTGAACTAATAATGAGCAATCATTTTTCAACACTTTTTAATCTGGGTTAATGTTAATTTCAACATATACCAATACTTTTTTCAAACAAAAATGTTAAATGTTAACATTTGTTAATGCTTTTTGAGCTAACATTGACCAATTATTTTTATAAATTAACATTAAGATTAATAAATATAAAAATATATAGTTCAGTGTTAGTTCATGACACCAAATGCATTTACTCATTTGAACAAATAGAACCTTATTGTAAAATGTTGCCACATACTTCAAATTCTTTACATAATCACTGCTTTTTAAACAGGCTTTTTGAGTTCATTGTAGTATTAAATTAGCAGAACTTACTGTATGTTGTTAGATTTATGAATAATAAAAACACTTACCTGATATGTGAGAATCATGATGGGGAAACATGCAAAAAGAGAAGAGAAAGAACATATTAACAGTCTACCTAATTTTTTAAGTTCTAATCACACATTTTAAAAAAACTGTACATTTAAAGTCCATAAATATAATATTAACATTTATGTCGACAAATTCCACATCAAAATTCTGCCTAAGATAATTTTTTTATTTTTCAAACACTTTTAAAATCTGTTGAGCAATATAAATTTTTAAGACAGATGCTGAGAGGCTCTGGTGAATTCAGCTGTGAACAAAGTTTTCATGATGGATACTCGTGGCAAGAGGCGGACTGGCCATCGGGAGAAACGGGATTTTCCCGGTGGGCCAACCGCTAAATGAGGCTGAGATATGCCAAAGTGGACCTTGATATGCTGAAGGGGGCTGCTATAAGTTGAAGAAGACAGCAACAGTACACCACTACAGGCTGCCTGTACTAGTTCATGTATCGTGTCCCCTCCCGCGCCCTTGCACTGTGGTGTAAACACACATTGTTAGGTTAGAGGTTAAAAGTGTTGTGCTTAGATTCTTTGACAGTAATCTAATTTCTCCTCTCCTACGCATCTATATTTATTTGGTTTTGTCAACACTCAGGGCTCTTTTTTCTCCCTTTTGCCTTCAGTGTATTGATCTCCCTCTAATGGATTGGATCTGATTCCAGAGCGTCTAACATGCTTTTGTATCCCTTTATTTTCACCCAGTAAAATCAGGCAGGCCTCAAAATCAGCCAGGATCAGGTTTTAAGGGATCCACCAAGGTGGGAACACTTGGTGAGCAATATAAAAGACAGATGTTGCCTAGTGAGGATGTCCTAAAAATGTATGCCATAAATATTTTTAATTTATCAATTAATGTCATACAAAGTCCAGTAAACTTAAAAAAATCTAAATCAATATTTTCTGTGACCACCTTTGCCTTCAAAACAGCACCAATTCTCCTACATACACCAGGATACAATTTTTCTTGGTTGTTGGCAGGTAGGATGTACCAAGCTTCTTGGAAAAATTGCCACTGTTCTTCTATCTCTTGCAGCTGTCTCAATTGCTTCTCTCTCTTCTTGTCTCAATATTCAGTGGGGGGTGCTGTGGGGTCCATGCCATCTGTTGCAGGGCTCAATGTTATTCTATTCTATTTATTATATTTGCAAGAGAAATGTTTGGGAGTCTAAAATTTATATTTCCTATTGACACACTAAAGCTGAAAATATAAATAACCATCTTAACACAAATGTTTTTTTATGAATATATATATGTATATATGTATGTATGTATGTATATACAGTTGAAGTTAAAAGTTTACATACACTTAGGGTGAAGTCATTAAAACTATTTTTTTTTAACAACTGCAAAGATTTAATATTAGCAACCTAAAATCAAGTCGTTTAGAATTCTTCGAATAATTGTTAACAGACAGATTGTTTCACTTTTAATTGACTATATCACAATTCAAGTGGGTCAGAAGTTTACATTACTAAGTTAACTGTGTCTTTTAGCAGTTTGGAAAATTCCACAAAATTATGGCAAGCCATTAGACAATTAGCTAATTAACTTCTGATAGGCAAATTGCAAATTGGAGTCAACTCCTTCAAACTCATTGCCTCTTTGCTTGACATCATGGGGAAATCAAAAGAAATCAGCCAAGACCTCAGAAACAAAAATTGTGGATCTCCACAAATCTTGTTCATCCTTGGGAGCAATTTCCAAATGCCTTAAGGTACCACTTTATACAAGTATAAACACCATGGGACCATGCAGCCATCATACCGCTCAGGAAGGAGACACATTCTGTCTACTAGAGATGAACAAAGTTTGGTGTGAAAAGTGCAAATCAATCCCAGAACATCAGCAAAGGACCTTGTGAAGATGTTGGAGGAAACAGGTAGACAAGTAGCTAAATCCACAATAAAACAAGTCCTATATTGATATAACCTGAAAGGCTACTCTGCAAGGTATAAGCCAATGCTCCAAATCTACCATAAAAAAGACAGACTACAGTTTGCAAGTGCACATGGAGACAAAGATCTTGTTTGAATTTCCTCTGGTCTAATGAAACACACAATTTAACTTTTTGACCATAATGACCATCGTTATGTTTGGAGGAAAAAAGGTGATACTTGCAAACTGAATAACACCATCTCAACCATGAAGAATGGGGGTGGCAGCACCATGTTGAGGGAGTGCTTTGCTGCGGGAGGGATTGGTGCACCTCATAAATGGATGGCATCAAGAGGAAGGAAATGTATGTGGATATATTGAAGCAAAATCTCAAGACATAAGTCATGAAGTTAAAGCTCAGTTGCAAATGGGTCTTCCAAATGGACAATGACCCCAAGCGTACCTACAAAATTGTGGCAAAATGGCTTAAGGACAACAAAGTCAAGGTATTGGAGTGGCCATCACAAAGCACTGAAAAAGCATGTGCGAGCAAGGAGGCCTACAAACCTGACTCAGTTTCACCAGTTCTGTCTGGCGGAATGGGCCAAAATTCCAGTAACTTATTGTGAGAAGCTTGTGGAAGGCAACCCAAAACGTTTGACCCAAGTTAAACAATTTAAAGGCAATTCTATTAAATACTAACAAAGTGTATGTAAACATCTTACCCACTGGGAATGCGATGAAAGAAATAAAAGCTGAAATACGTCATTCTCTCTACTATTATCCTGACATTTCACATTCTTAAAATAAAGTAGTGAACTGACCTGAAGACATGCTATGTATTCTATGATTAAATGTCAGGACTGGGTTTAATGTATTTGGCTAAGTTGTATGTAAACTTTGACTTCAACTGTGTATACTGACAGCAATCATTTAATTAATGAGTAAATCAAAATGTGTGTTTCCCTTTTTTCTACTTAGGATTGTTGCTTTTTAATTCTGCACCCTATTATCTTTTGACTTTGATGTGCGTGCCTATTTTGTATTTTTTGACTATATCGAAATGTGTAAAAGTTATTTACACAATGAGAGGGTAATGTTTGACTTTCCAATTCTGCATGTTCTAGAGAAGCTGTATGAAATATGTGGAGCTCAGCCGATCAATGAAGAGATCTAAACTGCTGATAAAGCAACTTCTCTTCTCTGTTTAGCTGATTGCAGATTAATTAATACTGTAGCATCTTTTTTTGTGTATTGGCAGTGCAAGGTCTTAATATTTCTTGGATTGTTTTCCTAGTGTTTACAGTCCTTTGGTGGTAGATTTGTATGTTTATTTAATGACATGGAAAACTGAACACTGAACATGTTGCAACTGTAACACAGACAAACACATACTTGGTTGCCTCTCCCTTGAGAAGTAGAGTTGAATGTGAGAAGTAGATCAATGACCAGGCTAGATTTGGTATATGGGAGCATCTCAGACTACATTCTTTGAGAAAGAGAGTGAGAAACAGTTAGCCTGAGAAGATGAAGGGCTCCCACCTCTGAAATCTGAGTCTCAAGCATGATCATTTATAAAGGGAAATTCTAATGATGCTTCACTTCCGCACATGGTTAAGCAACTTGGAGGACTTGTAAGGAGTTGCATCAGGGGCAGCCAGGAGCACTGAATCTGAGAATAACACTGCAGTCTTGGCTGAAAACAAACCGGTTCAGGCAGAGCAGAAGTTAGCAGGCACAGGTTCCCATTGGGTCTGTAAATACACCACATGATGAGTACCTGCTTCCTCATAGCTCTCCGGCTAACACGTATAGGCAGGGGTTGGCAAGAAGGGCATGCTTGTTAAATGAACCCTGATTCTTGTTCATGTGGGATCTCGGCTTTGAGAGTGCGCAAATTTTTTTTAACTGAGATGATGTATAAATTGCTTATTTACAGGCAATGTTAGCCTCAGCCACCATTCACTTTCATTGTATGGAAAAAAGATGCAATGAATGTGAATGGTGACTAAACAGTGGCAGGAAGTTAAAAAGTATAGTTCACCCAAAAAATTAGTTCCCCTTCTGTCGCTCTCTCCACGTTGTGTCAGAGAAGCGACACTAGGGGTCTCTCTTGAGCGCCGATATTCACCTATGGACTATGAAAAAAGGCCAATGAGAGTTGGCAACCAGTATTTGCATGTCCCGCCCCCGGACATAAGGTATTTAAGCGGCGCAAATACGGGAGTTCATTCAGAAAATTTCTTCGGAGCCGATGGTCGTGCATGAACTCTGCTGCGAGTTACACACCAAGTTCCTGGTTAATCCTCTGACGCTCTGCATGCTGTTGGATTTGACGGCGCATAACAGCGGCTTTCTCCTTCGTGCACGGCTGTGCATTCTTGCCCCTGGGCCTCGACAGCGCGAGACAACTCGAAAGAGTTATTCTAAAATAGTAATTTCGCTCTAAAGAGCAAAACACAGCGGCGTTGAACGTCCTTCTCAGGACGCGTCTTTTAAAGACGATATTTCCGCCCCTGTGTAGTTTCTGGATGTGGTTGATGTCTCCCCACCTCTGACAGTCATAAAAACTGCCTTGCATTCCTGGGTTGCGATCACACACAGGCAGCGTTTTTATGAATGGTCTATGTTTTCAGTGCGAGAACATAGCCATGACAGCATTGCGGTCGTAGGCTTTCTCTTGTAGTGAGAGAAAGCCGCTTCAGCCGCCCCCCGCGCCTCGCCTCCTTCCCACGGGAACCGAGGCAAACAGGTCTACCTGAGCCTTGCCGAACCGGTCCCAAATCAGCTGGACCGACTGGGGGTGGAAACCCCACTCCCCGCCAGGCAAGCTTTGTCTTGACAGTGCGTCCGCTATCACATTGAGGTTGCCGGGGATGTGAGTGGCGCTATCACATCAACTGCCTAGAGCTGCTGGCTGTTTTTCTGGCCCTGCAGAAGTTTCTCCCATTAACTCGGAACAAACACGTCCTAGTCAGGACAGACAGCACCACGGTCGTAGCCTACATAAACCGCCAAGGCAGAGTACGCTCCTCCCACATGTCACAGCTCGCCCGTCGTCTCCTCCTTTGGAGTCAGCAGCGACTGGAGTCACTGCGCGGCACTCACATCCCCGGCAACCTCAATGTGATAGCGGACGCGCTGTCAAGACAAAGCTTGCCTGGTGGGGAGTGGAGGCTCCACCCCCAGTCGGTCCAGCTTATTTGGGACCAGTTCGGCAAGGCTCAGGTAGACCTGTTTGCCTCCCAAGAAACCTCCCACTGCCCGCTCTGGTATGCCCGGACAGAGGCTCCCCTCGGGGCAGATGCGCTGGCACACAGCTGGCCCACGGGGCTGCGCAAGTATGCATTTCCCCCAGTGAGCCTTCTTGCATAGGTGCTATGCAAGG
Organism: Xyrauchen texanus; assembly: GCF_025860055.1. Lineage (NCBI taxonomy): Eukaryota > Metazoa > Chordata > Actinopteri > Cypriniformes > Catostomidae > Xyrauchen > Xyrauchen texanus. The sequence continues at coordinate 19,313,985 of NC_068281.1, forward strand.
TCAGGGAGGACGAGGAGCAAGTCATTCTGGTAGCCCCCTATTGGCCTACCCGGACTTGGTTTTCGGACCTCACGCTCCTCACGACAGCCCTTCCCTGGCGAATTCCCCTGAGGAAGGACCTTCTTTCTCAGGGACGGGGCACGCTCTGGCACCCGCACCCAGACCTCTGGAACCTCCACGTCTGGCCCCTGGACGGGATGCGGAAGATCTAGCCGGTCTACCATCTACCGTCGTAGATACAATCAGCCAAGCCAGAGCCCCTCTACCAGGCATCTTTATGCCCTAAAGTGGCGTCTGTTCACGGACTGGTGTTCTTCCCGAGCCGAAGACCCGCAGAAGTGCGCAGTTAGGTCAGTGCTCGTGTTTCTTCAGGAGAGGCTGGAGAGGAGGCTGTCCCCTCCACCCTCAAGGTGTATGTCGCTGCTCATCGGCCCACCATGACACGGTAGACGGAAAGTCTCTTGGTAAGCACGACTTAATCGTCAGGTTCCTAAAAGGTACCCGGAGGATAGCTCCCTCCCGGCCTAACCTGTTCCCCTCCTGGGATCTCTCGGTCGTCCTTACGGACTCCAGAGGCCCCACTTCGAGCCGCTTGACTCAGTTGGACTCAGGGCCCTCTCTCTCAAGACCGCCCTGCTGATCGCGCTCGCTTCCATCAAGAGGGTCGGGGACCTGCATGCGTTCTCTGTTAGCGACGCTTGCCTGGAGTTCGGTCCGGCAGACACTTTCGTGATCCTATGACCGCGACCGGGCTATGTGCCCAAGGTTCCTACCACACCCTTCAGGGATCAGGTAGTGAACCTGCAAGCACTGCCCCGGGAGGAGGCAGATCCAGCCCTTTCACTGCTGTGTCCAGTACGTGCCTTACGTATCTACCTGGACCGCACACAGAGCACTAGACGCTCTGAGCAGCTCTTCGTCTGCTTTGGGGGACAGCAGAAAGGGAATGCTGTCTCCAAGCAGAGACTTGCCCACTGGGTTGTCGACGCCATTTCCCTGACTTATCACACCCAGGCCGTGCCCCCCCCTTTTGCGGGTCCGAGCCCACTCCACCAGGAGTGTTGCGTCCTCATGGGCACTGGCTAGGGGCACTGCCCTAGTAGACATTTGTAGAGCAGCGGGCTGGGCAACACCTAACACTTTCGCGAGATTCTACAATCTCCGAGTTGGGTCAGTATCGTCCCATGTTCTTTCTTCTTTTCTCAGAAGAAAGAAAGTCATAATGATGACAGATATCGTCTATGTTACGTATGTAACCTCCATTCCCCGATGGAGGGAACGATACGTTGTGTCTCCCCTGCCACGTCGCTGAGCCGATCCACTGTTGTGGCCGGACCATTTCCGGCTCCTCAGAAAAATCCTGAATGAACTCCCGTATTTGCGCCGCTTAAATACCCATATGTCCGGGGGCGGGACATGCAAATACTGGTTGCCAACTCTCATTGGCCTTTTTTCATAGTCCAGAGGTGAATATCGGCGCTCAAGAGAGACCCCTAGTGTCGCTTCTCTGACACAACGTCTCGTTCCCTCCATCGGGGAACGGAGGTTACATACGTAACCTAGACTATATCTGTCATCATTATGACTTTCTTTCTTCTGTAGAACATAAAATGAGATGTAATGCTATCCTTAGTCACCATTCACTTTCATTGTATGGAAAAAAGATGCAATGGAAGTTAATGCTGCCTGACATGAGGGTAAATTATGATAGAATTTTATCCTGAATATGCCATATTATCAGATATAGTTTTGTATCATGTTCAGATACTTGCTGTTTTCACTTTGCCCTTTCTAAACCAGGTGGCCTGGTCAGTGTGAGAGGTGCTGCCCCATTTCCCCCGAGACAACTCTATTTGCGAGGCTGCCGAGGGATAACAGCGCAGAGAGCAGGAATAATGAGAGGCCGGTGACATCTCATAAACTGGTCTACCTCACACACAAATACACATGCACACACACCTGTGAGATCCCCTCGACCACAGGACAGAGTGACGTCACTCTGTTATCTGACATCCAGAGTGGTTGCTGTTGTCTGATGGAGCTGCCCATCAAACCATTTATGACGGCTGCTGGGGAACAGCAGCTGACATGAACTGCAACGTAAGGAGGGTACAAATGATAAAATCATGCTGTAATAACAAAAAACATTGAAAATCTTTCTGTCTTTCATATACACACTTGTCCTTCAAATGCCCTGATGTTACAGGTGATTGCTACAGAAACAGCACATACTCACGGTGCAGGTGTGAAGCTGTCTGCTTTCCAGCCCCACAAACCTGTCCTTTGAGGATGAGAGGAAATGAGAAGAAATGAAACACTCTCTCTTCCTCTTCCCATATGCCTTGAGCAGATACAGATCAGCCTCTGTGACATTTGACAGTGGCATATTAGAGGCCTGATACTATGTTTTGGTTTCCCAAGAGCCACAACCAGCTACATCAAAATCTGTGATTATCTGGGTAACATTCGCCATACGAATGTCAGAGTGGAAAAATATCACTCAGGCTTGACAATAATACTGAACACTCAGGTTACCCTTTTCCGTTGACACTTGTACACAACCCAGATCTGAATTAATGTAATTTTTATCTGGGTGATGATTTTAGGATTCGCAACGTGACAATATTTGTTTTGTGTGAGCCTATGAATTATTGAATATATGATAGAGGCAGGAATGCAGATGACTGCGGACAAAGAATGAACTCATACATGTTTTAATGTGATGTGCATTTAGGGTGATGGCTTCCCACACACTGATCTTCACCAGTGTGAAATCGAATCCCCAAATCTCGGAACAGCCTCAGTGTCCACACACACATATGCACAATGAGTACTAACATTCAAACACACACACATGCAAAAAAGCCCCTTCTCACAGATTTATCACCCAAGCCCTGCTCCCGTTGGCATCACAGTGGCTGATTTTCTCATTTCATAGGCCACCGGGGTAGAACAGACATGTGCTTGTTCAAATCCACCCAGCAAGACACACCGGTCTCAGCACACAACTTTCTCTTTAGGAGCTTAACAGATGCCAGGCAGGGGGTAGCTCAGAAAGGGGTGCACATACGTGGAGGGGGGTACACACCCATCAAGGGTGAGCCCTCTTTACACACAAATATACACACAAGGTAGTGACAAAAGGGGAGAAATTAGGTTCCTGCAGCCGTACGCTAAAGCAACCATGACAGTGAGTGGAGGCAAGACAGTAAAGGTTTTATTCATCATTCTTTTCAAGAAGTTTTAAATGATAGCATGGTCGCTTCACTTTTTCGGCCTCCTTTTTTTCTGTGTGAGCCAAGCAGAGCACAGCTTCTCTCCAAAAATAGAGATCATGTTTGTATTGTTTGACACTGAGGCCTGATGGAGTGGTTATTCTGTTCCTGCCGTCATGGGTAACCCCCTTCCTACGTGCACACAGCAGGGCTAGATTAGTAATCTGGCATACCAGGCATTTTCCTGGTGGGTTGACGCACTTTGGGGCTAATCAGGGGTGGACTGGCCATCGGGATAACCGGGACTAAGCTGTAATAAGCTACCGCATTATGCAGAATGGCCACATAACGGCGCCACAATATGCCCAACAACAACAATAACTTTTGGGCCAATTTCTATGAAAAGTCCCAGGCCGATTTCTCTTCTCAGTCCACCCCTGGCACACAGCACCCTCCCTGGATCAGATCGGAGTAAGAAAACACAGTATAAAGATGAGACGGGCTGTTAGGGAGGGCAGGGAACCACATAAAAGACACTGGTACAAAGCACATTCAACAAGAGGTGTGTATGCATCCACGTAAATGTGCCTACACATGTAGCAGCATTGCTGTTTATGTTAGCCAGACTGCTAAAAACAGATTTATTTATTTTTGAGGGGGAGAATTGTGGATTTAACTGTGCCCTTTTTAAATGGGCCGACTTATTGATGTAATGGTTTACTCATGGTGCGGTTGAGGAGTTGCAGTTTAACAATAGGGGCTTGTTAGGAGTCACAGAGTCCTGTGTACAGCATCCACATTACTTAGTGGCAGCACACAGGCTTGTAATGAGGAGCAGGACCAGTCAAATAAGTCGCTCTGTTTGGGTTGTAGATCAGTGCAGGACAATGTAAATGACTGTTAGTCATTGTTAGCACTGGAACTTTGAGTCAGCGCTCAGATCCAGCTTGGTTACTTGGAAGCTGCTAAGATGAAAGAGGGCCTTAACTCACAAAAACAGTGAGCTATGAGAGACACTATGTAATTGGGCAAATTAAAACAGAGTTTCTATAATCACACCAAGATACCCTTACAGCTGACAAAACTGCCCCTTTTGGAGTTCCAGGAAGACAGATGTAGACATGAGTGCAAAGTTCACACATCGGATAGTTAAAAATGGGGTAACACACACACACACACACACACACACACACACCACACTCACACTCACACACACACACACACACACACACACACACACACACACACACACACACACACACACACACACACACAGTTTGGGACAGTAAATTATGAAAGTTGAAGTTAAACATGCCAGAGAAAAAGACTTGGCCTTTTTTGCAACCTTGGTGGTTTTCGGTAAAATAAAGGGAGGGGAGATTTTTCCTTTGATGGGATGCCAGATGGAGTAGCTGTGGATAAACAGAATGGAGCCAGAAAAATATACAAGGCCAGTGGTAAGGCCTGGGTCTTGCCTGAGGAGTCCAGCCATAGAAAGTACACTTGTTTAGGCATGAGTTCACCTGCCCTGGCCCTGCAGTGCCACACCAAGCACTATCGGGACCAGCCACAGAGAGGCTGTTATTGTAACATGGTGAACACATGCGAGAGCTCCGTAACCATTTATTTAATTCAAGTCCTCCAGCTGAGACGTATATTGCACCAAGATCCAAAAGGATCCAACAGGAGCTCCTCTTCCACACAAAATAGACAGACTGTGTTTTATCTTTTTTCAAAAAAATGCATATACGGACGGACGGACGGACGGATGGACAGACAGACAGACAGACAGACAGACAGATAGATAGATAGATAGATAGATGACAAATTGTTCAAATCGAACTGCCCTCTGTTGTTTACTGTTGTAATGACTGTTTGTGCTGCCACAGGCAGACACACTCTGAGCGCCTGGCATCCCGGCTGCTGCCCAATGCACATGCTGGCCTATTGTACTTGGCAACCATGTTCCCACAAACAGATCACAATGCACTGGCTCCCTCTGGCTGGCCTCATGTTTGCACTGGGAGCAGCTGTCGGTGAAATGGCACTGTAAGCTCTTCCTAATTACCTAACATACTCTGTGTCTAAGCAGCCCTCCATTTAGTCCCTTTTTTCAGGGTTCCACACTGCCAGGCTTGCGCTGGGCAAACAAGTCCCACTTTCCAATGCAAGTGGGGGGTCAGAAAGACTGAGAAGAGAAGGCAAAAAGGGGATGGGTGGGGGTGGTGGACCATGCAGCCAATCGTGCCCCACCTACCCCCCTCAACTCCTTGGGTCAGCCTGATACTCTTCTAGATAATATATTAGGCTGCTGTTCCCATGGCAGCCTAGCCAGACCTCACACACAACACTCCAGGATAGCCACCCCCTTTTCTGCTCCCCAGTACTGCCACCTGGCCCCCTTCACCCAGCCTCTCAAAGAGAGAGCCTCATCGCTCAGCTAGCAGTCCATTGTTCAGCTCATGAAGTGACTGCCAGCCAATTAGTAAGTTAACAAGTTAAGAGGTTGACTCTGTCAAATGCAGAACTTTTTCACCCCAGGGTCATCAGTAGGGGGGTTACTTTCCCTATTCTGGGAGGGGCGCTTCATAAAATTTCAGCTGTCCAGTTACTGAGCCCACCAAGACACTGAAACTTCAACACACCTATGTTTTTCTAAACTTATCAGAGCCAATTCAGTTTATCTTCTAATCTAACTGGTGAGTACAAAAGCTCAATTTAAGTGCTCTTTTACAACCTCTCAGAATCCAGAAAATAATTAGAGTGGTGAGGTGTTTAGCTATTCTGGGTTGGTTTTCAAGGTTTGCTGAGATTCATTTGTAACCAAATCCGCTTCCATAAAACTAGTCTGAGCTAGACCTTTTTTTCCTGTGCATCAGCATTACAGCTTACCTGTGGTCTAAAGGACTCTACAAGCTCGGTCAACCCACAGAAAATTGCTCCTTCACTCCTCTTTCAATTAAGTTGAACATTTCAATTTGAAACAAAAGCTCTACATATTTTCCCTTTAAGCTGTGCAATTCACAAAGCATTCTATAGCTCCCACATCCTTTCAATGTCAGGAGCCCCCACCCTCTCATGACACTTTCTCCTCCATTCCCCCTACCTCTATGCGACATAGACAAAGCCTCCAATTTGTCACGTCATGTCCAGCTGTTGACTGGGAAGACCCCTTTGACAGTGAAAGAAGCACAAGCTGGGGGAGCCAAATGGTTTTTTCCCCTTTCTGTGGGAATGTTTGTCCAAGGGAACAATGCCACCTCAATGGGGCAGGGTGGGGGGACTCCCAGGGGGGTATGCGCCAAGCTCCTTGGGCTTTAACCCTTTTAGAGAGAGCTGTCCATCTTGAAAATTCTCGCCATTGAGCTGCTGCTGGGTGGCAGAATTGCATCATTAAGCTTCACTAACCTTACTGTGAGTGCTGGTACACTGATAGCGATAATGCCTCACATAGATTTACTGCCGGATAGTGGGTTTGTTTTCTCTCCCGAAAAGGAACTAAAAGAGAAGAGTGCCCCAGGCAGGACAAAAACAATACAAGCAGGGCAACCCAGCAACGAAGGGAGTGAGAGGGCTAGGAAGCACTTAATGAAGAACTTATAATAAACTCCAGTCAGTTCACCCTCCCTAAACCCACTCCATGGGCTACACTATATTACCTCTGTCACTGTTAATTGAGTAAAGAATTGGTGGTTGCTTGACCTCTTCTAATCTAATAGCACCTGCAACCAATTTAGGTGATGATTCATTGATATTCATGTGACATATACCTAAAACCTGTCCTGTGCCTGAATGTCTGCTTCCATACTATATAGTATTCCAATAGTGGTATTTCAAATGACTAGGATATACAAATCCTCAGTATTCATAAAATCGATAGGTAAAAAATACCCAGATGACCTACTGCATCTACCAAGATTCTGAAATGTGCAACCACTGGACACTTTACTATCCCTGGGTATGTATTTATACTACGCACATGAATACTTAAAGAACGTACTTTGTTAATGGCCAAGAAGTGTGTCCTTCATCAAATGCAGTACTGTGACAGTATGCAAATTCCGACACAGGTCTAGTCTCAAGAAACCTCTCAAACACCCCCACACACACACACACACACTCCAAACATGCTTGCAAAACCATACATTCAACTCATAATATGGGGTTCTTTAATGGTTCAGGCCAACACCTATAATCAGAGCTTTAGAAAGATCTCATATTGGACACAACAAGACTTTTCATAAGTATCTGCCCTTCTGATGCTGAATCTTGTCAGCTTTTCCCCTTCTACTTCCTTGACACATTGTACTTTCATGAAAAACTAAGGTGGAGTAGGTGTTCCTCACTCTCCTTTTTGCTGCCAGCTCACTGCGGGTTGCTACTGGCACACTGCATGAGTCTGTGTTTGTAGCTTGCTAGCCTGCTTTGCATTGCTTATTCTTCTTATATGTACATACATTTATCATTTGCCATTTTACCACGTGCTTCTTTTTCCCCCCGCTTTTCTACTCTTACAACTTGTGTATTTTACCGCACGCACCTGTTTTCTCTCTTGTTTTCTTACAATCTTTCTCCACTTGTCTACATCTCATGGCAAAAATGCATGGATTCTTTTTCTCCACTGTGTTTTACGCGGATTATTGAAACATCTCAAACCTCTGCTGATCAGGAACCTCATCGAGCCACATTGATCTCAAACCCTCGCCATTCAAGAACAACCATAATAACAACAACAAATAATTGTAGTAAGTCATGCCATCTGCTCATGTTATTTCTTCCTGCATTGCATGTCACATGATTACTATAGCTTCTTCCATCAGCAGTGAGGGATTTACATGTGATAAATGCAAGAAATGAGTCAGGCTGATGGAAAAGGTTAATGAGTTAGAGACATGCATCCGAATGCTAGTGGAGGTCAGTGAGAAAGAGAAGCCTGTTTCAGATGCGGGTGGTACATCGAGCAACACACACTCTTTGGTTGCAGCTGTAGAGACCTGTAGCAGGGCATTTGGGTGACGTCTCGGTGGCATAATTGCTCAGCAAAGCAACACCACTCTCTCATACCTGTTAGGGTTTCCAATCGATTTCCCCGCCTAAGTGATGCACCCACTGAGAATAATTTTGAAAGAGCCTTGGTCATATGTGATTCTATTGTAAGGAACATGGAAATAGAGACTCCAGCCACCATTGTTAAATGCATTTTCAGGGTTCGAGCATCTGACATCAGATCAAATTTACAAGTGATGGATAATGCTAAACGTAGATCTTCTAAAATTTTTATTCATGTTGGCACGAATGATGTCTGGCTTTGCCAGTCAGAGATTACTAAAGATAATGTTAAAGAGGTATGTGAACTTGCAAAAACGATGTCAGACACTGCAATATGCTCTGGCCCCCTCCCTGCTTGTTGTGGTGATGAGGTTTATAGTAGATTAGTGTCAATGCACGGCTGGATGTCTGAGTGGTGTCTGGAGAATAGCATACGATTTATACACAATTGGAAAAGTTTTTGGGGTAGACCTGACCTGCTAAAGAGAGACAAACTCCATCCGTCCAGGTGCTGCTCTCTAGTAATTTGGCTCATAGTCTTAATAGTGATAGTATCTGACTAAGTGGTGCCCAGGTCAGGAAGCACACAAACTGGTTAATCTGAACATCTGCTAGCTGCCTTGAGACATCACACAGGTCACATAAACTACAACACATAGAGACTGTCTACCAAACACAAACCCCTCACTAAATCGTTTAGAAAAAAATTTGATCAAACTTGAAAAAACAAAAAACTAAATTGAAGATAAACAACTTATAAAGGTAGGCCTACAAAACATTAGATCTCTTTCATCTAAAGCACTAATTGTAAATTAAATGATTACAGATCATTGCTTGACTGAAACCTGGCTTAAACCAGATGACTATATTAATTTAAATGAATCTGCTCCCCCAGGTTATTGTTATAAACATGAGCCTCGTCTGAAGGGTAGAGGAAGAGGTGATGCTACAATTTACAGTAAAGTTTTTGATGTTACTCAGAGGACAGACAATATAAGTCTTTTGAACTAATAATACAGGATAAGCGGTTGACGATGGATGGATAGATGGATGAACTAATAATTCTTAATGTGACACCATCAGATATAAATAAAAAATATCTGTCATCTTTTGCCCTTGCTAAAGTATATAGATCACCTGGGCCGTATTCAGATTTCCTTGGCGAATTTGCAAATTTTCTATCAGATCTTGTAGCTACTGTATTTAGCTTTAATTGTTGGTGACTTCAACATTCGAGTAGATAACGAAAATGACACATTAGGAGTAGCATTTATTGATATTCTCAACTCTCTCTCAATTTGGAGACAAAATGTGACAGGACCAACTCATCGCCATAAACATACGGCAGATTTAATTCTTTCATATGAAGTTGGTGTTGATACTTTAGAAATTCTACAGCAGAGCGATGACTTCTCAGATCATTACATCCTCTCTTGTTTGCTGCGATCAGCTAATGTCACTCAATCTACACCAGACTATTGTTCAGGTAGAACTATTCTTTCAACCACTAAAGATAGCTACACTAAAAATCTTCCAGAATTGTCTCACATACTGTCTAGAAAAACTTGATATAATAACAGAAAATATAAATACAGTCTTCATTAGCACTCTTGATATTGTCCCCCCCATAATAAAGAAAATTCAAGGGGGCCTATTTTGCAAAATTCACTTTTACATGGTGTTTGAACATAAATGTCTGTTGGTAGTGTGTGTATACAACCATCCTATAATGATAAAAATCCACCCAGTCTTTTTTTTAATCCCCATTAATCATAAGCACTGTCTAAGAACAAGCCGTTTGCAGATTCTGTAAAAACTGACTTCATTTTGTACAAGCCCTGCCCACGACTGTTGACGGACACTGCTGATGGACATGTTTGTTTGTATGTGTTGTTTCATTATAGCGCATAGCGAATGTTGTAACAGTATTTGTGTGTGTGAGTTGCTCATCCATCGTTGCAAAACTGCTGAAAAAACTCTACAACAAATAAATACATTTATCAAATAACCATTCGGAAACTTCCTGGTTCATTCTCAAAGTTGTTAATTCTGATGGAGACTCTCCCTCATCAGTGTCTCACTCCGGGTCAAACTTATAGGGCTGAACACCACTATTTTAACTGTCAATCATATTGCTTACGATGTCTAGTTATCTGAAGCAGAGATGTCAAAACTACACCCTATTCTGGATACGGGGCGGGGAGCACCAGCTCATTTGCATTTAAAGGCACACACACAAAAACAGCTCATTTTTATTCCCACTCAAAAATTAGCATTTTCAACATGGTATAATAAATTATCTGTGATCTGTAGGTTATTTTGATCTGAAACTTCACAGACACATTCTGGAGACACCAAACATTTAAATTACATCTTGTGAAAAGGGGAATAATGGGTGCCCTTTAAAGAAAAAAAGCCTACACTAGGTGTTTATTCAATACTGTGGATAAATTGGTTAGGGATTCGATTGAACAAGATATTCCATCACAGCACAATATTAATGACATCATGAATTTCTGTACAGAGAAAATAGAAATCATCAGAAATAAAATTGCAATTATGCAATCAACTGTCACTGCAGCTCAGAAAACAGTGTCTCATTAATTTCCTCATGCTGTCATAGGTCATAAAGTGACAAACTTATAAAAAAATCAAAAGCCACAACATATACTGTATGTTAGATCTAATACCAACTAAGCTCTTAAAAGAGGTATTCCCTCAGAACCTCTTCTTAATATTATTAACTCTTTAAAAATGGCAGTTATCAAACAGCTTATTAAGAAGCCACAGCTTGATCCTGGAGAATAGGCTAATTATAGAGCGATTTCAAATCTCCCATTTATGTCGAAAATACTAGAAAATATAGTGTAATCCCAACTGTGTTCATTTCTACAGAGAAATTGCATATATAAATAATTTCAGTCAGGATTTAGGCCCCACCTGTAACGAACACAAGTTGAGACAGTCACAATGTCGGGGTAAAACTGCTTTATTGAAAAAAGCAGGCAACAGTACAAAGGGCAAATCCAGAGAAGCGTAGTCAAGCGGAGCGTAAGGTCGAAGCCGGGAAATCAGTAAATATCAAAAGGGGGCAAATCCACAGAAGAGTAGTCCAGGGGAGCGTTAGGTCGAAGCCGGGGAATCAGAGTATATCAAAGGGGCGAGACAAGCGAGAGGAAAAGACAGGGGATACTAGGGGAACACTAGAGCTGGCAAAGCGAAGGGGTAAACTAAACAATAACCAACAAGAGTGAGACGAAAGGGCAGTGTATAAATAGGGGAAAACGAACAGTGCAGGTGAGACTAATAATCTAGTGATTAGAACGAGTACGGGTGGAACTAATACTCTGATGAATGTGAGCGAGCGCGAGAGCCAGAGGGGGCGGGTGCAGGTGAAACTAATAACAGGGAACGTGCACGCTAACAAGGGGACTGTGGAGTTAAATACGGGACGAAATGGGCAAAGAAGAGGTAAGGGCAAAACGGGACAAGGTGAATGTTACACCATCACAGTACAGAGACTACACTTATCAGATTTAAAAATGACTTGATCTTATCTGATCATGGCTGCATTTCTCCTTTAGTGCTTTTAGATCTTAGTGCTGCCTTTGACACAACAGATCATGACATTATCTTGAATAGGCTGGAGAATTATGTTGGCATTAGTGGACACGTATTAGCATGGTTTAGGGCCTACTTTTTAGACCACTACCATTTTTTTGTTTATGTGAATTGTCAGTTGTCAAATAAAAAAAAACTTAAGTATGGAGTGCCACAGGGATCAATTTTAGGGCCTCTGCTTTTCTCCTTATATATGCTTCCCTTGGGAGATATTATCAGGATTCGTGGAATAAGTTTCCACTGTTATGCCGCCGATACTCAACTTTATATTTCTTCTAATCCCGATGAAATTTCACAATTCTCCAAATTAGAACTAATGAAATCAAAGATTGGATGGCCAGAAATTGCACTTTCTACCTGTTTGCTCTGCGAGTAGAAGATAAAACCTTTATCCTCAGGTGTGCGAACTGATTAAAATTTTTGCTGCCTCATCATTATTTTCTTCTGTGTTTTCCCCAGTTGTGTGTATATCATTGCAATTATGGGTCCAAGCTCATCTTTCATGTTGTTTGTAGGCTTCTTATCACAAATAAACTCTCCTGTTGCTATGTGCAGGGGTTTGTGAAAGAATATCGGGATCATAGTTTCATTCGGGAACAAATAGTCATGTGTTTGATACAGCTGGTCTGCAAACAGTCATATTTGTGCACTTAAATTTATTGTATGCACTTAACTCGCGTCTTTGTTTCCACAGCTGTCTTTGGCGTGCACCACGGCTCTGCCGTAATTTAAACTGAACTCAGAATCGATTCTGATTCTTTTGAGAATCAATTCAGATTTGTTTGAGTATGAATCGCAATGCATCACTAAAACTGTTTTTTCCAACAGCTCTACCATTTAATGTGCTACACAATTACAGCTGTCACAGCTCAAGCCTTGGTGCAGCCCGTTTCATTACCACCCGCCCTTCCCCTTTTAGTGTGTGATATATGGAGGCAGGGAACAATCCTTCTGTCAATAATACCCTCTCTATTGGCACTTTTCCACTGCATGTTATGATTTGACTCGACTCTACTCACTTTACTTTTCTGAGCTTGCTATTCCACTGCTGTTTAGTGCCACCTCAACGTGGGTGGTATTATAGGCTGATCGTCATAGTTGCGCCACCTCTACTGCCGTGATATCATCTAAAACACGACACAAAATAATAAACAATAGCACGACAACTAGCTGTTAGCTACTAGCTCATTGTTCTGCATAAAGAAGTTGTTGTATGGTGATTTTACACAAGAGTAATAGTTAAATTGGCCTGGTTGTTTTAGAAGCAAACTTTCCAGTAGCTGGTCAAATAAATAAACTGAAGCTTTCAAGCACAGTATAGAATTAATGTACCATGCTCCATTGTGGACTCCAGCCGAGTCCAGGGTACTCTCCCTCCCATTGCTCACCGGTCTAGATAGCGTCCATTTGGTCGAACCACTTCCACTATCCTTGATGGTTCTGTAGTCACTTTAAAAAATGTTTTTAACTTTTTCCTACACTGTTGGTAGGTCCGGTGGTAGCCGTGTTCGGCCAACAGCTGAGACACTTCCTTTAAGACTTCTTCGTTTTGTGACGTTTCGTTCGTCGCTATCGAGAGAAACATCTGCACCTCCTTTATTGAACACGCCGTGGTATTTCGCACAGCCATTTCTTTTTACAATTTGAAAGTTGCATGAACAATTGATACTGCTATTGCTGTTGATGTTCCGTGTCGCAAATCCAGTGATGCTGGTAGTGACAATTCTCTGATCAATCAGTGATCTGCAGGGTTTTGATGTCACATTTAGTATCGGCTCAGCTCACTTGGAACCTCGACTGAGGTGAAACTAAAAAAAGTATCAGGTACTTGGTACTATCCACAGTGGAAACCCCCAAGAAGTGAGTCGAGTCGAGTTGTACCGTACAGTGGAAAAGCCCCAAATGAGAGCCATCAGAGAGCAGCTTCATCATGGGAGAAGTATGGGGAAGTTGGTAGTGGGGGGAGCGAATGCACCATTATTTGGGTGTACAATAATATTTTCTTATATATTTTTGAATGCCAGAGCATATATACTGTCCTAAGGAGTCTACAGAGAAGAGAGGAAAGGAGAGCAGTGGCAGAATGGCCTCCTCATGTCAACACTGGCTACTCTCCATACTTCTGAGGGCTCACATGTCTTCCTCTGACAAAGAGTGGCCTGGTTTGGCTGACCAATCTTGCAAACTCAAACATGCACCAAGTGACTCCCACTGGCTCACAGTAGAGAGACAGTGCCTAATCTCCCCACAGTGACTATGTCTGGGCAGAGCCCACTGTGCCTCTCTTGTTCCCCATGTAAAGCCATCAATATGCCAATAATCAGTTCAGCCAATATCTCGGCCTGCATGTGCAAATGAACAAAGGGAGAGGCAGCAGAGGTGTTATATATCCTGCATCTCTCTGTTCTTCTCAAGTTAGGTCAGGTGGAAAATCAGGCACAAGGCCAATGTCTAGCCAGGAACCCAATTAAGACAAACTTTTTTGGGCTGCAGGGTCAAAGGCCAGAATGTCCATTATGGACAACCAGTTCGCCTCACCAACTGTCTCCTTTCATCTGGGTTTATTGGCAGGTTGTAAAGCTTCAGACTATGAGGACTAATGTTGACCGCTCACAGTAAATACTGTTGCATATGTTCACAATGAACCACAAAGCCAAATTTTCCAAATGTATTTCCTGAATGATATAGTCATTCTATGAACAACCACGTTTATTTATGGCACATACAATGGTAGCTTTACTAGGATTACCACCGCAGACACCTTCAGCTGCTTGTGACTGGATGCACACAAAAACGGCAAACTCATAAACAGAGGGTTGCAATGCCGTGCATATTTTGTCACACTTAACCTCAAGGCATTCTAATTCACAGGAAATGGCACAGATTGGGCAGACACAATGACAGGTGGGCATAGACACCAATGAGAGGGCACTATAAACAGGCAACTCCGAATCCATTGAAGCGAGGGGAGGCGAAGAGCTTCTCAGCACTCTACTGTCTTCCCTAAGGACCCTGAGGAGTCATAATCAGACCCTTGTAATACACTAGTACTTGTGTGGTCCCCTGGGCTCATTTGCATACTAATTACCAATTGCAAATTAGATGGAGGTGCCGACTGCGTTCTGCTTGAGTCGCCATGACAGTGGAATATTCAAGTGATGCCACTAAGGAGCTTTTCCAACACGGCAAGCCGAGCAGAGCAGTGCCCTCCCCTGATATACAACCCCTCATTAGTATTAAAATGAAGGACATGAATGACACATAAAACATTATATACTGCCAAAGTGTTGTTTTCGTACCAATTAACACAGCTACTGATTTACTATCAGAAAGGACTGAAGATCTCTGAGGATCCCAGGAACATTTTTCATACACGTACATGAAGGGGGACAGAACCACACACACGAAGGACCATATAACAGCTAGACTCAGATGGCAAATCGTTGTGTTATTCTGCACTGTTAACTGGTGTAACACGACACACAAACATGTACACATACATACACCCACAATCACTCTCGTTCACCTGACACTATCTCTCTCTCTCTCTCTCTCTCTCTCTCTCTCTCTCTCTACCATCCATTTTTCTTTCTTTCCTACAAAGCTCTTTGTTTTTTTACAGCTTACTCTTTCGTTCGCCTGAAAGAAGGATGAGGCGATTGTGTGTGTCATAGCTCAGTCAGATGGATGGTAGGGTTAGCCAGTCAGTGGAGATGTGTGTGTGTTCAGCCATGTTTTTTTTTATTTCAACCTCATTTTTACTCTTCTGCCACTGGGGGCCTGTTTTATAGATCTCTTTCACAGCTCTGCTGATTTGCCTGCAAACTGCAGTAAGGGGTCTTTACTCTTAACATTGTAATAACAGGGGTGTGATATCAGTGGGGCCAGTAAAATAGAGCACAAGCACATCCACAAACAAATGTCATGTTACACTTTTCAGTAACCTACATACACAAATAGACAAGATTTTCTCATAAACACAAATATAATGGAAGAAAAGCATAATAAGAATGCCACAAATGCAAAATGCAAATGCTTTTGTGGCATGCTGTAAATGACTCTTTTAGCTTGCCACAACATGAGTGCAACGTTATGGTAATACTTCAAAAACTGTTTTTCTTTCTTTGTGTGTCTGTGTGTGTGTGTGTGTGTGTGTGTGTGTGTGTGTGTGTGTGTGTGTGTGTGTGTGTGTGTGTGTGTGTGTGTGTGTGTTGTGTGAGCGTGTATTTATCACTTTGTGGGGACCAAATGTCCCCATAAGGATAGTAAAACCCGAAATTTTTGACCTTGTGGGGACATTTTGTCGGTCCCCATGAGGAAAACAGCTTATAAATCATACTAAATTATAATATGTTTTTTGAAAATGTAAAAATGCAGAAAGTTTTCTGTGAGGGTTAAGTTTAGGGGTAGGGTTAGGGTTAGGGGATAGAATATAAAGTTTGTACAGTATAAAAACCATTATGTCTATGGAAAGTCCCCATAAAACATGGAAACACAACATGTGTGTGTGTGTGTGTGTGTGTGTGTGTGTGTGTGTGTGTGTGTGTGTGTGTGTGTGTGTGTGTGTGTGTGTTTTTTTAATGGCCCTGTGTAACATATGCATTTTTAAAAGAACAAATATTCCATGTAGTCTCTAAATTATAATAATAATAAAATTGGTTTAAATACCAACACTTCAATACAATTGTATTTGTTAACATTAGTAAATGCATTAGGTATCATGGGCTAACAATGAATACAATTTATTAATTGTATTAATTGTATTAATAATGAATAAATTAATATTAATATATTAATATTAATATTAATATATATATATATATATATATATATATATATATATATATATATATATATATATATATATATATATGTGTGTGTGTATTAATCAGAATGTATTCATCTTGGTTCTTTTTAATTTATAAAAATACAACTGTTATCATGTTGTTTGTTCATGTTAGTTCATAAAGCATTAACTAACGTTAACATATATATGTTACATACTTTCGATATTAAAATACATTTGTATGTGTAAAATATTAAACAAGATTAATAAGTGCTGTAAATGTGTTGTTCATTGTTAGTTCTTGTTAACTAATGTAGATAACTACTGTTAACAAATACAACCTTATGCTAAAGTGTCATCAAATAATTAAAGAATAGAATAGAATAGAACAGAATAGAATAATCATATCATGTCACACCATTGGACAATGCTGAAAAGGCTTAAAAGTTCATGTCAACTACAATAATATCAGCTAAACTGTACCATGCTAACATTAGCTATTCTAACCCCCAGTTGGAAGTTGTCTTCTCTCTTCCTTGCTTTGAAGTGACTTGAACAGGGCAGAACACCTTGCTAGCTCTCTGTCTTTCCCTTACAGAGGTGCTAATGGATCCTGTCCCCGGGCCTTCTTTAACTGGGGAATCAATCACATTGCAGCAGCCATTTCCAACCATTCTCACTCTCACTCAGTCTTAACCATTCCAAACAGCACATTAACCTGCATTTAATCTCCACAATGTTTTCTGTGGCCAAACACTCACACATGTGGGTTCCACCACAGCCAAACACACACACCAGAGGCAAACAATATGACTGGTTTTGACTTGGCATCACATTTTTCAAATACAGGAACGGTCTGTTCAAGTGATATTTCACTGACATAGGTACAGAGACGTTTGTCTGAATTATGAGTTTAAATACTGTGGGAAACATCTGTAGCAATGCAGAGTTTGGCTTGTTGCTTTACTCCAAAATAAGGATTAAACACTCCTCTGTAATGAACATGATTTTTAATAACACGCAGTGTATGTCTCTATGAAATATATGTATATCTTATCTCACAACCTCATGGAGAGCAGTGAAAATCCTAATCGACAGAAATGTGAGTGCAGGGATTTTTGTTTGAAGTCCTCATATGTTCTCTGCGCACCGCTGGTGACACTTTCTCTCGCTCCGCACGAGTCCCGTGCATGAGTATTATATCAGGGCTAATTTTCCCCTCCATTCAGTCGGCTGCTACGCAGGGTTAACACGGATCTTTATCAGCAATCTCCTCCTTTGCCAAAAAAATTCTGTCTCTTTCTGATACAAATGCACAGTTTACCCCCATTCTCTGTAGAGGTGTTAAAAATTAGCTTAAACCAGCCAAAGATGGTTTGCTGGTCTAAGCTAGTCTTTCAGCCTGGTTTCAGTTTTAGATAGGTCTGGCAGTCTTGTCAGCTATACGGCTGGGACACCAGTTGGCAGACCAGAACCACCAGAACACAATTTTGGCAAGGCTGGGAGAGCAGATATATGATCAATACCCAGCTAAGACCAGCAAGCCAGCTGTCTTTTTCACAGGAATGCACTTTCTCCTACTCTCTTTCTCACAAACGTATTAAAAGAGAGACACGCTCTTTCTGTTTAACATTAATCTTAAATTAGGTGAATATGTTTTACCATCTATTTAATGTGAAGTCTTTTTGGCTTAGTGCACATCTTGACACTCTCATACATTACCATCAGCCAATAACTTCCTAAATCTGTGGCCATTATTCCTTATCTGAAAAACGTCAATGCAGGTAATACGATTAGCATGCTCAAATGAAATATCGAAGACCCCTGATGCAAGTAATGAAAAGAGTAGTGAGTGTGTGATATGCATGTTTGTATGAACATACTGTATGTGCTTGTGAATGTGTTGTGAAAGTGTTTTTGTGTGTGATGAGGAAATGAGATAGTGGCAGGATGCAGCAACAAAACAAATTGATTCTAGCAGTGTTAAAGAGGAAGGAGAATGGTGAGAGAAGAAGAAATAAAGAGAGAAATAAAGAATGGACAGATGCTAGAAGGCTAAGTGTGTTATCTCTTCTTATTGGAAAGGGTGAGGAGATTTGCACTTTTCAAAGGAGTAAGCACAGCTGTGGCCTCGCTGCAGGGTAGTCTTGGTGATAGTCTTGGTATGAGGATATGTTTTTGTGGAGATGCAGAAAGTTTAAAAGTGAGCTTGATGGTCTTTAAAGGAATAGTTCACCTAGAAATGAAAATTCAGTCATTATTTATTTACCATTGTGTTGATTCAAACTCTTCTGACTTTCATTCTTGTATCTTCATTCTTGAGTGAACGGTGACTGAGGATACAATTCTGACAAACATCTCCCTTTGTGTTCCATGGAAGAAAGAAAGTCATACAGGTTCAAGACACCACAATGTGACTGAATGATGGCAGAATTTTAGAATTTTTGGGTGAACAATCCGTTTAAATATTAACTAGCCCTTGTCGAACGTATGTACTCTAGCAGTGATAATAATGATGCACAGATAATACAAATTTTAATGACAGAAAAAAAAATCTATATTCCTCCACACAGTAAGTCTCTCTTGATGAAAAAAAATAAAAAATAGAGAGGTCTTAATCTTGCTGTCTACTGCTGTTGTCTTTGGTGTGTGGAGTGGTGTGGATTTCCAGACGTGCTCCAGGGATGGGAGGGCCCATCCCAGCCCACCCACTCTCCCTGTCCTCTCGACTGTCCTTTGTAAAAGTGCCGGCTCTTCCGGATGGTAATGAAGGTTTACAGCTCAGCACAGCCTGCTAATTACCCAGACTAACTACCAAACCCAGACACCTGTCTGCCTGCCTGGGTTGAGATGCAACCCAGCCTAAACATAGCAAATGGAAAAACCAGGCTCTGTAAATAAAAAAATAAAAAAATGAAATAAAAAAAATTAAGTCAGCTATATCTGCATCATACACTCCTAACTATATGTATGACTAACTAAATAAAGAGGATTCATAATAACACATCAACTGGTATCTTAAATAAAAACAAAAACATTTAAAAACAATGACATAAAAAGTGCAAAACAAAACAAACAAAACAAAAAACCAAACAACACAAAAAAACAAATTAAAGCCAAACAAAGCAACGCAAAGCAAAACTAGAGTAGCACTTAAAAAAAAATGTTTGACAGGTTAAAAGGGACCTATTCTGAAGAATTACATTTACAGAAGTCCCACACCTCCTAGACGGGGACAGCTATTGCTTGACCTCATGCTAACCTTTCCCAGAGTGAGGGAAAGGACATAGGTTTGGAGAAAATCTAGGATAGCTCTTGCACCTCTTAGGTGTATTCAAGCAGTCCCTCGGTTTACCCCCAGCAGCCGACCCGGCTGGATGGGTCATTAGGGGCTGACCATTTACTATGGCATCACAACTCATTAGAGTGGGCAGCACAGAGGAAGGGATACAAAGACTTCCCCAGATGGGACAGGACAGAGAGGAAGTGCTCAAGGAGTCAAAAAAGACCATCTCAATATCAACAAACATACACTGAAAGCTCTTTCCAACCTGAGACTGAGACATTAGAAAATAGGGAGATCTTCAGGTCATCTTGGAAAACTTCATGGGAAATGTTTAAAAGAAAGCTAAAAGTATTGGTATTTATTAACTGGAAATATATTAAATGCAATTCCTGTAAAATGTCCTGGGTTGCATTTTGAGGGCTGACCTAAGCCTTTGCCTCGAAGTGTTGGTGGAAAGTTGCACTGCCTTACTCCTCTCAAAAATACACATCATAATGTTTGGAGAGATGCTGTCATGTTGTGGTGATGGCGTCACCACAAAACTACAATTGCACTGTGGCCACATCACATAGACATAATGGAAACATGGCTGCTGTTCGGCCTGGGCATTCTTCTCAGTGAGCCTGCTACAGTATACTGCAGTTGGAAATTGAGGCTGAGAGGGTGCCATAAAACATTTCATGACTGTATCCTTAGCCAAACCAGGACATACATGTCTTCAAAAGCAGCTATTTTACCCTCATGGCTAGACAGATCTTGAAGCATACGGGGATAGATTTCTCAACTTAAGACCAAAAAATAAAAGGGCGATGCAGCAAAACACTTATGTACAGTACAGGAGAGTTCCAGTGCCTTCATTCCATTATCTTGATCGTGACTGTACATCAAGCTTTTTAACTTTTCAACGCTGGCCTCTGAGACTTCAGTTGAACTTAGAGAGTTTCTTAGGCTTGTGGGAGTTAGCGGTCTTCAGTGAGACCTGCCGACTGAGCCTTTGAAAGCAGCTGGCTTCTTATCACCATGTAAGAACTTCTCCACTATTAGTTTTACAGAGGCTTTGTTCAGCGGCCCTTCGGACTGTTTCCAATAATGTAAAGTACAGAGCCCAAGGACAGGCCATCAGCACCCTGGTTCAAACAAATATGGACACTGAACGGGCCTGAATGGGTACATATAAATGTACAAGTCAAAATGTCAGCATCAATCTTCACCAATCACATCACTATGATGTCACTCCAAGCACAATCACATTGACAGATATGCATATGAAAGGTAACTCTATCATTCACATACAAAAGCTTGCCTGCCATTACAGGACTTCTCCTAGTTGCACATGTGCAGAGATAGCAGAGGGCTAAATGGAGTCTTGTGCTCCTTTGCAGGGCATGCTTCCCTTGTAAACCAGTTTTAGCACTGCATGTCCACTACTCAGTATTTGCTTGAATGATTTGTGGACTCCAGAGACTAGGGATGTGCCTTTTTGTAGTAAGCCAACAATCCGAACCCCCCTTCTTCCACTCCCTCTTCTGAATTCTTTGAGTCTCTTCCCTGCTGTCTTTGAACTGAGATCAGAGAGAAACATTTTGGCACACATGATGCTGGTCGATCAGGTGCAGGGCTAGCCTTCTTTTGAGTGGTCTGTTGTTTTAATAATTGACCCCCCCACATAAACACACACACACACCAAATATTTTCTTGCACTGATCTCCCTGCACCACTCCTGTGTCTCTGTTCCCCCTTTCAAAGTCATTACAGCCCCCTTTGGTTTTCTTTCAATCCACGCAATTACTTGTCATACAAAGGAAAAAAGTAAGAGCAGTTTGGGAAAGTGGGTTCAGAGGCTTCGGACAGGAGTGGAGGGGGAGCACTTAGGCTCTAGGAGGGAGGGGTCAGAGTTCACGCTAACCCCAAGCCATGCCTGGGAACACATGAGTGTAACCTCTTTTAGGGGATTAAACTGTGACCAGCTGAGATCATTTTTCCCTCGCTCCCTGGCGCTTGAAACAGAGAGGCTCTTAACAGGAAGTGATGATATAAGTCGATGGTTTGAGAAGTGACCTCGTAAAAAAAATTAGGCAACAGGATTGTGGTTCCAGAAAATTCCATAGATTCTCTGAAATAACAAGTCAACTGCATCTTCATGGTTCAGGGGGAAATATTGAATAAAGAAGAGGGTGGTTTCCTCTGCTGTGAAGAGAAACAAGGTTACAGATGTGGCCTAATTGAATAGTGCTGGGGTTGAGATTCTTTGCCTTCAATTAAGGTGCCAAACTGCCATTTTAAGTAAAACAAAACTTTGATGCACAAATGAAACCGAACAGAAATAACAATATGAAAAATGGAAAAAAGAAGTGAGAGTGTGTGTGTGTGTTGGGTGGGGGGGGGGGTCTCCTGTTTAACAGCCCCTTTTTTACACCTGTCAAGCCTTCCAAAGCCCCGGCTCTGCTCTGTTTTTCTGTGATAAAAAAAAGACAGCTTTGATTGAGTAAATGAGAGAGTGAGATGTCGGTAGCTGAACGGAGGGCAGCAAAACAGCCGGTTTCAGCGCAGTGCTGCAATTTGGTGTAAATTTGACCTGAAAAACACAGGGTGTTTATTGTGTGCTATCATATAGGCCCTGTCAAAGCACTGGCAATTATTGCCATTAGGCTTCCATCATGTCAGTTGCTGTGCCTCTCCAGTGGCCTGCCCCCTTTCTCCAAGCCCTATAATCTGAACACACTTTTGCTCCATCAGAACAGCCCGAAACAGGCAGATTGTTAAACCAGCACCCATCTTCCTCTCTCTCTCTTTCCAGCCATCAAAAAGAAGGCGAGATCTGGGTGCTAAGTCACCGTCAGTCGCTCTTTTCTTTTTCATTTGCAACCATCCGTTCCTGGCACTTCAACGATTCTGACAGGCATTTGGGGACCTGACTGATGTTTGTATTGTGTGCACTGAATTGAAAAGGAAATGGCCATTAAAGAATGGGAGATGGTGGTATGTGAGTGTGGATAAGTGTTGAGGTGTGTGTGTGTGTGGGGGGGTTGGGGGTTGTGTGTTACTGTCTATGTTGTGAAGCAGTTTCTGTCCGAGTATTCTTCAACTATGCTCAAGACTGCATTTTAACATGCTTCACTGGCACTGCACAGTTCACAGTTACTGGATGAATTGTTTTGTGCATTAAATTTGTGAGTTCCCCATAGTCACCCAGAGAGATAAAAGAGAGTAAGAACTCTCCTTCCGGATGATGTTATCCTCCTCCCTTTCCAGAAACACCCCACTTCCCAAAAGACCTTGATTCCCAACTGCCGCCTAGCTCTCCCTCCTCCTCCTCTTGGTTCGCATCAGTACCTCAATACACACCCCAAATCCTCCCAGCCACCCTCACACAAATGCACCACTCCAGCTGGGCTAGATGCAAGGGGGAAAGAGGACCACCACCTGTTATACTTCTATGGATCCATAACACATGGCCTCTCAAAACCCTGATTAAATCAGCATAAAGTCTGAGAGCATTGTTCAATCATTTACCTGCGTGATATTCATGAAAATGATAGAGGTATAATCAGATTTAAAACAGATTATTCAAGTCAAGATTTTCCAAAAGTTTTCCCTTGCTAGATGTGACTAAAGGAAGCAGTGTCTTTTCAGAATACTTACTTCAGTCAAGGATTGAGCCAGCTGGCTAAAATGGGGGTCTCCTGTAGGCCCGAGGCCATTTGGACAAAGATCAGGAAAGGAGAGCTTTCTGTAGGAGTACACAAACACACTCACTAACACTGTGAGAGTGGTGTCAGTGTGCATGGCTGCAGATCAGTGAGCGTTCAGGTGCGCAGTGTGGATAGTGTTCTGTGTGGATCATTAGGGCTATCGGAGGCACTGGAGTGGGATTAAGTGACTTTGAAAGGTAGCCGGCTCAAGCCGCAGACTCTGCCTGGTGGCCACTTAAAAGCAATAAGGTCTCTGGCACTGTGATGTCTGCCCAGCAAAGCCGACTGATATTGTCTCAAAGCTGCTGAGATCTTTCTTTCTTTCTTTCTTTCTTTCTTTCTTTCTTTCTTTCTTTCTTTCTTTCTTTCTTTCTTTCCCAATAAATAAGAAACAGTGACAGATTAGTCATTTATCATGGTCACTGTCAACAGTTTCCGCTTGAGGATGGAGCAAAGTTATCCGAGTACTGCTGAGTTTGCTTTGTTATACACAAACATGCGTATGGGCAAAAATGCACACACAATTGTGGGAGGTGATAGATTGAGAATAGAGAGTGAAAAGACGAAGGGGAAGGTAAGATACTTTTACATTTGTCCCCAAAGGGCCAAGTTCTTTTTAACTCTTCTTTCTTATTGTCCTGCTTATAGTATACATATAGCATGATATTTCACAATCGGGCATACTGTATATTTTTTATTGTTTGTTTGCTTGTTTTTGATGCCAGTGGCAAAGCATAATTTAACTTAGTACTACATTAGTATAATTATTTGTATTAATGTTTAGGCTATTAGTAAAATATAATATTAACAAAAGGGAAACTTAATTTTTTTTTTGCTTTGTACTGTATAGGATCTGCAACTCTTCTAGTGCAAGTGATATATAATTCCCAATTTTCAGGTCAGCTAGAACCAGCATGTGTAAAGCATTATCAAGCCACAGTCTTTCAGGAAACAATACTTTTCCTACAAAATACAAACAAACCTACCGATGTACAAAGCTGCTGGAATTGTCCAATGAATACAAAATGAGTCACAGATGGTTTATAAGAATTGGACACAAATGCTTTCCTCTCTCGCTACTCCCTTCCTTGAACAAACTTAAGAAAGCGCTGCAGTGGATAGGGTGTGGATAGTGTAGTGAAACACAAAGGGTCAGTTTCTTTGCGGATCTTTCCAGTGCTGCCAGAGGATAATGTCTGTCCTCTGTTTTGTGTTTGCATTTTCAGGGTCACAGAGGAAGGCACATTAAGCCAGCATCACCAAGATGGTCATTTCACTGCTACTTCTGCTGACAATTTCCACCTCCCTCTTTCATTTTCTCTGTTCTCTTTCCTTTCTAATACAGAACCAGCGTATAATAGGCCTCAATTGCTGTGTAGCCATGGGGGCATTATTGAGACACTGGAGTGTTTAAAACAAGAGATGAAGGTGGAGAGGGTTGTTGGTTAGCTACCTTTACCTCGCAAAACTCTTGCTCTCTCTGCTAGAAGTAAATGTAGAAGAGAAACGGCAGCTATTGGCCCCCCACCAGGATGAAATCTGCCTCCACTTTAAAGTGGATTAGGGAGCAAAACACTGAAACAATAAGAGGTGAAAAATCTAATTAGGCTCTTCATCAAAACGGGCCTTGAACAGTTAAGCTCCCTCTCCTCAAATCTGTTTATTTTCAGTCAACTATATATTTACAATTACAACCTGTTTCTCCACGAGCTTGGCCCTAGAATACAAGTCTGTTCCTGTCACTTGAAACAGTCCAGGGACTGTAATGCTGTCTTTACAAACACAGGGCAAAAGGGCAAAGCAAGTATGTGTGGTTTAGTATAAAGTGCTTTAAAATGATCACTTTTGATAGGAAAACCTTGAGAGCCTAAATACTGCAGTGTGTAAATAGTTAGTGCTGCTCCTCTGGCTTTTTTTCCCCATCTTTCTTTCTTTCTTTCTTTCTTTCTTTCTTTCTTTTTACTCTGTTTTCTCTTTGCTTCCCCCTCTGTAAATCTCTCTCTTTCTCTCACAATTAAATTTTATTAGCATGATTATGTTTACATACAATATTCCCAAAACATTAATACACAAAACAGATAATGACAAGACAAAAAAATTATCATAAAACTGTAACAAATAACAATAGAAACAAAGTTAAAATAAGGTGCAAGGTAATGAATAAAATAAATTATAAAAACAATATGCACTATACAATATAAAATAAAATTAGCATTTAACAAGACATTATGAACATAAAAAATACTGTGACCGAAGTAAATCATTACATTAAGGCAGTGACTCTTTCTCTCTGTCTCTCACTCTCTCTCTCTCCCCCCTCATCCAGCAGGGGTGATTTTCACTAAAGAAAGCCCCAGCAGTGTTCCATGTTGCATTGTTCACGCTCTGCCTCCAATTTGCTTTCCACATTCTGCAGCCCGTCCGAGACGTTACGCTGGCTTAAGAGACAAATCACACACACACAAAAAAAGGGAAAAAATGGGGAGAGTAGAAAGGGGCAGACCTTCACAGCAAAGCAATTATCGCAGCATTTGATGCCGGCAGTCGCCACTGCTGGCTTTTGAAGTGTGGCTTCTGCTCTTCTCTGCTGCCCTGTACTCCACCAGTGCACCTAATAGCCATGGAAGCAGCGATTTTAACGGAACAAGACATTAACATGGATACACTCCCCAACAATGCTCACATTCAATAGGACTAAAAAAAAAGAGGTGGCTTCGCCTACTTAAGTAAGCCAGAACCTGCCACTGAGAGAGACAGTCTGTGAGTTTATTACACCTTTAGAGAGTGGGAGAGAGAGAGAGAGAGAGAGAGAGAGAGAGAGCTTTCAAGATGCCCAAAGTCTTACCCCAAAACTAAAGCAAAATTTCAGCTCACAAATGACACATTTATTAAATGGTACAAATAAGCTGCAGGCAACCCAAAAGTGATTGCACATCTGTCTTTCTCTCTAGGCTAATTATAAAATTGGTATAGAAGAAAAATATGCATGATCATAATTCAGCAATAAAATTAAGGAAAATTCCAGGTTCAATACAAGTTAAACACAATTGACTGTATTTGTGGCATAATGTGGATTACCACAAAAATATAATTTTGATTTTTCTCTGCATTTCCTAAAAAAAATAAAAATAAAGGGAGGCATTTACAATATAAGCGAATGGGGGTAATCTGTAAATGTAAAAAATACAAACATTAAATTTTTTTTATTCAAAATAAAATTCAAAAGCATATCCACAAGATGTAAACAATATGTATTAACATGATTTTCGAGTCCAAAAATTGCTTACTAAACTTTTCTGGGACCTTCGTTGCATGATGACGTAACACCGTAAGCCCTTAAACCCTAAAATTAACGAAAATTATGATTTAAACAACTTTACAGCAAAAATAATACACAAGGGCTTTTATAAATTAAAAGCTTCACATTTCTGCCTTGAAACCCCTTCAAAAATTATCCCTATTCAGTTCCATTTTAAATGCCTCACTGTAACCTCAGTTTTATTCTTTAAGAAAGAAGGAACATTGAAATACATTTTGTGGTAAACAACATTATGCTAAAAAGGCTATCGATCAAGCTTAACTTGTATTGAATCCAGAATATTCCATAAAAACTAAATATTCAGAGAAATTATCTAATAGCAACCAAAAATAAATCAGTTAGAATGTAAATTTAATCATCCACACATTTCAAGACATTAAATTAAAAAATTGTGTAAAAAAAACACAACGTGGTATCTCTTAGCTTAAAATAACCAAGAGAACAAGTTTCTGCTTCCAGCTGCTGATATTCTGCTCTACACGGTTACAGATGCAAAACACAGAAGAAGAGAGAGAGAGAGGTGGAGGAAAAGAGTGGAGGAGGTGGAGGTGACAAGAGGGGCAGATGAGCTGGAGGGGGGCCCTTTTACAAAGGCGATGGGAAGAGAAAGTTAGACACAAAGAAACAACGAGGAGCAAAATGCGGGACACAGAGAAAGGAGAGCCGCCAGGGCTATTCAAAAGACCATCTGTGATTTGAAATGAATGAGTGTTGTGAGTGCTGTGTTTCTTCCTTATCCAGTGCTGAATGGATAGAAACCAATCAGTAACTTAAAAAGACCATAAACAAATACAGTAATTGTGGAAAAAGAGCCTTTCATGGTCCTCTTCACCACACAGATTACACAGGGTGAGCTGCCATAACACAGCTTTAAAAAAATGAATAAAAAATGAAATCAGGAATTAACCTTCAAAGAATTATGAATAATGAGCATACAAACAAATGGCAATAGTAAAATGGACAACAACAGATGTTAGAAAATACATGAAACACTAAGAGTACAAGCTGAAATGCATTGCAAATGAGCTGAAAATAGACTAATACATATTTATTTTAATTATATTTGTGTGTTGTTTTTCTCCATAAATGAGTAATAATTGTATAGTTGGTTTTAATAGCAATAATACTAACAACAATCATGCAGTGCACTAATCCTAATTTAAATTCAGTTATCAAACAACTCAAAGCAAATGTAAATGACCTGTGATACAAAATTACTAATGCATAATTATTACATGCTAATGGCTGTTTATGAATAAAGAGAACACATTAATTGATTGACAAAAAACATGTAAATAAAATATAGCTAAATATAGATGAAGATATTATATTGCCAGAGAGAGGCAAAGCTTAACTTTAATTTTGTCTACCCATTATAGATTATTTAAAAACAAATTGTTCAAAAATATTAATACAGTAGTTATTATTTCAATAAGCAAAACATGTATCATTGCTATTATTATTATTATTAAAAATAATAATAATAATACTTTTATTGAGTGAGCATTGTAAATATAAGTCCTGATGAAGTCAGACCTACAAAGTCTTTTATTTATTTTTTTGAAAGTCAATTATTAAGGCATATAACAGCTTTGTATACATTACAGTAAATTAAAGCAAAATAATAGACTTCTCTAAAAGCATAACTCATTAAAAGCATCTGCATGGAGCTATACTGAGACAATGAATTACCTTTCGATTCATAAAGTAAAGTAATGTGAAATATCACATATTTTAATCAACTTCAAAAGTATTGCCATCCTCAACTTTTGGATGAGTGCCAAACACATTCATGGCAGTTTAATTAAATTAACTCACATTCATCTATGATTTGTATCCATTAAAAATACAATTTTATGGCTCAATTCGAAAAAGCATCATAGAAGGTTAATGACTAAAAGTGGGGCATAAGAATCTTAATTGCAGATGGAAAAAGCAGACAGTATTTTATTGTGTAAAGCTAAATTCAAGACACCAATTTTGTAGCAAGAGGCATTAAATCACACGGTACCCTGAGACAACTGCTCTAGAGGACATCTTTTAAGTATATGAAACATGAATGAACTTTATAAATGCCTCAACTGAGGATTTAATTTAGCATTGTATTGCTGGACTTTGCTTTTACAAATAGTTAAGCAGAATCAACTTAGCTAACAACAAAACTTTTTTAAATTAATTATAAAAAACAGAACAAATTTCAATTTAAAAAGACAAAAGAAAAAAGAGAAAGTGAGAAAAAGATAAACAATATTTTTATATTGAGCAATCTGCTCTACTACCTGCATCCGGCCTTTTACATATCCAAATAATGGCTTATAATTTAAACATACATTTATAGCTATGTAATGATACATTTATTTGATTCCCCAATTGCAATGTATCCAGACAAGTATGAATGCCAAATCTAATTATTAATTGTATTTTATCCAGCTTCTGATGCTGAAACACATCTAAACCGAAGATTCTAAATATGCTAATTTTAGAGTTTAAAGGGGACAAAGTATGCCCCTTTTTACATGATGTAATGTAAGTTTCAGGTGTCCCCAGAATGTGTCTGTCAACTTTCAGCTCAAAATACCTCACAGATCATTTATTCTACCAAGCTATATATTTAAAAGCTTGGAAGAATAGTAATAGTTTTGTGTTTTAGTGTATGTAGCTTTAAATGCAATGGAACTGGAAGTGATCTGTGTCTTTCCTGCTGGTGCCAAGGATACCCTGGCGACAACAATACAGGAGAAATTAAACCGTTTTTATAAATTATAAAAAATAAAATATATATATGTATAATTTTTTTTTAATAAAAATTATAAATAACATGGAGAAAACACTAAGTCAATCATCTTACTGTATTGTGCATAACAAAGGTCAAGATATGAAAAATTAAAAACAGCTATAGTTGTTGAAAATACCAGTATAATAATAATTACCAGAAATAATTACCAATTTTATTACACTGAAAATCTTCATTGCATGACCACTCAAGCGGTACTGTGGAGGACGCCAATAAGTTTATATCATAACCGAAACAGAGCTACAGGTTCACTGTTATGGAATAATGTTGTTAGGGACTATTTGCTATGTTACACAAAGTACAATGTTTTCGCAATACGCGTTTTCTGCACACCGTACAAACAAGCAAATTGCCAAATTGCAAACATTAAAAAAGTGTGAAACTTACGACTTGCAAATCTGAAGTTGGGTCAGAGAGAGTTGGTATCGATCCATCCTTGATCCTTAGCTTTGAAGCAAATCCAGCCTTCCGAGTTATCACAAGCGGCTCTAGCGAGGAGATAAATATGGCGGTCTGTGCGTTGCTCACTCAGGTTTTAATGTAGGCAGATCTAACCTACTCAGGCAGATCTCTTCGCCAGCCATGGGCGATTCCTTTCCCCTTTTGACATCATAAGGGGCTGCAAGCCTGAACGGCTTGTTCAGAGACACTGTTTTTTATTGATGGGGAAAGGAAAGAAACAAGGGGGTGGTCTTTTACCATATTTTGAGATTGTCTACACACACTGAGGACTATGGCTGCACAATTAATCGAAACACTAATCACGATTATGGCTGCCACGATTATGTAATCAGGAAAACTGACGATTACAGTGTTCAGTTTAAGTCTGCTCCTGTTGCGTCAATGGTTTCTATTTACAACGTGTTTTTGCAGTGGTTCAGCATTCTAACCAATCACTAACATGTCCGTTGAGCAATGAAACAGCAATGGACAATCAGAGCCGCTTAAATTAGTCCTCTGTCCTATCAGTTATGACAACTGACCCAAATGCGCAAGTTTTAAACCGTCTGAATGCCCAGACGCTTGCTTTATGTTCCACCTCTGTTCGCGGTGGCACACGAAAATTAATTGTAAAGAAACTTCACCTGACACTCGAAAAGAAGCTGTAGAACAAGAGCAAAAAGCACTTTGGAATTATTCTGGATTCATTGCATATTGCGCCGCTCGCTTTGAATGTAGATGTTAAATACACTGCAAATGAGCCATTGTGAATTTGATTTGTACAAAATAGCAATAAAGTTATTCATCTTAACTGTTCTAAGTTTGTTTTGGTGGTGTAGCCAACATAAATAATATGGCATGAATAGTATATTTCAGGAATCACCATCATTGTTATCTCGTCTGCTCTAATAAGACCCGTTTGCAGTGCAGCTGGTATTAGTTGATTTAACATTTTCACGAATCGCACAAACTCCAATTGCAAATGACTGTTTTTAATTTCTAAAGTGCAGCCAATGAGGCCAAAAAATATCTAACGATGATCTTACATGAACAAGTACACAAGTTTGAATATGGACTGTCATATTATTTACTGTATGTGGATTAATATTTTAAGCAGTAATTTAGCAATAATTACATTTATTCTATACAATAGATACACATTTAACAAACATTAACAAACATTATTACACTATTTAATGCTCAAAAGATGGTTAATAGAAACTGGAGCACAGCTCATATCCACCATTGAAATCTTCTACTCTGATGAACTGAACGGTTACTTACTTTGTGACAACACGGTAATTTAATAATTTTATCGACATTAATAATTGCGATTACAATACAATCGACGATTATGATGTTTGCTATCATCATGCAGCATTACTGGGGACACAAATATGTAAAAAATAAATAAATAAAAGTGGATTTTTAAACCTTTAAAGGATTACAGTGCTTGGCACAATGAGAGTATTGAGTTCAATCTAACCTATAGGTGAGGCAGGCTAATTAAAGGGGTCATGACATGGTTTTTTTTATTGTATTATTATGTTCCCTTAGGTGCAATTATAGTATTAATATATTTTTTTTTAAGAAAAACTTTTAAAATCTAGTGATTTATGACCTTTTCCCACCCTGTTTCTCATCCTCTGATTCAAACAGTCTGTTTTGGGGGCGTTTTCCATTTAAGACTTCAGTGTTAACGCCCACTGTTATGATTGGCTAACGTCAGTGCCTATGTATCAATTATTGACACCCCAGCCAGAACAATATGCAAGTAAACTAAGTAAAAACACTGTGATTATTCATAATGAATGAAATTGCGCTTTAAAAAGTAGTTTAAAGTTTAAAATAGATTACTTACAGTTTGCGTCGTCGTTGTTCCCAGAATAGTCGGCACGGACTTATATTTGAGCAACAGTTTTCTGGCAAAGCCAGCATCATATTGAGATTTGTTCTCAAAACAGTCATCCTTAAAATGTACAGAACAAACGCATAAGTTAACACTGCCGTGACTGGGACGCCCTCAAAAAATAAACTGCATCCATTTTTCCCTGACGCCTGGATCTTTCGGCAGCTTATTCAGAGGTTTTGTTTGACCACAGCCAGGAACAGCACATCTGTGTGGCATCGTAATTTTCCTGTGCACAAGTAATCTCTGTCAGAGCTCGCTGTCCATCGACTGAACACTTGTGAGGCGCACGGCGATACTGAAATGAGCGTAGTTGTCTTGCGCTTAAAGCGTAGTTATCTTGTGCTGGAGGCGGTCATATGCAAACGCTGTTACGTCACTTCTAACCGACACGTCACTTCTAACCATGAATCCAGAACGAGCTGTATTTTGAGCTTGATTAAATAAATGATTCGTTTAGAATGGGGAGGACGTCTTAAAATATTAAACTTGCAGGACGTTTTAATGATACAAAGACCTCTTATATACCAAAAGATCAAGGCAAATTTGGTTTCTCATGTCATGACCCCTTTAACTCAGCAGGAACGAGCTGATGACAGTAGTGTATACTGAAGGGATGACAAAAGTTGTAAATGTAATGATGCAGTGGTCTATTTCTCACTGCTAGGATCGGCTGCATTATCAAGTCAGTTAGGCAAGAGCAAAGGAGTCTTACTGACCAGGGAGAGTTTGCTGAGCACTAAATACTCAGCAATAACAATGTAGTGAATGGGTGAGAAAGGAAAGAGAGCAGAGATCAGCCTGCAGTGTGACCTAAGATGGGGTGGCCTAGGTTTAGGGAGAAAGGAAGGATGAGGGGGGCATAGAGGGCTGACGGCTAGTCTCTTGACCTCCCAAGGTCATAGGTCCTCCTGGTGTGAACCTAAAATGACAGGACCCCCCACCTTTTCTCCCATGCACTTTCTCTTTAACTCCCTTTTACTCATTTTTGAAGTATTATCACACATAACATTTTATTATGTAAATAAAAAAATATGCTGACAAATTCAGTAATATTCAAGACAAAAGTATTATTTAATGACTGAATCAACCTGACTTTATTAGGTAACGCCAACAAAAGTCATATTTATTGGTTAGATCAGATAGAAATAGCCTTAAAGTAACAACTGCATACACTCTTTGCACTATACACATAAGCAAACACCTAGTGGACAATATTCTGCTTTATATAGATGGATTAGGAGTCTTACAAAGAAGAAACAAAACTTTTATTAACTTACAATTTAATCTAAATTGTTATCTCTGGAGGTATCTGTCAGAACTCAAATTCCAAACATTACAGTATAAATATTCAAAACTGCTGGCCTTGACATTGTGAGGGCACAGAAATAGAAAGTGCAATAGAGAAATAAACAACGAAGAAAAGAGGTAAACAAAATGTCCCCTAATAGATGCGAGTACAGGGGTTTTAAAAGCAGTCTACAGAAGCCATTAACAGATTATACCAATTTGGCCTGATCACCAAAGCATGGCTGCAAACTCCTCTTAACTACTAGCAAACT
This sequence comes from Xyrauchen texanus, assembly GCF_025860055.1. NCBI lineage: Eukaryota > Metazoa > Chordata > Actinopteri > Cypriniformes > Catostomidae > Xyrauchen > Xyrauchen texanus. The sequence continues at coordinate 19,347,659 of NC_068281.1, forward strand.
GCTCTGAAACACTGCTGCCATATTCCTGACACAAGTTTGAGAATCTGAAACAGTCTGAGAATCTTCAGCAGTTAAGGGAAAAAGTGTAAAGATTGGTTAATGAAGGATTGGGTCTGACCCGCATGACTGCACCCTCCCTCAATGGCCCCCCACCACCACACAAACACAATGTCAGGAGGTACTTCCAGCCTGGTTGTTGGCAGGGCTCTCTGATTTCACGGCAGGCTGGGTGGTGCCATTGAGCAGTCATCATGCTCTTTTTCAGCCTTTTAGACTACAATCAACCCCTCAACCCACCCACACCCCCCCACCCAGCCACCCGCCACCACCTGCTACCTCACACATACAAACAGAAGCAAACCCTAACATACACGTTCCAACACTCTCACCCAAGCACTAATATGACCCTGCCCTGCTATTAAGCGCTGTCATAACATTGTTTCCAAAGATCTCAAATTGCTTCCTAAGATTTTCAGTGTTCACATTTTAAAATGTTTAATAGGTAGGCTATTACCCGTATACACATTACAGAGACAAGACATATTTCAGATGCCATCTGAGGTAAGAGAACTGTGTGCAAAGGGTGACCCAGTGAGGTAACAACCTCTTTCTCGCCCTCTTTTCCCTATTCTCTCTTCCTCTCCTTTGAAAGCGCACCCGAGTAAAGCTGTTTTTTGTTTGGAAGTAAAGTTTTCTCCTCTTCTTTGAGTGGGGCTGGAGAAAGTCTCCCTTCTCTCCTTTAACAAACTCCCCTCTCTTCTCTGAGACTTCCAGCTGGCTAATTAACATGCAACAGGGTGACTTTTCCCCTCTTGTGTTTCTCTCTCTCTCTAAAGGGTACTTAATAAAATGTGAGTCTGCGGAACGCAACAAAGGCGCAGCTTCATTTCCATTAGAGAGGCCTCCCCGCTCTCACACTATTGCCTGGACCTGCAGTTCATTCTCCCAGATCGGCCCGACAACAGGTGGGAGATGCACAGTGAGAGACAGAGAAAAAAGGAAGTTGGAATGAGAGATTACAGAGCTAAAACTGATTTAGAGACAGTGGCTGTCAGTGTAGTGCTACGTGAAAGATTCTAAAAAATGACAATCTTAAAGGGTTAGTTTACCAAAAATGCGAATTATGTGATCTTTTACCTGTTTGACTTTCGTTTGAGGAATGTTGACACTGCTCTGTGTTCCATACAGTGAAAGAAAATGCAGACTGAGGCAATATCTTTAATTTTCAGTTTATGTTCAATATTCAGTTGCATTTTGGGTCAGTTTGGGGCTAAGTCAATCAGCCAAAGCCTGGCTGGGCCTTAAAGCCTAATAGTGTTTACTTAACTATTCCATCATCAGCCGATTAAAAATTCCATTTGTTAAAATTGCGTAAATAAGTGTTTCATTACTCATGACTACTAGCTTTTGTATTAATGGAACACTTTCAAAGGTAAGGAATTAATCAAAGAAGAGACAACTGAAATAAGGTATTAAAAGTTATTGAAGTACAGTCATTGTGGCTGAAAATTGTTTGACTAAGATGAATCTTGCTGCTGCTGCTTGAGAGTTAAGGCGAGTGATGATGCCCAACTGTAATTCAAAAGCTTGAATCACAGCTCCAGCTACACAGTTGCTAGTTATGAGATCATTGTGGTACAATTTCCAATGGGAGGAAATTTGCACCACAAAACAAGAGTGGTTTTCTACTCAACTTAAACTCCTATGTCCCTGGTGCCTGACTCTCCCTAAAATCTATTATAAATTATTCACAAGCAGTTCTGCAGTAGGCTTGATTAAGTTTTAATTTCAGCAAATAACCAATCAGCAGGAGGCCACCCTAGTAATCATATGGTTGGCAAGTTATTTATCAGAACTGAGGAGGTGTGTTACTTCACTGCTCCCTACTCTCTAATCTACTGGACACTGACCTGGACTTCATTGTGCAAGCAGTCAATATGTCATGGATCCAGCATTCTGTTGTTTGTTTTTCTCTCCCCCTTGTGTTTCACAGGTGGAGTCAGTGAGCATAATCAGCATTCCATGGGAACGCCCGGGGAGGCATCGATTACAGTAATGGGTTTCTCACACACTCCACCTCTCTTCCTCCAATTGCACACCCTACTTATTCCTTTTGTGTTCCCTGTATGTTTGTTGGTTTATTGTATGCTGTACCTTAATGCTGTTCTCCTGTTTAGTGTGAAGTTCCTTTCTTTTGGTTGCTTTGTCTCCGAGTGGTGTTTGCCAATCAGATAGCCGTAGCCTAGTGATCATGTTCAAGAAGGATTCCTTGGATTCTGCCTGTATTTCGGGAGAGTTGTTCTGGGCTTTGCTTCACATCACATCACCCTTCAATGGATTGTCAAGAACTCCACAGCACTACACACTTACAAACACACTATTCTCACCCCAGTGGATTCCATATTGAGCTCAACTGGTACTGGTAACCCATCGGTAGCAAGGGGGTAACTGGCAAGAGCAACACCCCTAGAGACCTCCTTCCGGTTCGCTTGCAGAGTGGTATTAGCTGTAACGCATCAGCTAAACTAGCTAGTATTTTAGACTTAGCCCTAAAATGGCAGCTGTTACCATGGTTTCTGGGAATCACACTGAAAATCACACGGTCTTCCTCAAACGATCTCCAGCTACCCCAGTTGTTCTTGGACACACAACTCTCACATTCATTTGGACAACTGACTCTGTTTTGTCTTATCTCTGCTGTCTTCCCTATCCAGTCTTGTGTTTAGTTGCAGGATGAGCCGGCAGATGTTTCAGGAGTTCCACTGGAGTGTCACGACTTGAGAGTGATATTCAGCCAGTTCCATGAGTCAACCCTTCCTCCTCATCGCCCATACGACTGCGCTATTGAACTGCATCCTGACACCTCTCCACTTCGAGGGCACATGTATTTACTCTCGGCCCCCTAGAGGGAGGCCATGAACAGGTATATAAACAATGCTTTAGCATAGAGTCTCATCTGCTTGTGGAGAAGGATGGCAAGCTTAGACACTGCATAGATTATTGGGGGCTGAATGACATCAAGGTTAAGAACCGTTAACCTCTGCCGCTTATGTCCTCAGCTTTCGAACTCTTGCAGGGGCATCCATCTTTACGAAGTTGGACTTATGGAATGCTTTTCATCTGGTCAGTATTAGGAAGAAGGATGAGTGGAAGATGGTATTTAACATACACAGGGGGCACTTTGAATATTTTGTCATGCCTTTTGGATTGGTCAACACCCCCACCATCTTCCAGGGGCGCATGAATGATGTGCTTCGAGACATGGTCGATCATTTTGTTTTCGTTTATCTTGACAATATTCTGATGTTCTCCCAGAATATGCAAGAGCATGTGAGACATGTCAGGCAGGTTCTTCAGCGACTGCTAGAGAATCAGCTGTTTGTCAAGGCAGAGAAGTCGTGTTTCATACGCAGTCAGTTACATTTCTGGGGTTCATCGTTTCGTCTGAGGGAGTGCGTATGGACCCGTCTAAGGTAAAAGACATCGCTGAGTGGCCGACCCCAGATTCTCTAAAGGCTTTGAAGCGGTTTCTGGGGTTTGCTAACTTTTATCGAAGATTTATAACGACCTACAGCCAACTCACCGCACCACTGACGGATCTTACCTCCATACGCACTGACTTTAGTTGGTCTCCACAGGCAGAGTCAGCTTTTGCTAAACACAAGCTAAACACAACCCGTTTTAGTTACCCATGACCCTGCTTTACAGTTCATGGTTGAGGTGGATGCATCAGAGGTCAGTGTTGGAGCGGTTCTCTCTCAACGCTCTATCTTAGATGGAGAGGTGCATTCTTTTCGCACCGGTTAACTCCAGCCAAAGGGAATTACGAGGTTTGAAACCAGGAATTACTAACTGTCCGGTTGGCCTTGGATGAGTGGCATTATTGGTTAGAGGGTGCAGGGATACCTTTCGTGGTTTGGACTGATCACAAGAACCTAGAGTAGATCTGTAGAGCTAAACATCTTAGGTATGCTTGCTGGGCATTATATTTCACTCTTTTTTATTTCACTCTCTCATATATCCGGGCTCCAAAAACGTCAAGCCTGATTCCCTTTTTCAATGTTTCAAAATCTAGACCTTCACCGCCCTAGTAGACACCATATTCCCCACTCCTTGAGTGGTGGGCAATGTCTCTTGGGAGGTGGAGGCTAAAGTCTCCACCACGCTACGTAACACTGCGTCGCCAGCCACATGCCCAGCGGGTAAGTCCGTTGTTCCGATCAGTTTGAATGTACATCCTTCAGTAGAGTCAATCGTCCAACGTTGCCTGCCACCAGGGACTGCTAGTACTCAAAAGCTCATTAGAGAGTGTTTTTGGTGGCCATCGCTTGCACAGAATGTTCTTCAGTTCATTGCCGCTTGTTCAATTTATGCGACTATTAAGAACTCCTGTGGTCCCCCAGCTGGGCTCCTCCAACCACAGTCAGTTCCTTTGAGACCCTGGTCACATATAGCCATGGATTTAGTAACTGGTCTCCCCCCCATGGCAATACAGTCGTTTTGACTGTAGTGGACTGGTTCTCAAAGGCAGCTCATCCTCTGGGTTTCATCCCCAAATGAATGGGCAGCTGGTCCGAGCTAACCAACAACAGGATATGATCCTGCGTCTATGGACTCCCGAAACCCTTCTTCTTGGAGCGATAGTATAGTTTGTGTCGAGTATGCTCACAACTCATTACCGTTGTCTATGGGGTTGGCACCCTTCCAGTGTAGCCTTGGTTACCAGCTCCCCCTGCTTCCCACCCAAGAGGCCGATACTCAGGTTCCGTATGCTCATGCCTTTTTCAGAGGTCTCCCCTCACGTAAGCGGAGTCTGTGAGATTAATAGCTTACAGGGAGATGTCGATTACGGTAATGGATTTCTCACACACTCCACCTGTCTTCCTCTGATTGCGTGCCTTACTATATCCCTTGTATGTTCCCTGTATGTTTGCTGGTTTATTGTTGTTTTCCTGTTTCATGTGAAGTTCTGTTTTGATGGTTGCTTTGTCTCCGAGTGGTGTTTGCAAATCAAATCGCAATTGCCTGGTGATCGCGCTCGAGGAGGATTCCTTGGTTTCTGCCAATGTGTCGGGAGACTTGTTCTGGGCTCTGCTTCGCACCACAATACCCTTCAGTGGATTGTCTGGACCTCCACAGCACTTCACAATGACGAACACACTATCCTTGACCCAGTGGCTTCCTGACTGAGCTCGACTGAGCTGGCACTGAAGCCCTTTTTTGCGTTGACTGTCCAATTAAAGACTTGTGAGCTTTGGGTCCTGTTTTTCTCCCAGTGTGACACAATAGGCCACAGCTATTCATTTCCTCACTCAAGTGGGACTACACCCATTCTTGTGTTTGAGGTAATAATACATAACCAGGCACAGGTAGAAGCTGTGGGACAGGGTAGCTTAGGGGAAGGGGTTAAAGTAGAGTTAGAGAAATGGTGATTAGATCAAGATGCTTGTTGAGTCTAGAATTAAACTTCAGGAAGTATTTGTGTGCTTGTGTGTTTGCATATACTCTAAAAAGTTAAAATGTGCAAAAGTTATCTTAAAGAGCTATTTCTACCTGACCTAACCCTGAAAAATTATTTCACTGGTGTAAAGCAGTGTTTCCAAACCTATTTTCTCAAAGGTACTCTACAGCCCAATCAATAAGGTTAAAGCTACCCTTCATCGACACTAAACCAAAAGTGTGTTAATTTAAAAACTTTTATGAAAGTAATGCAATGACATAGTAGGCACCATTTCATTCTACAGTCACAGAGCTGAAAATTGCCCTCCCAATCTACTAATATCATGTATGGAGTACAGATTACCGCTCAACACACCATAAATTACATTGTGGTCTCATTAAGGCTTAATAGCATCTTATTACTGTAATTTACAGATATAAGCATTTGAAGGGCTAGCAGTGGCACTCCATACCACCGCTAACTCTGCGCTTATGGATTAGCGCTCTTCTTCACAATAATCAAACTCTAACAGCAGGTAGTAATTTAGCACTCAGGATAATTACTACTAATGATCACATTGGTGTCTGCGTAAGGGAGCGTGTGCATGTTATTCTGTGTATTCACGAGGCATGTTTGCGTTAACACAAATCAACAACTGCTGTTGATTTGTGTGTGTGCTTGAAAAACAGCATCCGTCATCAGCAGCTTTTCATCAGTGGTGTGAAGCGCAGTAGCTCATAACACATTAGCCTGAGTGTGGGGAGGTAGCCAGGGCCCTGCATCGGATTTATCATGCACTCCCTGGGTGATTGTCCAACATGGCTTTCCTGTAGCTCTGACAATAGGGCTGGGATTAACGGGGCCTGTCAGTTTCCCCCACACTACAGATCTTTTTGTCCTCGTTAAAAGCTCCTCTAATTAGCACAGAGGGGCTTCACTGCTATCTGCTATCACTCAGACACCACAGGGTTATATCAGGAAAAAGGAAGGCATTTTTCCTCTAGGTTTCTATGGCCAACACACACATGCACACACAAAAGCCCCATTACGGCCTTGGAGATATCAGTGCTCCCCTTTCTGTGGCTTTAAGCACACCGTTCATAGATCTTATTCATGGGCTGTATTGCCTTATCATGGTCTTGGCTTTAATGAGACATAATAAGGGGGCATTTTGTTGCAACACGCCAGTCTTTTTTATTTGCTGAACCGTATCTTTCTTTTTCTCTCGCTCTCTCTCTCTCTCCCTCCCACTCTCGCCAGCTTGGCAGATGAATCATATCTCTCTCCCTACATATGCTAAAGCCATGTAATTACAGGCCACCCTAAATACAACAAGTCTTAAAGCTGTCGGCGGAATTACCCTGAAACAAGACGGGCGGCTCTGTAACCAAGCTGTCACTGTTAAAATTAATTAATCATGGGACAGTGTTAAAGGGAAGGAGACAGAGAGCTGTGAAATAATTTGGCACAGGAAGGCGAGTAGATGCAACAATGTGAATGAAATGGGGACAGAGCGACAGAATAACTTAAATAAAAAATATTGACTGGCCCGTGAAGGATGGGGTAGGATGTTGGAGCCACACAGCACGAGGTGTCCCACACAAAATGATTTTTCCCCTATGTGTTTCTATTATGTTTTTAAAACACCTTCGCATTCCAGCCCACTTTGTGCAGTGATTCCTGCCTCTGATTAACTAAACACTGTTTTTGATGTTGCACGGGTAAGGACATGTAGAAATAAAAAAGGAGTGTCTTGAAGGCATCCAAAGTTTGATGTACAATGGCAGTTATTGGGTTGAGCGGTTACAAGTTGGGAACAAATCTGTTCCCAGAAGTAGCTAAATGAAAGAGAGAAAAAATATATATCTTTTTCAGAATATGTGGGTGTAACCCGCTCACACACACACAAGACGAGACAGTCACAATGTAAATCAAAACTGCTTTTATTTTTAAAGAGCAGACGAAGGTACAGTGGGGAAAATCCAGAGGGAGAATGGTCGAGGTAAGTGTAGGGTCGAGAGCCGGGGAAACAGGATATAAGAATGACGAGACTAGTGGGAGCAAAAGACAGGGGAACAAGGGGAGCTGGCAAGCTAAGAGGATGACAGGAGGAGTTCAAAACTAGATGAGACTAGCGGGGGCAAAGACACGGGAAACTAAATACAATAACCAACCCCCGTGAAACGGATGTGCTGTGGTATTTATAGGGGAAGGTGCAGGTGTAAACAATGAAAGGTGATGAGACGAGTGCAGGTGAAACTAATGTGCAGGAGGATTGGAAGCGCGTGAGAAACTCGAGGAAGGGAGATAACCTACGAGCATGTGAGCGAGTAGGAGCAAAAGTGGGCGTGAGGGCTCGAGCGAGCAAAAAGAGCGTGAAAAGCTCGAGGGGGCGGAGCGAGGGAGTGAGGTAAAGGGAGTGAGTGTGTGTGCGACGAAGCGGGGATGGGGCAGAGGAGCGGGGTTCGTGACAGTACTCCCCCCTCTGAATAGGACGGCTCCTGACGGCCGCGGGAGGCGGTGCAGGATGATCGGGGGACAGACAAAGGGAAGTGAGACAGTCCATGGGCAGTTCAAGGTAAGGTCAGGGGGAACATAGTGGACAGGCGGGTGGTCGGGAGATCTAGGGGGAAGCCATAGGGCAGAGACTGGGTCAGGGGGTCTGGAAGGTGACCACCGGACAGGAACAGGGTCAGGAGGCCAGGGAAGAGGCCACAGGACAGGGAGAGTGTCAGGGGGCCACCGGACAGGGTCAGGGGGCCAGGGAAGAGCCGTGAAAGGCGGAGCCGTGGAGGACTTGGGAGACGGAGCCTTGGAAGACGGAGACGTGAGAGCCTCGGCAGGCGGGGTACTGAGAGGCTGAGGAGGCGGCGCCATGGGGAGCCCAAGAGACAGGGCAGAGGGAGGTGGTGCTGCAGGAGGCTCTAGAGGCGGAGGCCTGGAAGGCTCTGGAGGTGGAGCCGAAGGAGGCTTTAGGGGCGAAGGCCTGGAAGGCTCAGGAGACGGAGCCAATGACGGTGGCACCGTGGGTGGCTCTAGCGAGGTAGGCCTGGAAGGCTCTGGAGGTGGAGCCGAAGGAGGCTTTAGGGGCGAAGGCCTGGAAGGCTCAGGAGGTGGAGCCGATGACGGTGGCGCCGTGGGAGGCTCTAGCGAAGTAGGCCTGGAAGGCTCTGGAGGTGGAGCCAAGGGAGGTGGCGCCGTGGGAGGTCCCCGAGGCGACGACCTGGCAGGCTCTGTAGTCTCGGGGGGTAGAGCCATAGCAGGCCTGAGAGGCGGAGCCGTAGAAAGCTCTGGAGTCTTTGGGAGCAGAGCCGTGAGAGGCTCGGGAGGTGGAGCCGTGGGAGGCTCTGGAGGGGGAGCCGTAGGAGGCCCGGGAGGCGGAGCCGTAGGAGGCTCAAGAGGCGGAGCCGTAGGAAGCTCGGGAGTCTCTGGGAGTAGAGCCGTGAGAGGCTCGGGGAAAAAGGTCGTGGAAGACTCGAGAGGCTCTAGAGGTGGGGCCCTGGAAGGCTCGAGAGGCTCGAGGGGGGGAGCCATGAAAGACTCGAGAGACGAAGCCCTGAGAGGCTTGGAAGGGGGTGGAGCCCTGAAAGACTCGAGGAGAGGCTGAAGCCGTGGAGAGGCTTGAGAGGTGAGTGGAGCCATGAAAGACTCTGAGGGGACGGAGCCCTGAGAGGCTCGAAGGGGGAGGAGGGAGCCCTGAGAGGCTCTGAGAGGGAGGGAGGAGCCCTGAGAAGAGACTGAAGAGGGGAAGCCCTGAGAGGCTTGAGGAGGGGAGGAGCCCTGAGAGACTCGGGAGAGGCAAAGCCGTGAGAGGCTTGAGGGGTGGAGCCCTGAAAGACTCGAGGGGAGAAGCCCTGAGAGGCGGCGCTCTGGGAGGCTCGAGAGGAAGAGCCCTGGGAGGCTTGAGAGGAGCCCTGGGAGGCTTGGGAGGAGGAGCCTTGGGAGACTCAAGAGGCGGAGGCCGCGAGGGCTCTGAGGGGCGAGCAGAGGCTGGCAGAGCCGTGGAAGACTCTGGGGGTGGAGCAGAACCCGGCAGAGCCGTGGAAGACTCTGGGGGCGGAGCAGAACCCGGCAGAGCCGTGGAAGACTCTGGGGGCGGAGCAGAACCCGGCAGAGCCGTGGAAGACTCTGACGGAACCTCTGCGGTCTTGAGCACAAGACGAGACTGGGGAGAAGGGGCCCTCTTCCTTCTCTTACGTCTTCGGCCAACAGGGGACGTGGCCATGGGGACGGTCGAGGTTACAGGCGCTGGCTCTGGGGCGGTCGAGGCTACAGGCGCTGGCTCGCTGACCGTGGCGGACATGGGCGCTGGCTCGTTGGCCGTGGCGGGCATGGGCACAGGCTCGTTGGCCGTGGCGGGCATGGGCGCTGGCTCATGGGCCGTGGGCGCTGGCTCGTTGGCCGTGGCAGGCATGGGCGTTGACTCGCTGGCCGTGCCAGGCTTCGAGGCTGGGGCCGTGACAGGCCTCGGGACTGGGGCCGTGTCTGGCTTCAAGACGGGGGCCGTGTCTGGCTTCAAGAAGGGGGCCGTGTCAGGCTTCAAGACGGGGGCCGTGGTAGGCTTCAAGACGGGGGCCGTGGTAGGCTTCAAGACGGGGGCCGTGGTAGGCTTCAAGATGGGGGCCGTGGTAGGGAACGCTGGTTCAGTGTCTGCCTCCCCTACAGTAAACGAGGAACCAGCGTACAGTAGGGCGAGGTCAATAAACTGAGCCAGGTTAAGGGAGCAGCGACCACCAGGCATGAATGATGAGGCTGGCTCATTCAGTCCATGTTGAAAAATGGTTTTCAGAGCCACCTCATTAAAATTCACCTGGTTGGCCAGGCACAAAATCCACAACATAAACTTCCAAGGGTTGACTCACCTGACGCTAACCCCACGAGTCGGGCCACTGGCTCCATAATGTCGAGGGCGGGTTATGAGTTACACAACCGCTGCCTCGCATAAAAAACCCTTGGTCAGCGTCCGAAGAGCCATAAAACCTCTCCGGGGTGGAGAGTGCACGGCGTCAGAAATGCACTGGAGGCATAAACGGGCTCAGGGGCAGACACAGGTGAAATAGGGTGAAACAAATCAGAAATAGCGCATACCTGCTGCCCCTGGGCCGTGAGCGCGTGGTCATCTCTCCACACTGTAGCTCCTCGCCCGAATGTGACGTGCTTCTCCGCTCTAGTGAGCTGCGCTGAATCCTTAGCGTGGGCATTGTGACTGTCTACGGTGAGGTTGGTTATTCTGTAACCCGCTCACACACACACAAGACGAGACAGTCACAATGTAAATCAAAACTGCTTTTATTTTTAAAGAGCAGACGAAGGTACAGTGGGGAAAATCCAGAGGGAGAATGGTCGAGGTAAGCCTAGGGTCGAGAGCCGGGGAAACAGGATATAAGAATGACGAGACTAGTGGGAGCAAAAGACAGGGGAACAAGGGGAGCTGGCAAGCTAAGAGGAAGACAGGAGGAGTTCAAAACTAGATGAGACTAGCGGGGGGCAAAGACACAGGATCAGCCTAGTGTTGTTGTGGAACATGTGTTCGACGCACGCTGCCCCTAGAGTCACTGCCAGAGTGAGCAGACCTAAGGAAGGAAGGACCTAAGTTCCTTGGAGAAAACGGTAAGGATTAAATTCTTATAACTCCTTTATATTAAAATAAAAACTTTTGATATGTTACTGCCAACTTCAAGAAAAAACACAACAAACGGGATAGGCGACATGACGTTCGGCTACTTTAGATATTGATAGCGTAGTTGAAGTTGCATTATCACAGCAGAAGGGTTGCTATCATGTCACAATAAGTAAGCAAGAATTTTGCAATTACAGACAGTGAATCTGAGACTTGTATTTGTTCTGTTTGTGTGTCTTATATTTGAGAGGGTTGTCACTCAATGCAGAGAAATAAGTAATAAAAAAGATACCAACGCACTATAGGCTATTGAAGGACTGGCTTTGGTAAGCTCGGACGTTATCGGTTCTGCTATCGGTACTGGAGAAATTAAGAAAATACATTTATTATTGCTATAAAGAGAAAGTTATTTTATCTCGCCAGCCATTGCTATGTATAATAATATGAAACCATTTGTGTGTGATGCAATTTAGCTATTCGCAGTCAGAGAGAGAGAGAGAGAGAGAGAGAGAGAGAGAGAGAGAGAGAGATCTCGCTCATGCGGTGCCACAGCGAGCACAACACGAGCCCTGCTTAATGAGTGACAAAACTTAACATTCAAACGTAGCCTGTTTACACTTTAGATCTATGATATTAGTCTGATTTTATTTTAGATTTCGCCTTCCAAAGATTATAAAAAGAATATTTATATATAAGCCACATTCTGTCAAGCACAACTTCCTTCCCTTCACAGCGATGCACTGACATTTCTCCCTAAAACTCAAACTTAACGTCAGAATCAGCACAATCGGTGATTGTGGCAAAATGCAGTCTATCTACTGTTGCTAAATTGCGGGACACGTTTAATAATAAAAAGAGTGCAAGAGATACCGTTCCCAAGGCGCCGCGCGCTCCGAAACAGACCGCAACGAGACAAGCAAAGTATAGGCTACTTTTTGTTTCATGTGCGCGTCAAATATACACAAAAATATGGCAAAACGACCGGCTTGGAGATTCACTTAAACACAGTTTATGTCTTAAATGGACGTAGTTATGGAAATAGTTGGGAGAAAATATGGTGCATCAGGAGCCTATTAGATCTGAACTCGGTCTTAAAAGGGAAGCAGTCTAATAAACATGCTGACGATTGAGCCATTACTGCGAATCAAACAACAAAAGGCAAAGAGAAAATCTCTTCCAGCTCTTGAATGAATAACTTCTGCATTAATAAGCATTAATCTATCTATGATAAACTATGCAGTGTTATTTTACAATTGATTACTTTATTAGATTTCTTTTTAGACCACACCTGAACAGTAATGTTAGTAGACCTTACTGAAATTAAATCACTGTGCCTATATAACGTTTATCTTTGTGTAAATGTTTATCTTTGTTTAATATATATATATATATATATATATATATATATATATATATATATATATATATATATATATAACAAAAGAACCATTAAGAATACCGTTAAAGTACCGGATCGATAAGCAGTATCGGTAAGATAGTAATACCATTAAAACCTTAACGATACCCATCCCTAGTTATGCCTGTGCTTCTCTTGGATGCTCTGAATATTGGATTACGTGTCTGGATTGCCACTTAATTAAAGCTGCATTTGGATCTCAACCTGCTTTGTTTATTTAATATATTTGTTATACATTATTTATACAATATGTTTTTACATTATACATTTTTAATTTAAGTGTACAAGTGCAGATTGGTCAAGGGTTCAATAAATGTATTTGTTGAGAAATTGTGTCTATCTTAAGTAATTATTTGTGTTACATTTTATATTTCAAATAAAAGGTTCAAATAAGAGGTTAAAAACAAGCACATATCGGCCAAATATCGGCCAAAATAAATCGGCAGCATTAATCAGCCATCGACCGACCCGGATTTCAAAAGAACGGCATCGGCATCAGCCTGAAAGAACCCATATCGGTTGACCTCTAACCTATTGTATCCGTAGGTTTTCTTCTTCTTCTTCTTCTTCATTTTTCTGTCTTAAAGTCTATGGCAACCCATAGAACCGTACAAAGGAAAGTTATGAAATTTGGCACACTGCTAGAGGACATGCTTTTGTACCGTAAGGCCTAGAATCAAAATTGTTTTTTCCTGTGATTCCTTGAGACAAGCATGTCGTCCTAGACCGTCCTATATCCGATTGGCTCGAAATGTGTTGTGTATCATCTAGGGAAGGTGCTGACAAAAAGTTATCAAAAGCTTTTTGATAGACCACACTATTTGCAAATTGCGCTTTCACAAATTTGACTGTGAACACGCAAAAATGGATGTGATGGTATAATTCTGCAATGCTTTGGTGTATTGACACGAAACTTACTACGTATCATCGCAAGGATGAATTGAGGCTACCTGCAGCTTTTCTCCACTGTGCCACCTAGTGGTCAGGAAATATAAATAAATTGCAATTTTGCTAACTTCAGAATAGTTTGGCCTAAAAATATGGGGCTGGTCACTTTAGATTCCTTTGTTCATGCTGAGTATGCTTATACCAAATTTGCCATGGTTGGCAACAATTTGTGTTCGACATTTTGAATTTTCTTAGTTTTATAAAATTGTTCCTCTTCTTCTTGTTCTTCCCCTTTTGAGTCTGCATTCCCACATAGATTCTTTGCAATTCAACCCTTCATTAAAGTCATAATCACTGATGTCCAGTGACATTTCCATACATGTCTTTGGCGTGCTTGGCTCCAGTATTTGATGTTTGCAGCTATATTTATTATTATTATTATTATTATTATTATTATTATTGCTATTATTATTACAACTAAAAAAGGTAACGCCTCACAATAAGTTTTATTTGCTAACATTAGTTAACAATATTAGTTACCATGAACCAACAATGAGCAATAATTTTACTTTTATTTTATACTTTTATTAATCTTGGTTAATGTTAATTTCATTTAAAATCTAAAGTTGTATGTTAACATTAGCTAATGCACTATGAACTAACATTAATTAACAATGAACAATTGTATTTTTACTAACTAACATTAACAAAGATTAATAAATGCTGTAAAAAACATTTGTTCATAATACCTAATGCATTAACTACTGTTATTGAATGGAACCTTATGGTAAAGTGTTACCTTTATAAAAATGCAGTTGCATTAAAAAACAGTTTCCCTTAGGGATGGGTTAGGGTTAATCTATAATAATAATACATTTTATATATAAAAAATAGAAGTCTATGACATGTTCTCATTTAGATAGCTATGTAAATGTAAAAGCATTTGTGTGGTTCAGCTGAGTTTCAGCTCCCCCCTCCTGGCTGCTAAAGGATTTAATTCATCAGCAGGCTGCCTGATTGATCTGCTTCTCATGGCCCGCATGGCCGCTGTTGATGCTGCAGAGCGCGTGTGGACGGCTGGCAAAATAAAGAGTAGCAGTTGTGTGGCTGGCTGCGAGAGTGGAGGGGACATTTTTTAAAACGTATTAATCGCCCTGCCTGATGAGGCCCTGAGTGCTGCAGACAGGCCCAGTCAGAGACAGAGAGAGATGGTAAATGCGAGTCTCTGAAGGGCTACTCACGCCTACAATCACAGCTGAATCCCTCTGTTCTCCAAAGTATAAAAACACGCACACAAAATCAAACACACACCCTTGCAGTCAGCATTCATGAAAAAGCATATGGCTCTCTTATGATCATAATCGGGCTTCGATATCAGCAATTCCCTGAACGTTAAACAAGCTCCATGAAGGAAAAGCAATTTGTCATAGTTATGTTTTTCTTCCCTCTCGTTGTTATTTGTAATGCCCTCAAAGCTACATGATTAATGCATTATAATGGTAGTATTATTTCACTTTTCCTGGCTGTTTGTCTTTCTCTGTTTTTTCAGAGAGACACAATTCAGTCCTTAATTGCGGGGGGACCCAGGGACGAATAGCATTGAGATACCTACAAGACGAATTGTAATACACAGTGTTTTCGGCCCATTTACACAGAAAGGTTTGCTACTGTGGTTATGCTACATCGGAGCTTGGCTGTTTGGGTATGTGACAGCTTTGTTGTGGTTACGCACTGTGCAACTGGTGGTAGATTAACCAATCAACTCCCTAGCCTGCCCTTGTGAAGTTAGTACAGCAGAATAAACTGCCAGAATAGAGATATTTTCAGCAAAATTAAGAAAATTTAGAGAGCAATGAGCAAAAACTACAGTATATAGGTCTATATAGCAAAGTGCAAAGAGAAAAGCCATATAGACACATATGCCCACACACAGAAGTACACAATGACTCCAATGCTAGGTAGCGTTGTGTTGATACAGAGTGCATGAATATTAAAGGGAAAAGACTATTAATTGTCAGGCTACAAATGCACACCACAAATGTAATACACTAAGGAAGCCATTTCTGATTGAATGATCATTGACTGGAACAGGGGAAGAGGGAGGAGCCAGGGATGAGAATAAGAGGGAAAGAGGGTGTGTGGTCCTCGCCTCGCTGGCTCCTAGGGTGTTTCACTACACTGAGGACTGCACAGGGGAAGTGAGAGGAGGGAGCCAATGTGGCAAATGAGAAGGGAAGGTGACAAGACATAAGGGAAAGTGCAATTCATTATTTATAAGGCCAATAATGGGCAGGCTGATGATGGGAGGTGGGGGGGATAAGGATCAGTAAAGGGGAGGTGTGGACAGTAGAAACCAGGGACTCTTTCATGCTGTACCCTCACAGATACATGCAGACAGATGCACATGCATGCCACCAGCTGTTGTGAGCCAGGCTGGAGAGGTAGGATGATGGAGACACTTTAATTGTAACAAAACCCAGGCATAAGCAGCAAGCTTCAGAAATCATGTGGAGCATGTCTGAGAATATACACTGTCCTGAGAAATGAAATTCACTAGTAGGAAGTACCAGGCTCAAAAAATAAAATAAATAAGAGGGCTGTCACCATTTTTCACAGTTCTTGGCCATAAAGTATGTTTAACCTCAGTTCCCTACCAGGGCTCCGGGCCTTGTTCAGGGCAGATGTGAGTGATGTAGCATTTAATGCTCGGAGCTCACGTGACCGCTCTGTAGGTGTTGTGCGAGCACAGGGCCAAGGAGCTGAAGGGGGCAAGGACTGGTTAAAGCACGGCTGATGAATATTTAACCCTTGTAGATGATTGGTGGTTAATTTGTCAGGTCTGCTGGTTAAATGCCACAATTAGCATTGGGCCCCGTTATTGACGGGTGGAGGCTGGAGGCAGGGATGATGGATGCAGCCCAAACCAGACAGCCAGCTCATCACGTCACTGTATCGACAGAATATTATTAACACAGCAGCAGAGCACAGCTGCAATAGGTATAATTGCGAGAATAGACCCCTGAGGGTGGACATACATTGATACCCCAACGTGCACACAAACGCACATACACAAAGCTGATAATGTACATACAAGCTACTACATGACAAGCTTAAAGTGAATGATCCAGGTTAAATACAATTTAAGCTTAATTGACAGCGTTTGTGGAATATTTCTGATTACCACAACAGAGAATTTTGACTCATCACTTGTTTGTGTTTTGTTTTGTGTAAGGCACTTACAACGGATGTGAATGGGGACAGTTCATAAACATTAAAACACACAACATTTCAAAAGTATAGCCACAAGACATAAACTTTATACATGTTAACATTATTTTAATTTGATAAAATCAGGGATTCACTGGTGTTACAGCGTGTGACAAATTACATTGTTAACCAGCGTTATGTTGTCATGACAACAAAGTTGTAATATTGCATTTAACTTTATTATATGTTATCACACTTGTTAACACATATAAGTCTTGAGGCTATACTTTTGAAAATGTTTCTATTATAATGTTTAGGGCCTGGTCCCATTCACTTCCATTGTAAGTGCCTCACTGCATTGCCACAAATGTGATTCGATTGAGTTTAACTTGTATTAAACGTAAATATAAATTAGCATTATAATTTAGCTATGCTATGTTTTTTTATCTATAATAAATGTAAGCATTATATTTTATCAAGTAAAGGTTTAAATGAAATTAACATAGCAGTCATTGAGAAATATGGTTGTCTGTTGAGATAAAACATTTTTAAAAAAACATTGTAGACATGTAATTGACTTTGAGTTTATGTTGCTTTTAAAAAAAATTTTTTTTTACAAATCTCATTACTTGTTATGTCAAAAAGTTTTCTCATAGTTGCAAAAAATGTGCCTTTTCATTAAATTGTCAAAATATTCATATATAATGATAAATAATTATTTGTTTTAAAATCTTCACACACTGTCTAAAGAGATCTCTATTTTTTATTTTTGTCACATGTACATTTCTACCTACATTTTAGTTGCACCACATGACTTTGATTTGATGAACAAACGTTTTTTAAACATTAAATTTAAACATGCAGTGAAAAAATAAAATTGTTTCACTGCATAATTATTCAGCACAACTCATGCCAACATTTATTCAGCTTTTAATGAGACAGAATTTTTTTACTGTCTACGGATGGTTGTGCCACATGACATTTTTTTAATTTAAGCTCCAGAAAAAATATAAAAATGAAAAAATGACAAGAAATTGTTTTGTGTGAATATTATTTGTAATGTATTTTGAATAATTTATTAGACGCAGACAAAAAAAATAGCATCAGGTTTCTGACCAATTTACATCAACCTGCCAATGTACTTTTTAATTGTATTCATTTTACTTTTATTTATTTATTTTGCCATTTTATAGATCATATGGATAGTAGAAAAAGGACATGAAATTATGTCGAGAAGAAAGGGGAACAGGATGGGAGCCAGATTCGGACTCGTTTCACCTACATGAGCACCATGAGCTCCAAGCATATGTGCTAACTGCTAGGCCACAGCTCCAACCCAATTGCCCTTAAACTATTTATGAAGTAAAACAAAAAGACATTTGTAGCAGAAATAGTTTTTTTAACCATTACTTCAATGTCCTTTTCTCTCTTTCATGTCTTTTACTTTTTGTGTAACCCCTTTCAACACCTCTCGGTGGTACAGGGCGTAAGGGTCATGTCAGTGGTATTCAGACAGCCGCAGGTAAAACCCTCCCCATGGTCCACGCCCTGCCATTACTCTGCACAGCAAACCCTGAGGCCGACAAAAACAATTCCCACCATGGAATCTGCCTGAGGATCACAGACATCCCCGCCCACCGGGGTGTCTGCCCCAACCCCATCTATCGCCCGTTACCACGGATATAACACCGGGTTGCTGTGTGAGGCCATATCTCCCCAGACATCTGCTACTGATGCGGGCTCATAACATCACTCCAGTTGTTACTGTGACATTGCTGTAAAGACAGGACTGTTTTAAAACAACCACTTAACAGGCTCCTCTGCTATTCACATTGTATATCCCATTGTCTAAATTCATTCCTGATGCAAACAGACTCTCGGTGTCATTATGAAAATGTTGTTGGTGTTGTAACAGTTTGAAACAGATTGTTTGAAAATCCACCAGGGGGAGAAAAAAACGAGAGGAAAAAAAATTAAATCTTTCTTTGTATTTCTTTGTGCATCATTCCGTGAAATACAAACACATCTGAGAAAACGAAGTGGAATATTCCACCGTGTTCGCCCTAGCTCGGCAAGTCATTGGTGGCAGGTTTGTTGAAGCCTGACTGAACAAACAGTCTAGTCTCAAAAACAAGCCTGTCTTCTCTAGTGCTGTGAGAAGACCATTTCTTTTCTGATTTCTCTTGCTCTCATTTTTCAATCTGTCTGCCTATATGTCCCTCTCCTTCTCTCATTCCTACTGTCTCTTTCTCTCATGGCTTAGTCCAGTGTACTGAAGGATGGACCCACACTGAGAGGCATAGGCCCTTCTCCCCTGATACTGTTTGTTTGTACATGCTTGCTTTGTTTTCCTACTCTCTGCTTCATAGATCTTTGCATTTTGTCAGACTCTCTAAGTATCTGAGGGTAGCAGTAAACAAAAGTTAAAGGAGTCATGCATGGGGGGCCTGGATCAGCCCAGCTAAGTCCCACAAAAGCAAACTAGACACACGCAGGACCAAAAAAGGAGCCAAGTAAAAGCGAAGGCCCCACACGAGGAGTAAGCATGCTGTCATACGTGTACATAAAAATGGTCTCATACTGAGAAATCTTTAAAGGTGGGATCAGAGAAGGCAAGTGCCTTTTGATTATTTGCTCTTGTTTGATGTCCCTGCAAGAAGGACAGAGACAAGATGTGCTTAAATTCTCAAAGAAAGCGTTACACTGTGTCCAAGCTATACAACCACTATCACTAAACCCCACTCAGCCTTCCGATTGTTAGACAGAGCACTGGAAAATCAATATATCATTGAATGGAGGTCAGAAGGGTGGTCGCTTGGGGAGAAGTGACAGATTTGCTCTCTTTTGCTCTCTAAGCCCACCCCATCCTCCTCCAGCCCCCGTTCGTGGGCTTGACTGTGCCCCCTCCACCCCTGTTCCCCCACATGAGTGGATAGATGCCATGCATTCTGCCATGGGGATGTGATATTAGACAGCCCGTATTCAAATGGCACCCGCAGAGCTGCGTGAGCACAGGAGCCAAGGGCCGACATGACTACAGGATTACACAGCAGCAGGTGTGAAACAACTCACAAAAGCACATAAACACACACTCAGCTCATGCCAGACAGAAAAGGGGGCCCAGTAAAGAACGTGTTCAGATTAGCCCCCGCTCGCCACTTTTAGGTGCCATTTTCAATGGCGACAATTTTCAGCTCTGTGGTTTTCAGCTCTGAAATTGTCAGGGCTCAGGTCAGCAGGCGCACAGAACACCGAGCTGAAAATGACCGATTGAAAGGGAGCAGTTAAGGGCTTTAAAAGGGATAAAATGGTAGGGTCTCTGGTTAAGAAGATTTTTGACCTCCCAGAAGGAGATGCAGGCAAATGCTGTATCATCTGAGCTTTTTGATGTGTCACAAAAATAAACTTGCTCTCATGGGCTGCAAAGAACATGGTCAGGCTTGTAGAATATATACAGACAGGAAGACCGCTTGGTGCATGAGATCACACTTAATCACTGTGTCTTCCCTGTCCAATACTGTATCACTCACACTGAGTAGACACAGAAAGGAACAAAGAACGGTGGTGAAAACAGTGATCTAATGAATCAATAGTCAACCTGCCAACAAATAAGCAGAAATGGGCGAACGCCTCAGACTTGTCAATTACAAAACCTTAAAAGGAATAGTTCACCCAAAACGAACATTCTGTAATTATTTACACACCCTCATGCCATTCCAAACATTTCAAAATGTTTACAATGCCATTACAATGCATAGGGACTGAGGCGTTCAAGCTTACACAAAGGTGAACAATACAAAAAAATCTCAGATCTCAATTAAAGAAAGAAAGTCATAAGGTTAGAGGTGTCCCAAAACCTATAGTGGTATCAGTATCAGGTCCGAAATCGCACTCATGTACTGGTACTCGTACTCGTAAAAATGCTCTCATCCCAAAAAACGATACCATCTGACATACGAATGTCATTAAGTAAACATTCAGCCCACAAATTAAAATCACGTTATGTCCTAGTGAGATTATTTAACTACAAAAGCTGCTATTTAATCAGATAAAAATATAGTTTGCATGTTATTCAAATGTGAGCGCTTGTGAATGTGTGGAGACAGTGTTGTGCCGACGGCAGCAGCTCCTCCTGGCTCATACAGGGAAAACACTGTCATGAGCACTGCACGATCTGTTTGTAGCAGATGAAAGTAAACATCTGCAAATTCACATTGTAGCATGAAGCAAATACAGAGTACATACTTACAGAGTACATACACTCTGAGTGGGAATCTGACTTCACAACGTTAGAGCACCTTGGTCAAAACAACACAGAAACACAAAGTTATGTAATATTCACTGTAATAATACTACTATACTACTAATAATAATACATATCAGTACTAACTGTATTATACTTCTGTATCTAACATCTGTGTTGCTCTGTTATGCAGCACTCAGTTTGAGAAAATATAACTCCAATGTTGTATTTTGAATTGTGCTGTGAGATTCTGTATATAAGCACTTAATTTGATCAAAAATAATATAATATTATGTTGAAAATGAATTGTTATATTTTCATTTGATTAAAGTTTTAATGAAATTATTTTATTTAAATACCATTTTGATGATAAAATTTTAATAAAATGCTAAAATGGAGTATCGGTACTTGTACTCGTTTAAAAATATATATATTTCTGAGTTAACTATTTCTTTAATAAATGCATTTATTGTATTCAAAAAGTTTATATTTTGGTTGTTTTCTTTTCAATATAGTTCAATTCAAATCTTGAAAGATGGAGATGCAAAAATACTGTGATGGGCTACAACTGTGGTTCAATGATATCCTGAAATGCATATGGTTTTATTACAGCATCATACCAGTTGGCAGGATAATATGTCAATGGATCCATGCTCATGAAATGAAAGGAAGAGTAAAAAGGAAGCGGAAAGGAGAGACAGAGAAAGAGGGAGGGATTGCAGAAGAAGAGAAGAAGCCCATTTGTAATGTATACTATAGGAGGCATTGATGATTGCAATTATCAAATACATAGCTGTTTTAAAAGGCCATTGATTTATGTCATTAACTCAGTGAGTGTTTACTGATTGCTGCATTTGCACGATCACTCATGCTGGGAGATCGGGCATCTGTTCTGATTAGCCCTGAAGAGGAGTGGGCAATCAAAGGAAGGATATAAGCTCACACACCTCCAGCTGGCAGTGTGCATGTGGACATGCACACAGAATTACTCCAGACTTAGCACACAGTGAGCAAAGCACATATTAATGGAATAGTTCAACCAAAAATACAAATTTTGTCATCATTTACCCACCCTCAAGTTGCTCCGAACCCATATGACCTGTATAAAACATGCACAGATACAGTATGTTGGGTAGAATGTTATACTCAGTCCCAATTCACTTCCATTATATTTTTTCATACAATGAAAGTGAATGAGTGACTTGAACATTCTGGGTTTGGAACCATTTGAAGGTGAGATTTTGCATGAATGAGCCCTTTAATAAACAGATATACAGTTCCAGCATGTGCACGTACACACGCACGCACGCACGCACACGCACACACACAATTCTCAGACCTACCATTGTACATTGGCTGGCACTTATCTACTCAGGGCTACTGTATTCAATTATGTCAAAAGCCTTGTTAGGAAACAACGGAGAACATAGCATAACCCGTCATGATAGGAGAAGGGGGAGGGTTTCTTAAGTGCCTACTTTAACAGTTTTCTCCCAGGCTGCCTGGCTACCAGCCCACCCTCAAACAGCCCTCTTTATTGGCATGTAAAAGCCCAGCTTCAGGGGCCTGGCCAGACAGACCAGCCTGACAACTGCGGGTGGGTTTTGGCTTCTTAACTGCCCCATAGTCCGGTCCTTTCACTAACCTCATAGAGCCAGGGCAACCAGCTGACACAGTGCTCTTATCAGCGGGCTGCCTCCTGTCACCACAACAAACAAGCTCCTACTGTCACCACACAACCACCCACACAGAGTTAGAGAGAAACAGAAGGAGATAGAGGGGTGAAAGTGAAAGAGCAAGAGAGAGTGAGAACAGGTTACACAAAAGACAAAGAAAGTAAGAGGAAATGGATATGAAACCAAGAAAGATGACTCCAAAAATTGATATTGTGACCATGGTTATATAAACAAAAAATGTACAGTGGCCACAAAAAGTATTTGGGCACTTAAGTCTTTGCCATACATAACAAAATATAAAACCAAGAGGCATTTATTTTAAAGAACTATAGCATAAACACACTTTGCAAGAGATTCATTTCACAAAAATATATACAGATATACTGTTCAAAATAAAGACAAAAATATTTGGATACTTTCTGGTTGTCAAACGTAACGCCACATTTCACCTGTGGTTACTCTGTTAGAACACCCGTGTGAACTTGTGGGGAACTTACTTCACACATCAACTCATAACTACACTGGTTTTAACTTAGTTGATTAAAAGTGAATGAAAAAAAAACTCCCAAAAATGTTTGCAGATGCCACTTGGTTTGAAAGTGTATTATCTAATGCAATTAGATAATACAATTCATCCATTTTTAAGTGTGACTTAAGTGTCCAAAGGTCTACCAATTCTTTCGGGTGCAACTGTATATATGATGTTTCACGATTTCTCCTGAACACTTACTTCTCTCCTTCATTCCATCTCGCTTTCATTTTCAACCAACGTTTTTTCAGAATAAAACCACTTTCCATTTGTCACCTTAAAAACAATAGTGTGGTCACACCTGAGAGGAGGCGAAAGATACACAGTCACTTTCTCCATCACAGCTGTAGCATAACACGTCTCTGAAACGTAACCGCAACGGGAGACGCGATAGTCGCCCATGTTGCACGGAGCTCAGACAGTCAGGCGCAGTGACAGCCATTGAATTTAAACATGAGCAAGCCACTGCGAGAGGATGCACAATTAGAATGCAGGATTGGATCAATAGGAGTGCTGACAGATGGATTACTAAGGTAAATAGATGATACATGCTGCTTAATAATTAATCAGGCCTCTACGAGTGCCTGGACAGTGAGTAACGGGAAGAGGGAACAAAATGGCAACACTTTCTAATGTGTGCGAGCTATTGGCATTCTAGAGGAGTGCGTGATGTCTCCATGCAGATTCTCCCGATCCGCCTTTCAGCCCCAGGTCTTGCAGATCGGAAATGAACAATGATCACACATATGTGGCCCCTCAGAAGTAATAAAGCAGTGCGTAAAGGTTCGTTAGCACCCAAAAACAAGCTCCAAACAGCTACAGGTGTAAGGGATAATGCTTCTAATGTTTGAAGAGGAGTATGGCTTACATTAAAGACATTTCTCATGCAAGATATCATTGTTTTAATCTGAGTGCCGTGACAACCATCTGCAACTCCCGGAGCTGCCAGAAGCCCTCAACACATCCAGGTCGGTAATCACTGCCTTTCAATAATTCACATTTAAGGGAAGCAATAAATATATATAATATGTATGTCCTTTAGACAAGTCGTCTTTTTGGAAACTAGTCTGTCACAGAAGACTGCACCCTCATACGGAGAGAAGATTAGATTACGGGGGAGTAAGAAAGAGCAAGGAGGGGTAAAGTAAGAGAGAAAAGGATAAAGAGAGCGAATCTGGGATGGATCTGCTCTGCTCTGGGTGGTGAACCTGTTAGTGAGAGTGAAGTTTCATCCCCAGCCTCTTTAAAGGACTCTGGGGGGAGAGGCTTTTCAGCACATCTGCATTAGTCCAGGATGGGCAGAATGAGGGGCTGGGGTTCATGTGAGAATTTGAGTCTGATCTGAGGCGGTCCCTGGTTGCCAGTGGCCCAGAACTAAACTAGGGCCTCTCTAATGATGGACAGCCCACTGTGCTCCGTCTGTGGTACCATGACCGGCTCCCTGAACGGAATCTGCAGAACGGAACTACTGCCAGCTGTGCACTTCCACAGGACTCAGCGGACTGCTTTCGGCTTGCTTTTAAAGCAAAGTGTGACATCACCACAAGACATTCAGGCCATGGGAACAAGCCTGACCAAGTACCTGGGACCAAGACTGGTGCATATGTATGAATGACAAAACCCCATTTACAGCTGCATGTACAGATCTGCCGAGAGCTTACATTAATGAATGAATATCATATAGGTCACAATGCATTGTTCAATACCTTTAAACCACAAATTAAACACAACAAGCAACTACCTCTGCAATTTCATACAAGGCAAGCGCTGTGTTTGTTAGACTATAAAATCTACTGTATATTCACGAGTGTTGTGCTGTGGAGTACAAGATCATCATGGTTTACGTTCATTCACTTGTTCACTCTGATCCCAGCTGTTCGTCTGCAGAGAATGCCTGATCTCATCTCATTTCCCCAATTATTTTCCCTAACAGTGGTTCCACAAACCAGGCTGTGTCCAATTCAAGTGGATCTGCCAACAAAGCTCAGACAGGAAGCGCTAATCCTTGATCTGCATCATGCCGCAACAATGGCCCAGCCCAGAGCTCCTTTACACCGCACAGAGCGCAGAGTCATGCCCTGCTGCTCTGACACCTGCTGTCTTTTGCCAACAGAAATCAGAGAGAAAGACAAAGAGTAGGAAAGTAATACTCATCACTGCTGCTAAGAGGCACAGAAATAACTATAGTTTAAAAGGTGAAAGGTATAATTTTGTGCCACCTGCACCACCGACCGGAATTGCAAAAATAATGACTGTTTTCAAACATAAATGCCAAATACTCTCCTTGTCTGCTATTGGACAAACAAACAGATGGTCCTGCCCACAAATTAATGCTATTGTTTAAACCAGTGTAGCTGGGCAGACTGGTTGGGATGCTCAAACAAACAGAGCAATGTTTTGGTAGAACCACAGAGCCACTGTGTTTATATTGTTCGGTGAAATCAACCTATTGTCTCGTCAAAAGCATTAGAACTCATTAAAGCTGTTGAGTCGTGTCAATGGACACTGGTGTAGACAGGGTGTTATAATTGTTAGAATTGTCTCTTCACATTAGGTTGGGATAGGAGGTATTTTTTACATAAAAAACACCCTTAAGATAGAGAACAAGATAAAACTTTCTTGAAGTTGGTTGCTAGCATATCGTCGCTGTCTGATAAAAGGCATATACCTCCAAAAGAAAATTTTTGAAGAACATGAAAAAACTCTTATTCTCATAAACAATCTTACAAACTTAAAATACATGGAGTTTTGTTAGTGAACGTGGACATACATGGTTTTCTTGGGTTCAGTTACAGACTCAAGTCTAGCTGTTTGTGTTCCCAAAACTCAGTTGGTAGAGAATTTATTTTTGGATATAATCTGCGCGTTCACTTACTATTTTAGATCGAACTCAGTTTTATGACTAGGGTTTCTAGTCCAGTTGTTGAGTAGGCAGTTTTGGGTTTCTGCTTTTACTCAAATTTTTGCATGGATGGATATCTATGGCTGGTAGATATCTTCAAATATTTAAAGCCACCTGACATTGTGTGTGCATGATGTCAGGGAAATCACAGAGACAGCGCAATATAGGCAATCTCTTCTCAACTCTTCAGCCGGAAAGCTGAGGAAAATTACTTGACGCTCTTCAAAACATAAGGGTGGGACGTATGCGGTTTTGATGGACACTTCTCAAGGCCAGTGGAGATCCTTGTTAAACAGATAGACTGATTAAACATCTTTTCATTGGTCATTTCGATGCACAATTCAAACAGTAGGAAGAGGTCATTCAGTATATTCCGTCTGTGGTAAAAAGTCCAAATTGGCAAAAGTGGAGGTATGTGTTTTTCATCGGACAGCGACAATATGTTAAAGGCCCAGTTTTGTTGCTTAACCATGCCGTTGTGATCAGAGAATAACTGATGAGTTAGATGAGAAAAAAGATGATAAAGGAATAGAAAAACAAAGAGCTGGAAAGAAAGAAAATAAGATGGCAAAAAGGGAAAACTTGGAGTGGTTAAAACTCCAAGGTGCAGCTACAGCTCAGGGAAGGAAGAGAGGTCTAATAGAGAGAATAGGGAAGAGAGGGACAGAGAGGGAGGTATGCAGGGTGGAGGGGGTACTGACAGGGAGGCAACATAAGAGGACAAGCCTTTTAACATCTGGGTAGCACAGACGAGCGACCCTTCTGCAGCCTAATTATTAGAACATTCTTACTTAACTTAACCTCGCCACCAGACCGTGACAGAGAAAGGGAGGGAGCAGGAACCAGAGCAGGACAGTGGGAGGGAGGGGGGAATTTTTGCTAAGATGACAATGTGGCTCTCCTTAACTCTTCACCTGCCAGATACGAGTGACAATATCATCTGCTTGACATCTTGAAGAAGAAACTTTCATGCGGCTGAAATATGGAGAAAGACTTGCATTTTTCAGTTTGATTCTCTCAAGTCAAAATAACTCCTTAAAGGAAAATATTGTCATAATTTACTGTTCCAAAGCATGAATGAAACACAAAAAGAGATGTTAGACAGAATGTTAGCCTCAGTCACCATTTGCTTTCATTGCATCTTTTTTCCATACAATGAAATTTAATAGTTACATCAATTGATCACTTTGTCTAACATACATTTTTTTCCTATGTGAATAAGAAAGTAATATGGATTTGGAATTTTCATTTTTGGGTAAACTATTCCTTTAAGTTAAGAACTGCACATATCCTCTTTTTACATCGTGTATGACAATAACACATTTCCATTATTAAGATGTATCCTGGTGTATTTGCGATTTGCTACCTCCACTGCAACTGTTTCCAAAGTTTTCAAAACATCCAAAAGAAAAACACACACAAACACAGCACTGACATCTGCTCTCTGACAAAAAAATAAATAAAATAGAGGCAAAAAACAACAACTGTGTTTTAACAGCTGTCAGTGCACACTGCTCTTTAGAGCTTTTGAAAGGGAAAAGACGGCTGAATAACTATACACTGACAGATCTGTGCAGCCCAATCGAAAAACAAGAAAACAAGAATCAATCACACAGACAAAGTGGGGAGTGAGGAGAAAGAGAGAGAGAGACAAAGTGAGCAGGAGCAGGAAAAATGAGACAGAGAAAGAGCACCGGCAAATAATTAAAGGCTCGAACCCAGTGGTTGACAGGCAACTACAAAGCCAGACAGAGACAGGGAGACGCAATGCAAAAAATAACTATGCTAACACAATACGTCTCTGCTCAGCAGCTGTGTAAATTAAAGGACAAGTCCCCACCAGGTTTGCCACCATAACAATATATCCTCGGGATTGACGAGTTCAGGGAGGACAAGGGAGAATCTTTTAACATATGTTGATGTGTGCTATAATATATATCGACCTGAGCTGAAATAATTGTAAGTTCAGGATGAGCACATAGAAATAGCAGCAGCTCCACAGGGAAGGATGGGTGGCCGTTGGCCCTGCTTTAAGGCCTGAAGGTGATGGGGGTAACCACCCAGTTCCCTGTAAATCAGCATGGATTTATGGAGACAGGCCCACATGGCTCACAAGCTGGTCATGTCAGGAAGGAAGCCCATGTGGCTTTGCTCTGTTGTCTTAAGAATGTTTTCCCTTTTTATTTCAGCAGCTCAGGAAGGCAGCTGCAGTCTGCGTTTCAGCTCACAGTACTGCTGATTGCTCATCCATTGCCTTTTATTATTTTTTATCTTTCTTTCTTCTTGCTCTCCCCCATTCCTTTCTGTCTCTCATCTATGACTTGCTCTCATGTCTTATTTTTTTCTCTTTCGCACTAAGGGTCTGGAAATTCAAAACACAGGTTCCACATTATTGGACTGCCTCTGTGTATGACACAGACATGTACACGCACAAGCTTTCCTTCTGGATGTAGTGCTGGAATAGCTGTCCTGGGTCAGGTTCAGTGCGCAACTCTGTCGCGCTAATGTGTGCAGGGAGAAAGGAAAACAAACAAGCCCCTGCTGTCACACACACACACACAAATGAGTATGTCCACACTTACACAAAAACACAGAAATCCCATGTATATACTGTAAGCAGTGAAGGCCAAAAAACTGACACCACTTGTAAAAATCAGTGGTGGACAGTAACGAAGTAAATGTAATTCATTACTGTACTTAAGTAGCTTTTTTGCGTATCTGTACTTTACTGAAGTATTTAAATTTGGGGAGACTTTTACTTTAACTCCACTACATTTCAAAGTCAAATGTCTTACTTTTTACTCTACTACATTTTCAAAATCAGTCGTTCCTTTTTAGTTATGAGTGGATAAATACGTAACTGGTCAAACGAGCCACCAATCACAGTACAGCGCGCACGCTTTGTTTTGAACTTGCCTTGGCGGCATCTACTAAGCGCGAACCAGGGGTGTGTTTCCCAAAAGCATCGTTAGCCAACTATGGTCGCAAGTTCCGTCGTTATCATCATAGTTCAACAAGTCGGTGTTTCACGAAACCATCATTCCAACGAACATTCGCAAACAGCATCGCAGAGTTGTGTGGTTGGAACGACAGCTCTCGACCTGTGGTTAGAAGCAGAGTTTCTTGTTATTATAACATGTGTACTTAATAAATTATTATCTTGAGCCAAATAAGCAAGATGACATTCAGTACAATCAGTATAATTTATTTAGAAGACATACAAATGTCCTTTATGTCTTTTAGTTTGTCAATAGAATTAAAGCACCGTTTTTGAAGAGTGCGCATGTGTGAACGTGCTCTAGTGCGTAAGAACGAGCCTATGATTGAATCTGGAAATAAAGCAAATAACTGAGAAAAATATGAGATAGTCCTCAGATGACATGTCCGTAATTTATAGCAAAACATCTAGCATTAATTCGATCGCAAACAGATTAATTAAAAGTAGTTTTTACTCCACATGTGTGACATCATTAACCAACGTGGTTGAACAACCAATTTGCGACAATACGGTTTCGGGAAACAGTCGTGACTAGCAAGTTGATTTCTTCAACAGTGCATCGTACTACGGTAGTGGAGCAGCAAGTTACATCGTTGTATGGGAAACGCACCCCAGAGCCGTTAAATATGAGAGTTGCGAACATAGACGGTTGCGACAGTGATCTCGCCGCCGCGCGGTCACGTGATTTGTGTAGCTCTCAATAGTTCCAAACAAATTGCGTTGCCAATGATTTTAAGCGGGGCAGAGAGCAGCAGCTATTATTGCAGCAATTATCAGTAAATATTGACGCATAATGTACATTGCTTATTATGTTGACACTAAAATGACTTGCATATAATAGCATTTTTTTCTGGGGAGTAGCAGAAACACTGCATTAATACGTTTTTGTGTTTAATTTTGGAGGAAATTGGCTGCTCCCATAACATAGAATATATATATATATATATATATATATATATATATATATATATATATATATATATATATTTATATATATTCTATGTATGTGTGTGTGTGTGTGTGTGTGTGTGTGTGTGTGTGTGTGTGTGTGTGTGTGTGTATATATATATATATTTAATGGTGTTGTGCAGGTTTATGTGAATGTATCATAACATTAGGATGTTAATAATTATGACCATAGACACTCGAGAAAAATATATACAGTAAATACTGTAAATGTATTATACCTTATGGGAACAGCCCCTTCCCTCCAAAATTAAACACACAAAAATGTATTCAATTCAATATATATATATATATATATATATATATATATATATATATACACACCTAACTAATTAATGTCATTTTATTAATAGATTGGTGTGCCAAGAGTGACATTAGTCTTCATGTAGACTGAGATAAGCAAGAGTCTTGTGACAAATTATAATAGGACATTATGGCCATAAAAAAATCATAGTACTTGGATACTTAAGTACATTTGAAGGCAAATACTTTTGTACTTTTACTTAAGTGAATGTTTAAAGGCAGCACTTCTACTTTTACTTGAGTAATATTTTACCTTGAGTATCTTTACTTTAACTCAAGTACATGGTATGTGTACTTCGTCCACCACTGGTAAAAATGCTTCTATTTCACATTTTTCAACTGTAACATTATCAATGTCACTAATTCGTTATTTGATTAGGGACCTAGAGGTAGTGCAAATGGTACAGATTTTCTTTACTTAAATGTACTGCTTTAGCATAATGCTTACATATTATAATTATTTTATCTTTTTTTTTTTTTCAGTTTTACATTAGAGTTTGAATGCCAAATTTTTAACATGGTCTCAGACTTTTTGACCCCACCATACATACAAACAACAGGGTTGGGCCGGGACGTGATCCTACACACCCGGTCCCGTATTAGGCTAATCAAGCCTTCGAGAGGGATAAAGGTCGACTGCAGAGGATCGTGCGAGAGAGAGAGATCGTTTACGGACATGTCCGTCATGTGTGTGTTTGTGTCTTCTGTTTTAAGTTTTATATTTAACTATTATTTATATTATCAAGCCGGTTCTCGCCTCCTCCTTTCCATTGATCCCTTTACAATTAGGTTAAATCAAAATTATGAAAGTCATTTTCAAAGATCAAATCATGTCTAGCCTCTACATTAGGTAACAACTGCACTCTGTACAGTGTGTTTCATTACAAGCATTGCAAACTTATTGCTTGGATGCCGTAGGTGTGACGTATTGTAAATCTATAAACAAAACCTGAGATATAAATACCCACGGGGTGAGGCTGTCATATTGCATGTATCTGCAGGAATTGTGTGTGTCATGATAGGACTTCATACTGTGGTTCTACAGCGTGGATGCTGAGAATCACACTAGCTGGAGTAGAGTGCAGATTTGGAGCTTAACACCCAGCGAAAGGACAGGGCTCCTGAAGTGACAGCCAGTAGAACGGTACCCAGTCAAGGGGAACCCAATTTAAGTCTCTTCTAGAACACTGCTGGAAATTCAATTGCATTAGAGCCCTTGGTGGGCCTAAGGTTTAATCTAATTAGATTCAACTTCAAAAGAGAGAGGAAGAGAAGGAGAGAGGCAGAGAGTGAGAAAGCAAAACTGTCTCCCACTCTCCAAATCTTGTATTTTCAAAATCTCTATCTTCTTTCTACAGAGAGCAGACTTGGGTTTTCCTATCCCTTCCGCCACTCTAATCCCCTCTCATTTCAGAAAGAGCCGCCGCTCTTATCTGATTGTATGAATGTCAGATTACAGCCCATTGAGAGACTTGGATTATACCTGGAATGGCCCTCGAGAGCCACTATCTGTGCTTAATATGAGTTGAAGGTGAAGGTGTTATAATCTGTCTACACAAATGGACCGGCACTGTATCGCTGCTTCCTGTACGGCTGGCAGTTCAAAAGCGCTACTGTGGAAGTCTTAAAGAGTGCTCTCAAATGAAAGCCCCCTCAGAGGGGAAATTCTAGATGAGATACTGGACACAGTTTCCTCTAGTCTGTCTCTCTTCCTCCCTCACACTCTTGCCTTTCTCTCTCGTTTCTTGCTGGGTGTCATTCATGGTCCTGCCAGCCTGCGTGCTGCTGTTTTCACCGGATCAGTCTCAGCTCGTCGCCCTTTTCTCTCATCTGTTCGATCAAGGTTGCTTCTATCACTCCCTCTCTCTCTCTCTCTTTCTCTCTTTCTGTCTCTCTCTTTCCTCAAAGTAAGAGAAGGCGTGATTAAAGCGAATTCTAAATCTAAAAAAATCTTTTGAAAATTATAAGGTTTAAACATTTGGAATTTGAAGGTTAGAAAAAAAAAAAAAAGCCAAGGCAGCAGAAAGACACATAAAACCAAGAAATATAAAATAAAGCTGGATAAAGAAAACAGGGAATAAAATGCACATTGTTCAGCAAGTCCTGCAACTCTCCATTTAACAATGACCAGATACAGCAATGAGGCCCCACACACAGTCTTTACCAAGACTACCACTTTAATGTATGTGCACAATTAGCTACACGTTGGGGACACAATTGTCCCCAAAAGTGAGCTAAATATGTCAAAAATTATTTCAAAAACATTGTTGGGGTAGGGTTTGTGTGTATTAATTATAATTAGCTTTATATAAAAACCATAGAGGTCCTGTGCCCATTTAGATAGCTATTTAGAAGTAAACATGTGTGTATTTGTGTGTGTGTGTGTGTGTGTGTGTGTGTGTGTGTGTGTGTGTGTGTGTGTGTGTGCGTGTGTGGGTGTGTGTGTGGACATGTTTAACTGGTTCACACGGGCATTTTTTAGGTTACAAACTGGTAATTACAAGGGTATTATGCTATAAATGTGGTTTATGAGGACATTTCTAGTGTCCCCATAATTCAAATCTCTTAAAAAAACATACAATGTTTTTTGAAAATGTAAAAATGCAGAACGTTTTTCGTGAGGGTTAGGTGTGTGTGTGTGCGTGAGTGCAAGTGTGGGCTTCTACTCTGCAGAGGTCTGATGAATCAGTGCACACATTTCACATTTTCTCACCAACAAATATACACACTCTCTCACCAAAGAAAAAACTCCAATACATTTATGAGTTTTATCTGTGAAATGTATCTGTTCTGTAGTGGCAGCAGGGCACTCTCTCTAAACATTCCCAGCAGTTTGACTTATGACATGGTACATGCTTACTACATTACAGGGATAAAATTTCATGGCAAAGAATTTACAGGGTAAGCTCTGCTACAATATTTGTTGAAAAATCTTTTTAGAAGTAAAGTTTTTAACTTGAAGCTTTGGTGGAATTTATTTTACTATTTGGGTTTTTGTTTCTAATAATTAACCTTATTAATTTAAAACTCTTTGGTAAAAATGTAATTTGTTATTAAAGCTGTTTCTTTTTCAGCTCAATTTATTTTCTATTTTTGTTATGTTTATTCCTTTAATAATTAAATCAGACCACAATTAACAAATACCAGTTCAGTGTCATCTATTGTAATCTAATATGAATATCAGACACATTTAAGAGAGTTCCTAGCTTTGAAAGAATAACCAGCAAAAAAATAGAAATAAAAACAGTTTGTGCAGTAAAACAAAAATGGAAGAAATGTGTATTATTTGATCTGTGCAGTGCATCACTTGTGCAAAAAGAAATCAAAGTGTTTTGAGATCTCAAAGCCTCTTTTGTCGCTGATGTGATTTAAGATAGTTCCAATGTTTTGTGTCTCGTTAAATGTGCACATTGTTTCAAATGTAAAAGAGTACTCACAGCGCTCAATGCGATCCTCTGGGCTGGATGAGGTCTCCCGGTCTGACAGCAGGCCTGACACTGCAAAGATCTTCTTCCCAGCATCTTCCACTGCTTTGAGAGCACTAGGCGAACTGGAGGGTATCTGAGAACCGCCGAAGTCATACTCTTTCCCTTCCGCATCTGAGTAGCGCAGGTGTGGTGAGGCCTCTGCCTCCAGGCAGCCCTTTAGCCGCTTGGCTGGGGTGAAGGCAGACTGGTACCCACCCCCAGTTCCATCACGGTCCTCAGGAGAGGCAAAGGGCCGGAAGGCCCCTACACCACTGTGGTTGAGCATGCTTATGGGGGAGCAGTCCAGATTGGGTGGGGCAAACTGGTGGTGGAGGTGTAGGAGAGATGGAGGGAAATCCCTGTTGGGGAAGCCTGGTGGTACAGCACCCTGCCTATGGTACAAGGAGGCAAAGGTGTAGGAACCGTTGTTGAAGGGGATGTGAACGTCCTTCTCCACAGACACCGGCACGCCAAATGGGCGAGGCTGCTGACAGGGGATGGAGGCGTCACGGCTGGCCTCCGCTGTCGATGCTAGCACCATTAGCGCTGGGGATGCTAATGGGTTGGGCAGGTAGGAGGAGCTCTCCATTTTGAAAGCTGCCCGGTGCAAATCCATTTTGGTGACTGGGCTGGGGTTGGGTGGAGGGGGGGTTAGGGGTGAGAGCAGAGGGGTGTGGGGAAGGGGTGGAGAGAAGAGAGACGGGGTAAAGGGTATGGGCAGAATGGTGCAAATTGTTCCGTTGTCAATTATCTCTCAGAATCTGGTTCGCCGGAAGGAGTTTGGATCTCTCTCACTGATGGCTCATCTTCAATGGTCCTGCACCTAAAGAAAGTTGAAAAGAGCAGGAGTTACATATAACTTTAAAAAACACTCAGAAACTCCTACCTACTTTTCCCTCTCCAAAATAGAAAGTTTCTTTCCGCAGATCTGAGGTTCAGATCACACATAAGCCTCTTATTCCATCTCCCTGTCTGTGGAGCAGAACGGCGTCTGAGGCAGATAA
Source organism: Xyrauchen texanus (assembly GCF_025860055.1). Taxonomy (NCBI): domain Eukaryota; kingdom Metazoa; phylum Chordata; class Actinopteri; order Cypriniformes; family Catostomidae; genus Xyrauchen; species Xyrauchen texanus. The sequence continues at coordinate 19,382,319 of NC_068281.1, forward strand.
GAGCAGCACGCTGATCAGATAAAAGTGCAGCCCTGCTCGTGTGAACACTCTGGTCCTCTGCCTCCGATGGGATTCTCATACTGATATCATATCAGCCTGCCATCTGCACAGGAAATTTGACTGAATGAATAAATTAGCCACACTTCACCCCTTGACCCGGCTGCAGCCAAACAGCCCGAGAAGCCCAGGAGGATAGCATCCACTCGTTGGCAAATTAGTAATTTAATAAGCGTTTTAGGTAATCTGTGTCTATTTGTGTGTGTATGTGTGAGTCTGTCTGTCTGTCATTCAAAACTCCCTTGAGGGTAACCCGAAAGCGATCTTCTATTTCAAGTTATATGGACACTTAAATTACTGGTACATGAAATTCACAAATGAGCATAATGATTAATATTAATATATTATTAAAAGGTCAAATTAAAATTAAAAAAATTAAACAGTCCAATTTAATTATCAAAAGAGCATTTAAAAGAGTAAAGATAATGTAAACACTCTTTTTGACAGCATAAAGAGGAAATATGTATAAAAGCAGGTAGAGAAAACAGAGTTTAATCCATACATCTGAAGTACGGTCTTCCAATCCAGAGTAATTCAAATGGATGGGCCTTTAGACTTGTGTCATGGTGAGGCCATTTCAAATGCCACACAGAATATCAGACGGCATCAGAGAAACTCCAAGGGAATTTATCAGGGCATTTTTACAGATATCAGCTGTCCAGAACACTCTTTCAAATCAATTTTAAAACTCGATCTGCACACACACACACACACACGCACACACACACACACACACACACACACACACACACACACACACAGTGTCCCAGTAAAAAGAGCTTTACATTATCACATACATGGCAGGGGAATGTGTGCCGTTTCCTGTCTGTAGAAAACAGGTAACACTAAACCGCTTGATGCTGGCGAGAGCCCAAGGTTCGCATTACATTTCATCTTCTCTCCCAATCTAGCTGGAAAAATAGCACCTTAAAAATTTACCAATATCAAAAGGTTTACAGCTCCTGCTGTAATTTTTTTCTGTCCCTCACTCATCAGGTCGTCGCCTCTGTATCGAATCTCTCTCCTCAGAAATCCTCTAAAAAATGAGTGCGGGTGGGTGTTGATAGCAAGGTAATACAATGATAAGTACCTGGATATTTAAATTTTATTATCATGACAATCAGGCAGTCAGGCGGTGTGAAACTGACAATCCAATAAAAGGACATAGGATATCCCCCAATGACGCACAAGAGAGAGAGAGAGAGAGAGAGAGAGAGAGAGAAGTCGAATAACTAGGCTAAGTGTTGTACAGATGTGCTAATCATTTCAGTGACTGCGGCCGATGCCCCAGCTAAACACACGCACAAAAGCATGCACAAACTGGGCAGCCAGTGTCCCAGAGTAACCGGAGAGAGCAGTGAGTCAGCCTGACACACACTGACACGCCAGAAAGAGTGTGTGTGTGAGCAAGAGAAAGAAAGAGAGAGTGGGAAAGGTCATAAGGGGGTAGTACCATATCATCCCACACAACTCTATTTCTCTCCTCTTTGATGCTTTTTTATTCTGAGCAAAATGCACAGCAGATCCAAGAAACCATTTTAAATGTCCCAAAATAAAATCCTCCATTACAGAAAAGTATTTCATCATATCTATCTGTTTCACAAACATAATTTTTTTCACAATTATTAATCTTATTATAATAAAATAACTCTGCAAGAAACTTGTTTGTCATAGAACCTCACAATACATTTGAGATTGATTAACCAGGGGGAAATACAAAGACTGTAAACAGCTCTGTAAAAAATTAAGAGACCACTGCAAAAATCTATTTATAGGTATGTGTTTGAGTAAAATGCAAATGTATGTTTTTCTCTATAAAGAACTGACAACATTTCTCCCAAATTCCAAATAAATATATTGTCATTTAGAGCATTTATTTGCAGAAAATGACAACTGGTCAAAATAACAAAAAAGAGTTTTCAGACATCGAATAATGCAAAGAAATCAAGTTCATTTTCATTTTTAAACAACACAATACTAATGTTTTAACTTAGGAAGAGTTCAGAAATCAATATTTGGTGGAATAACCCTGATTTTCAATCACAGCTTTCATCCATCTTACTCTTGATCACATTCCAGAGGTTTTTAATGGGGTTCAGGTCTGGAGATTGGGCTGGCCATTACAGGGTCTTGATCCGGTGGCCCTCCATCCACACCTTGATTGACCTGGCTGTGTGGCATAGTGTGTTGTCCTGCTGGAAAAACCAGTTGTCATTTTCTGCGAAAATGTTAATATTTTTATTTGAAATGTTGAAAGTTTTGAGAGAAATGTTGTTAGTACTTTATAGAGTAAAACAAAATTGTTTTAATTTTACTCAAACACAAACATATAAATAGTAAATCCAGAGAAACTGATAATTTTGCAGTGGTCTCTTAATTTTTTCCAGAGCTCTCTCTCTCTCTAAATATATATATATATATATATATAAATCTGTCACTGATTTTTTTTATAAATATAGCATTGCATCTTCCTTTGCAAATTACATTGTTATGATATTGCACTGTCGGTTATGGTGACACGCAACGTCTTCTCTCTCAGAAAGTTAGTGATGTAAGGAATCAGAAAGGACATTTGCAAGATACAACAAAGACAGATAAGAAGTTGTCAACAATACATTTGCTTGCCACAGTTCTGGGAAAGAGTGCAAATGAATCCAATTTCATAGAAAACAAACGACAGTCAGATTTGACTGCTGAGAGAAAATGCGAAAAGTTTCAGCAGATGGGTGCCATTCAAACTGCAGCTCCTGCTCCTCTGCCTGTCTGTCAGTATATTTAGAGATTGCTGACAACCGTGAAAGTGCCACTCTTACATTTTATTACAGCACAGGGCAGACACTGTCGCTCTATACTCTCAAAAAGCACACACAAACTTAAACCCACACATCTCTACATCACTGAGCAAGACAGCACACCATCTGAAAAGACAAAAATGGCAAGAATTACAAGAATGTGCACAACTAAAGGATTTTATGCTAATTGCTTCCCCAAATTAAGCCATGACAGTGATTTTCCATGCTTTTTTAACTTCCACTGAAATGCTTCCAGCACTGTCAAAAAATACGATGTGGTATGAAGGCTGTTATGTATGCAGCTGCTAAAATGGAGAGCCCTCAAACGATGTTGCAGGAAATAACATAGTGTGGAGCACATTTTAACTACTTTGCTCTTGAAAACTTCCCAAATGCCATTGTCTGAAGGGTCTTAATAGCACTTCAACTCATTATGTTTTTTAATCATCCTGAAGGGTAAACTTATGTTTATCCACAACCGGCTTCTTGAGCGTCCAATTGAAATGGCTGTCGTAGACATAAACACGGTACTCCAGCCTGCCTTCAGTTTGTCAATCAGGGAGCCGCGGTGAGTCCTGTGGAGGGTAAAGGTGGTGTCTCTATCGCTTGGGCTGCACTTGCATGGACAGCGCACTCAGTATTCTGAAGGAAGCACTTTTGGACCAGAAACATAGGACTGTCGATATTATTGAAAATACAGTCATTCACCATCAGCTGGCCTGCAACTTAGGACCACACAGATAATATATCCTGCTGAATTAGAATCAAAGCCCTCGCAATATGAAATCTAACACAGAACAATTCAATAATGTGCAGCAGCTGCAGTATGAGACATAAAGAGATGAACGCCCGCATTCTGAAGACACGAAAGTGAGATTTAATGACAGAGTGAGAACACAGTGAAGCATAATGACACTTGGACATACAGCTAACTTAATCAATAACGATAGTACAAGCTGTGCCTCAACACTCCAGTTCACTATCAACAAATAAATTCCGCACAGTGTATGACACACAATAAAACCCAGCAATAAATAGTGGTAATCAATCACTGCTTTATTGGATCTTATCGTCTGCATAAGTATACAAAGGCCCTGCCTCTAAACTTTCGCAACTTTTTTATTTCCAGACAAGATTTCCACAATTTACTCACACAGTAAAAAAAAACACCATCCAGCACGAGCTGTCGGAGTAAGTGAGGATTTGCTTTTCAAATAGAGATTTGAAGCGGGCACCGGGGAACATTGATTCATTGTGAACAAAATGATTTTCAAAGTTTCCTGTCCTGCCTGCCTTAGTCATTTCAGAGGCTGATGGACTGTTTGTCTAATCCCAACCACCTGAGCCAAGTAATTCCTTACTAAACCCATATTATTTGCAAGGTGTCTGGATCCTTGGTGTTTCAAGCCAGCACTGGACTGCAAAGAAGCCACACCACACCACCCCACCATCCCTTACAGCTGCCCACTGCTGCCTGCCACTGAGTACAGAGACAGAGAGAGACTTTACATTGTTTTGATTTCGCCTGGCTTGAACACTGGTGACACACTGTTAGTCAACCAGAGGCTCGTCAATAATAGATAATGAAGCACAATGAAAAAGCAGGCTGCCACAAAAGCTCCGGACAATAACTTGTCATATATAACACAACTTTCATTTAACTAGCATGGTCAATCTCTTATTCCAGGATCAGTTTCACAACATATGGATGGTGCATTTTAATACTTTGTTTACAAAGCATGAAAATAAAAGTAATTGCATGCACATCCTTCAATATTTCTCTCAACATTCTTATTTGTTAAACAAAGGAACCCATAAAAGTGTGCATGTCTGTAAACTTAAGTCTAAACTATGAATAAGTAAATAACATTTCCATATATCTCAAATGGTGAGATGAGCTCTTTCTCACTCATCGTCTAATGTTCTGTGGGAAGACAACAAGCAACACTGGGACAAGCAAACAGATATATGCCTCTTATTGATCCCAGGCAAATGCACTGGTAATTCCTTGTGGGAGAGGGTGCAAAATGAACATATTCTACAGCACTAAAACTCACATCCAAATAATGGACAGGTGGGTAAATCAAAAAGGACAAATTACAAAAAGCTGTTGTTGACTATAGTGCTGTATCTCAATCAGCTCAGCATTTTGCATTTAAACAGTCTTTTAAAGAGATCTCACTGCATGAAATGTACAGTGAGAGTTTTGACTTTATAAACATTTTGTCTTCATTCATTTTCATTTCAGCTTTTTATTTTTTATGGAGAAAAAATTATATATATATATATCATTAAAATGATATTATATATATATATATTATGCTCTATGCTATTCAAATAAAAAGAATGTGCGCATGGCCAATGCCCCATTGAGTGTTACAACAAAACTTGAAGACAAATATATAATACACTTGTATATAAGGTTATTATGAGTCAATTTATTATAGTATTAATCAATTAATTAAATGTAAACAGACATGGTAAAAAAAAATGTACGAGTAGTTTAAACCGACGAAAAACTTTACTTGCAGATTGATTATAAAAACAAAAAAGCGTAGCATGTCATGTCCAGAATACAAAAGTAATATAACACTTAATAATAAGAATCACAAAAACATATTTAAATTGACAAGCCAAAAAGTGAAGATGAAAGCAATCATCAGTATTCAAAACCTCGGAGTATCACAAGATTTAATACAAAGGCATTACTGCGGTTGGGGCGCTTTACCTAACAAACAAAGTATCTCACTCACCATAAAATTTCAAATGTTCCGCCTCGAGACTAAATAAAAGGTACACGAATAGGCGTGTCTACACGCTTCAAAACATAATGGAAGGGGACATGGTGAAGTTAGGCAATCCAAGGACTACACCTGATCATTTTCATCTATGTACAGCCGTCCAAACACTTGTCACACACACGCATCTAAACATTTCTGAAGCGACTTGGTTTCCGATGGTTTCCAAAGAATCCTTCAGAGGACACGGCCTTTCGCTATGCCCAAACAGCATTTGCAGATTATTATAATTGCATCCCATCCCACCATCTGCATGACAAATGAGCTTTCAGTGAAGTGTTTATTAGCACGTGAAAACATAAACATGCGCGAGGGAGGGTGAATATGAATTAACGGGGTTAATTCTGGTTTAATTTTTTGGGACTAGCACGCATGCCATTAACACGGAATAGACAAAATTGTGTTTATTTATTTTTTTAAATGTGAGAAATGTGAGTTTATATACTTTCGGTGCGCCGTGTCGGATGGATTTGTAAGAAGAACCAAGACCAGTAAGAATTTTCACAGTAAAATTTCTTCACGCGTGAATATTATAGTCAGTTGGAGCAACACCACTAACGCTCGGTCTTGCCGTTTCCGTACTCGCTCTCTAACGGAAGGATGTTCTCCCATTCTCCTAATTATTAACAAGAATACAAATGTTTGATTCCGCCTGCTCGCTCTCTCAATTTTTTTTTAATTCCACGCAGCGCACAAATCCAGATTAAAATAACTCTGGCCATTGATCCGGCCACTGGAACCGGCATTAATTTCAGTTCACTTCTCACTTTGCAAGGGGATCAATGAGAAGCAATAACAACTGACATCGGGGCTGAAAAGAATAGAAAAGAAGAGGCCGGGCTGAAAATCGAAACGGTGACGAATAAATCATCTGTTACTTTTCTTTCATCCTACTCGTGTGTTGTCTTTCACGCCGGCCATCGGGACTAGACCCCAACTCTTGTGTCAGATGATTTGGGCAATAAAAATAAATGTGTGCCTTTATAAGATCAAATCAGATGTAATTAAATGCATGGCACTCTTAAAATTATATAGGCTAGTTGCAAGAGTGCAACAGGGTGCCATGTTTTAATTATTTTTTTTAATTAATTAATCGGGTAAAGTTGAATTAAAAAAAACGTGTTGTTTTAAAATCGATAGAAATAATTCTCACCCTAATTCAGAACAAATTTGCTTAAATTATTATAAACTGCAGTCTTTATTTAGAGGGTTTGCATAGGACATAAAGTAAAAAAAGAATGACAATTAATAATATATTAACATGAATATGATTTAAGAAAATGCAGTAGACCTAGATTCAACAAGATTCCTCCTAACCCCGCAGACCATTTTTGTATCACTTTAGTTAATTTACCACTCCGGAAATATCAGTTAACACATTTATCTTAGAAGACACTGTAACCTTTTAAGGACAATAATTTCATATTTTCGAGAAAAAAACCGTAACACATTTTATGATATTTAAATGTCTAAGTGGCCATCCAACATGGTCCAATAAAATTATTAAGTGTAATAATTAAGATTTATGACTAAAATCTATAATTAAATACAGAGGAAATTAAGCGTGTAATCTTGAAAAATGATTCTGCTTGTATCCCTGTCTGAATGAAAGCGCGCGTAAAATAAAGTGCGTTCCTGTCCTGTAGAAGCATGTCAAAATAAATGAGTAAAACATAATATGCAGTTTGAAGCACTACACTTTTTTAATAATTATTTTTGCGACTATAAATAATAACAACAATAATAGGCCTAATAATAATAATAACAATAGCCTAATAATAACAATATGATAGACAACTAAATTATAAAAAGAATCATCACAGTAGACTAGGCCTGTTCACAATTGTTAACGGTTTAATAGAGTCCTGTTTACTAAGGACATACATCAATGAGCTAATAAACTCTTATTTTCAAATGTAAATTCATAATTCATGAACAAAAACTGTTAAATTAATTATGCTATTTATTAAATAACAAGTGTATTCTGTGATAACAAATATGAATAATTGATGTGACTGTGCATCTAAAAAGAAAAAGCAGTAGATGTTATTCTACCCACTTCAGTCTTCTTCAGGCAATCACTTGACTGAAATGATTAAATGGATTAAATAAATCTATTAATGTAAATATGATATTACGCAAAAGGCTTCCCAAGTTTTGCCCAGTATGTTTGATTTAATGACAAATGTTTTTATCGTCTTTGCTTGTTTGTATATTTTCCAAATAAAACATGTTATATTTTTTTGTTAATCAATGATTGCATTTAATTATTTGATAATAACGCATTTAAGATTTTGTATTAATATTATTATTTAATTAATACAAACATAGCAAGTAACGGCCCCTTTGTTGTAAAAAAAAATTGAGATACACTAATGTATAAGTCTGAAAACTTTGCTTAGGAGTCTCCTTGGAATTAACAAATTGTAAGTACAGGGGAAACAGTTCAGTTGATGCTGTGTAAATTGTAGTGACCCATACAAAACAGGTGTTTCCTTGCACCGTTTTTCCTTACTGCATGCATTTGATACACTTTCCTCTTTATAAGTGCTGTCGAACTTGCCCTAAGCAGGCCTCTAGTTTCCCTATTTAAGAACGATTGTTGACAGATTCATTTAAAACGAAACATTTATTTTTCAATTAGCACACATGGACATGAAGAGAGAAATACAGAGTGTTACGCGGCCCAACAGTCTATTGTGGTTTCAGTACAAAATATTAATTATCCGCAACATTGGTCTCTTGCGCATTCATTCCCTGTCTGATTACAGCTATAAATGGAGAGAGGACTATAAATGGAATAGTAAAATCTCCACTCACAGTAGTAGGCTAGTTCTCACGACCAGCAGTCACAAATGAGTTGGGAGTCTGTGAGCGTAACAGAACTAACCATGCAGCTGGTTTTAAAGCATCCGTAGACTAAGCTCGTCTGATCTTAAAGTTTAGTTATTAAAATAAACCAGCAAACATCACATATAACCGTGTTATTTTCGTGGGTGGCCGAAAGCACACGAACAACATCACCGGCTTCATTATAACAGTTTTACAATGCATCTCCATATATCAGTTCTGTCACCTAAAACATTGGGATTTCAATGACTTGTACAACTTTCCACGAAACTCGCGAGTTCAAGACGTAGTAGCCTAATAATAGCAGCCCTTGTTAACAAACGTTTTAATGGTCGGCATTTTTGAAAGACTACGCCGTGTCATTTCATTAGAGTTTAGGGCAGTTACACTCTCAAACGAATGTCTGTAGCCTATACATTACAGTTAGTCACCCGCGGGGTCAATCGTACAATTACAGTAAACTGAGGTAAAAGTCCAACCAAAGTAAGCTGCTGAAATGTTTCAGGAGTTCAGTAACTCTTTCTCACTAAAAGCGGCAGTGCTCCATAAAGACAGTCACTAAAGTAATTGCTGCAATCAAGCCATCACGCGCGAGAGAAACATATCTGTTGAGAGCTATAAATATGACACATGGATTCATAAAGTTGCACATCTTTACCTTGTGCTTAACTCTATTTCCATAAAAATAAAAAAGACAGACAGCAATAACAACAATGTAATGCTATCCTGGAGCATGGGTCGGCCGCGCTAGGGTGCGTTAAATGAGGCTCGCCTTCACTCAATATTAAACAGTTTGATAAAAGTAGATTTCTTCACAGATACATGAAAACATTGGACGCGGGCAAGTTCCCGCTTGACCACAAAACAATCTCTGTCAAAACATTCGAAGCACTTACGTTGTTTAAAAATCCTTTTGAAAGCTTAAGCTGTCCTTTTATCCCCACAGCCGAAACTTTTCAAAAGAGCCGAGCGAAAGCACCGGAGATCACCCGCGAAGCATGAGAAGCGATGTTGAGTCGCACCTCGCGGAAAGAATGCGTGTCGGTCGCTGCGCGTGAGACTGAGTTCCTGGGTCGTGGCGCGTGTTGAAAGTTGCTTGTACCGATGAGAGCGAGTGTGCGATTAGAGGCAAAGAAGAGACGATAGGCAGAGATTTGACCAGAGGTGGATACAGTGTTGGAGGTGCAGTGCTGCCGCTCAGCGCCAGGTTCGCTCATTGACTGACATTCATTCTCTCCTCCTCGCGGAGACCCTGACCCCCCTCTCCACGCTCTCGTGAGGGATCTCATGGGCTGTCTTGTGAGCACGGAATGAATTATCCGCTCTCTTCACCATTTAGAAGACCTAGAAAATGAAGTCGACGTTAAAACAAAAGACGTTTCGACAATATACGAGGAGATTGGTGAGTTTGTGTTGCCTGAACGTCATTATTCGCGTGTAATAATTCACAGTATAAAACATATATTCGATTTTAGAAAAAAGGTAGTCACAATAGGCCTATACTTTTTGCTTTGGAAAAAAAAATACTCAATCTTGTTGCTATGCATGTTGGGAACATTTGTCAAGCAGCAGAACACGGGAATATGGTTCTGATATTTAAAATACATTACATGCATAAAATATACATTTTAAAGCTATAATATAATTTTTAAAAGGTTTACCCAAGTTAAATGAGATGATGGGGAAACATGTTCAAACTGTATGGGCTCCTGTGATTCCAGTGTTCACCTGACACAACAAACAGAAAATCCCATCCACCTGCTGGACAGTGCTGGAATTACACACCGCACAAATTTAGAATTGCCAACAAGTTTCTTATTCGCATGTGGGATTTTATTATTGTACTTTTATATTTTTAATAATGAGAGAAAAAAACTTATTCCATCAAGCTTGTTCTATGTGTTCCATTGCTCACAGTCCAATGGGTCGAAGAGAGTGCAGTGTTGGGGTGATGGGAGAAGTGTAGCCAGTAGCCATACATATGTGCATTACTGCATTACATTAGCACCCTCTTGTATTGCTAATGACCTCCGTTAAAGCATCAGTGAAATAGAGGAGGAAACAGCCCATCCATGTCCAAGGTCCCTTTCCATTCAAAATCAAATATCAGGCCTCAGTCTCTTAACATGTCTCTAAATAGACTGGTGTGGATTGGTGAAGTGCTTTGATGACAGCTCTTTTTACCAGGCTTAAGCACAAATCCTCTCCTCCATTTCCAGAGCCCCCTGATTCGATTTAAATTATTTTACATTCTCTCTGGACTGTATCAAATAACAAAACATATTACTATGACATGATTGAATCCATTACAAGTAAAGCTAGGACATTTAGGTGTACTATACTACAGTCTATATAAAAGTGAAGGTTGCCAGAGAGCATCTAATTGTAAATTATCTGCTTTTCTCTTGATTTTCTTTTTAACAGTGCATTACAAGTTTGTAGAGGCTTCCTACTTTGGTTGGAATGGTTTCAGAAACCAATTTCAATACTGAAAATGTTTGAAAAAGTTTTGTCACATTTTCAAGACTGATGCTGGCTTCGCTTGCTATCGGAATTATCGTTAATAATTACACATGATCGACCCCAGTAGCGGTTCCTGGCATAGGCAATATAGGCAGGCGCTTAGGGCTGCAACGCTCCCTGGGGCGGCATGACAGGGTACCTGATCGATAACCCCTGCACAGAGCTCACAAGATCACGAAGGGGAAAGGTGCCCTAAATTGTGCCATCCCGCCCCTGGCTTGCGATGGGTGAAAGGTGCCCAAATTCATGCCACCCCGCACAGAGCTTGCAAGATCGCGAAGGGGAAAGGTGCCCCGAGTTGTTACTGACAGGCTACTCAGCCTAAAAGACTCTAAATGGTTAGAATTATAGATGTTCAAAATGCATTCTTACATTCTGAACAAACATAAGATAATCAGGATCGAATCAGTGGTCTTGAGAAAATAAGTATCAACCATGTGATTGCTGGGCAGCTTTGACAAAGTCATGAAAACTAGGAGAGAGGGTTAAATTTGGAATTGTGTAATAGCACAAGCAGCAATCTGTGAGTATTCTGCCATTTTCTTTATTTATTTACTCTATAATTTAATTGTGCAATTTAAGTTGTATATGCAATATATATATATATATATATATATATATATATATATATATATATATATATATATATATATATATTCTATATTCATTGTCTAGTTATACCCAAAAAATAAAATTTTCTTATCATTTACTCACCCTCATGCCATTCCAGAAACATAGCTTTCTTTCTTCTGCAGAATGCAAATTAAGATTTTTATAAGAATATTTCACCTCTGTAGGTCCATACAATGCAAGTGAATATTGGCCAGAACCTTGAAGCTCCAAAAAGCACATTAAGGCAGCAGAAAGGTAATCCATAATACTCCAGTGGTTAAATCTATGACTTAAGAAGTGATATGATAGGTGTGGGTGAGAAATAGATCGATAATCCCTTTTTTACTCTAAATCTTTAGGTTTTTCAGAGAATGTATGTTTAACAGTTGTATTTTGTCTTACTGTACTGGCAGAGTTTTTATAGTCAAAACAAGTGAAAAGATCTACCAGTGCTGAAGAAGTAATCCAAAGTATTTAGAATATGTTACTGACCTTGAGTTATCTAATGGAATATGTTACAAATTACATTTTACACCATGTATTCTGTAATCTGTAGTGGAATACATTTCAAATGTAACCCTCCCAACCCTGGTTAGTGCTTACCGTTTTTGTCATAATCATTTCTGTATATCAGCAACTATTTGATGCATGTTTTGACCAAAATTCCATTATCGTCATCAATGAGTACTATATTTAATAGTGTCAAAATAAAAGTTCCACATGAATATATATGAATTAACTTATTTTTCTGACAACAATGCACTTGAACATGACGTACTTGTAACTTCAGAAGTGGAAAGCTGGATAATTCCAAGAGCACATGAAGGCAGCATAATTATATATTTTTTTTGCTAAAATCGGTCTGTGCTTACCGAAATGCAAAACACTGCCTCCAGTGGCCAACTGGTAAGTGTTGTAGGGCACATGGGCATGTGTGAGATCCATTTTCCATGTATTGTCCACAGAGGGGCACTAAAAGTGAGTTTGAAGTGGGTTGCTTTCAGCTGTACAGGCTGTACTAGAGAAAAGAGGGATGCATGTTTTATAAACTGTACTCACCAAACCAAACCTAAACCGAATTTTCAGTGGAGTAAAAATGTAATGTGGAAAATGTAACCCCGGAATTGTGTTCATCACTGATAATGCGAACGCACCTACTTACTGGTTTCAACATGGGATCTGAATCTGGGTGTCCCATGCAGCTGATGCAACACACTTTAGATCGCACCACAGGGGAAGGTAAAAATGTTGTGTGAACCTGTGTGATCATGTTGCATTTTCAAGTATGATTATGCTTCAAAATGTGCTTGATTTGATAAATAGTGTCATTCTGGTCTGATATGTGGTAGCTCTTTTTATTGTTTTCAGGTGTGATTTATTGTTCTTGCCATATTCATGTTAATGCAAAAGAAACGTGAGCAAAAATCTGCAGTGCTCAAAAGCTAAGTTAAGCGTCACACATTTTGAGTGATTTTGACTTCTCGGATGTCCCTGTAATGCAGGGCGCAGTAGTAATTGAGGGACCCAGTGTTCGGAGCAGGATGACCGCTGTAATAACAGAGACATCATTTCAACACATCAGTCAGGCCTTAATTATTACCTTTACAACTGTGGTTCCAGTGAAATGGCTACCAGAGGGCTTCTAGTGAGATGTCCCACACATTGGACCCTTAGCACAGATTCCTCATTAGCATATGTCAGCCATGTGCTTCAGATGGCTATTCATTTCTGTCACTTAGCTTTGGAAGTGCTCATGCTAAGAGCTGGTCAATTAAATGCTGTATTCCAGCACTGTAACCTAAGATTACGCCTTTGTCACTGAGCCTGTCTCCACCAGTAGATTACTTTTTTAAAAAATGATTGTTAAAAAAGACCACACAAAAAGGAGGGAAAATAATACAGGGGGAAGAAAGAAAGGAAGAGCAATTTGATGGACAGGCAAAACTGCTTCTGCTGTGGAAATGATTGAATTATAAAATTCTTGGAAACCAATGAGAGCAAGTGATTTACTCTTCTCTTCACCTGACAAAAACAAACATGTTATACCCAGTCTGACATATAATTTCAACACTTTTCAGGAAAAAGAACCAGGAAAAGGATGGGTAAAGATAGGAAATGAGATATGGAATAGTAAGTGCATCCATTGACAAATGTAGTAGTGTGTGGAAAGAAAAACAGGGAATGAGAGACAAAGAATGAGAAAATGAGTAAGTCTTAGCGAGACTCTGGCAAAATGCACTCATTAAATCTCTCTTACACTGTTTCTTCCTCAACTGTTCCCTGAACTTTTGATACCATGAAGACGATTCAGCATAGCACGGGATCTGAACTGGGCAGAACGCCTTGTTTTAACTGAAATTACTCAAGGCCTCTCTTCTTATCTATCCGATCCCGAGGACACCAATCACTCTCAATGGATCACCAAAGTCTATTGCAATATCTCTATACATGCATATTCACACACATGTACACATAAAAGAACAGACAGAGGGGGAGAGCGAGAGCGTCAGCATTCATACTGTAGACTGTGCTACATGATCAAAGGCAATGGGGAGAGAAGGGGAAATAAGAGCTCTAAAAATGGCTTTGCAGCTGATTTCATGAGTCCTGGCAGACACCATCTCCAAATACACACACATACACATTCTCTGCGCTTTCATATTTAACTAAAGGTAGGGCTCGGCATGTGTCAATCTCCAACAGGGGGACATGCAGCTTTTGCTCGTTTGAGGAGCAGAGCTTTGTTTCCTCGTGGCGGTGTGGCACTGAGCATCTGGGGGGACGAGAGATTGTTTCTCTTCTCTCTTCACAGGAAACAGTATCAGTAATGAAA